>NW_028270150.1:55490905-56090905 GCF_037043375.1 Chiloscyllium plagiosum
CCACACACACACAAACACCCCCCCACACACACACAAACACACCCCCACACACACAAACACACCCCCACACACACACAAACACACCCCCACAAACACACCCCCACACACACAAACACCCCCCCACACACACAAACACCCCCCCACACACACACACAAACACACCCCCACACACACACCCCCCACACACACACCCCACACACACACACCCCACACACAAAAACACAATCACCAGGGCACTGGCTCCAGTGATTTGTTTTTGTTCTGGTTCATCTGTCCACATTTTCCCTTTACCCCTGTCACTTCCTTTCCTGCGGAGGCGGGGCTGGTTTCGCTCTCCTCATTCCCTTGATTTTCTCTGCCTATGCCCCCCACCCCTTTGATTTTCTCTGGTGCCTATGCCCCTCACCCCTTTGATTTTCTCTGATTCCAATGCCCCCCACCCCTTTGATTTTCTCTGAATCCGATGCCCCCCACCCCTTTGATTTTCTCTGAATCCGATGCCCCCCACCCCTTTGATTTTCTCTGGTGCCTATGCCCCCCACCCCTTTGATTTTCTCTGATTCCAATGCCCCCCACCCCTTTGATTTTCTCTGATTCCGATACCCTCCACCCCTTTGATTTTCTCTGGTGCCTATGCCCCCCACCCCTTTGATTTTCTCTGATTCCAATGCCCCCCACCCCTTTGATTTTCTCTGAATCCGATACCCTCCACCCCTTTGATTTTCTCTGGTGCCTATGCCCCCCACCCCTTTGATTTTCTCTGATTCCAATACCCTCCACCCCTTTGATTTTCTCTGGTGCCGATGCTTTCCTCACCCCTCCCTCTTGCTCTTCTCTCTCGCCTTTGTCTACTTTCCAGCACCCCCGCCCGCCCCCCATTCCTCTCTCGGTATCCTCGGCCTCCTCTATCTCTCTGCTGTCTCCGCGTTTTTTATATCGCTTATCTGCGTGCCTGTTTCTTTTCTCTGTCGCTTTCCGTGCCTAATTCTGCCTGTGCCCTGTCTCTGGAAGTGGTGTGCTACCGGCGAAGGCAACGCTTTATCTGGAGACGCGAGTCGCCTCTGCTAAATGCCCCGGGGGAGCGGCACGATCCCAGTTAATCCTAACGAGCTTGTACCCCCTGGAGATCAGCACGATAACCTCATCACGTGGCCATGGGCTGCATCTCTCCCTGACCCCCCCCCCCCCACACACACACAAAACCGTCGACAAATACTCGCAAGGCGCTTGAGCGACCTCAGACTTAATCGAATCAGGGCTCGAAATCAACTTTTCTGACCTTTTATGAAAATCTGCTAAACAGTCGGAGTCTCCACTGGAGAATAAAAGGATATCTTGTCAAAACTGAAGTCGCACTTTTTAACTTCATTTAACCGTTTACGGCAAACGGTTTGAGTTTCTGATGGTGAGCATACAGTATATGAATGTGAACGCTGTATGTTCGTGCATTTTTTTCCCACAATCTAACCACTCTCTAGATGTGTAGATTTTTAAAAAGAAAATCCGCATCTAACTTCCGACCCTAGAAAATAACCGTCCTTCACATTCTGTCCAGTGTTGACAATAGCTTCTCCTTCAAAATAAAGACATCACTGAGGGAGGAATATGAAACATTTATTGTTTCGTGTAACGTTGGTGATATAATTGACCAGGGCTAAAAAAATAAGTCGTGGGTTTAAACGCCGCTGTGTTGTATTGAAAGCAGCTTTTCTAAGATTACAAAAAGATCTTCATCAAATGGGTCAATGGGCTGAAAAATGGCAGATGAAGCTCAATCTGGATAAATGCGAGGTATTGCATTTTGGTATAACAAACAGGGGCAGGACTTATACAATTAATGTTAGGGCCTTGTGTGGTGTTGTAGAACAGAGGGACCTAGGGGTACAGGTGCCTAATTGTTTGAAGTTTGCATCACATAAACAGGGTGGTTAAAAGGTGTTTGTTATGTCTGCCTTCATTGCTCTGTCCTTTGAATGGAGGAGTTGGGAAATCATGTTGAGATTGTACAGGGCGTTGAGGTCTCTTCTGGAATACTGTGTCCAATTCTGGTCGCTCAATTATAGGGAAGATATTCGTAAGCTGGAGAGGAGTCTGAAGAGACTCACCAGGATGTTGCCAGATATGGAAGAGTTTGGGTTATAAAGGTAGGCTGGGACTTTATTTCATTGGAGCGTGGGAGGTAGCGAGGTGACCTGATGATAAAAGTTTATAAAATAATGCGGGATATAGATAGAGTTAATGGTAGTTGTCATTTTCCCTAGGATGGGAGATTTCAAGACATGTGTCACAAGATGATAACCACAGTAACATTTTGACCTTTACTTGTCAGATCTTTGCTTACAATTAGCCAAAGCCGCATCATTTCTAGTTTTATTAGCTATGTTTGATAAGTGAATGGAAGTGTTCTACTATCATTCATAATTTAAGAAAAACTTCAAAGTATCCATCAGGATGGGGTGCCCATACCCTTCCATTTTACACAACAGTCCCCAGATAAGGGTCAATGTCCTGAGGGGAAAAAAAAATTGAGTGTCCTGGTTCACCAAGCTCCTGCCCAAATATCATCACTTCTGATCTTATGCTGGAATACCTCTTGTGTATGAGAAGTGCAATATGCAGTATAGGACATCCTTGGATATAGGTGTCTGTTAAATATTTAAATAAAGAGCTAGTGGGAAATACGTAAAACATCTGTATTCATATTACTTTAGATATAATACAGATGGTGCAGCAGTATTGAAATTGGCATCGTTATGATGCTGTCTGAATGGAGTTTGACATAAAACACACACAATCTGTGATTCTGTGGAAGGTGAAAATAGCATTGTAAAAACATAATTGCTTTAAGATCCAGCTTCAAAGGGATTTTCCATTTTTATAGCCAACTGGAAAAGAAACATCTGTATAATGTTGAATTCAGCATATATTTCAATTGGAGGCAGGAGATCTACAAAACAACTTATGTCACACATTAGTATAAGTTCTGATATCCCTTTTTAAAAATTTGAATGTACACCAACTTTGCCCTTTGACAAAAGTTACAAAATGCTAATGTTCCTGAAGAGTGCTATTATATTGTTTCTGTATGGTGTCTGAATGCACATCTGCATTCTCTCAATATATAAAAAGGAAGAGAGAAACTAAAGTGAATGTGAGCCCCTTAGAAAGTGAGACTTGGAAAATATTAATGGAGAACCAGGAAATGGCAGAAGAGTTGAATAAATATTTCATATCAGTCTTCACGGTAGAAAGTTGGATTAAAGATTAGACAGGATTCAAAAATGAGTGAATAATCAAGGGACATAAGAAGGAATGGAAATAAGTACAATAACTATCATTGCAGGAAAAGTGCCAAGGAAATTAATGGAAGCAAAAGACCAATAAGTCCCCGGACCCGATGTGATGCATTCTCGGACACTGAAGTATGTAACTACTGACATAGTGGATGTACTGCTAGTAATCTTCTGGCAATCTTGAGATTCTGGAGAAAGCCTAGAGTATTGGAAACAGACAATTCTTTTATTTCAAAAATGAAGGAGTCAAAATGCAGGTAACTTACAGGCCAGTTAGCTTAATGTGTGTTATTGGGAAAATGTTAGCATCTATTGCAAAATAATTTTTTCAAAAATCATTTGTGAGAAGTGGGTGTTGCTGGTTAGTTAGCATTTATTGCCCATCCCTAGTTGCCTTTGAGAAGGTAGTTGTGAGCTGCTACCTTGAACTGCAGCAGTCCACGTGCTGTGGATGACCTACTATGTCATTAGGGAGAGAATTCCAAGATTTTGCCCCAATGATACTGTAGGAATAGTGATATATTTCCAAGTCATGGTGGTGAGTGGCTTGGAGGCGAACTTGATGTTGGTAGTCTTCCCATGTACCTGCTGTTCTTGTCCTTCTAGATAGAAGTGGTCATGGGTTTGGAAGGTGGTGTCTGAGGATCTTTGGTGAATTTCTATAGTGCACCTCATAGATAGTAGGCACTGCTGCTACGGATTGTCGGCGATGGAAGTAATGGATGCTTTTGGATATAGTACCAATCAAGTGGGCTGCTTTGCCTTGGATGGTGTCAAGCTTCTTGAGTGTTGTTGGAGTTGCACTCATCCCGACTTGTGCCTTGTAGATGGTGGACAGACTTTAGGGAGTCAAGCAGTGAGATACCTGCCACAATATTCCTAGCCTCTGACCTGCTCTTGTAGCCACGGAGTTTATGTGGTGAGTCCAGACACATTGTGCCTGACAAATTTGCTCAAATTCTTTAAGGAGGCTACAAGCAGGATAGATAAAAGGGAAGCAGTGAACGTAACACATATTTGGATTTCCAGAAGGTCTTTGATAAGGTACCTCACACTAGATTACTTAAGATAAGAGCCCATGGTGTTGGAGGTAGTATATTAGCATGATTGCAGGATTGGCTAATTAAAACACGGAGCTGGGACATAGGCAGCATTTTAACTTGAGTTTCTGGTCAATGATAACCCACAGGATGTTGATTGTGGAGGATTTAGTGATGGTAACATTATTGAATATCAAGAGGCTATGCTTAGATTGTCTCTTATTGGGGATGGTCATAGCTGGCATTTGTGTGATGCAAATGTTACTTACCCCTTGTCAATCCAAGCCTGGATCTTGTTGCATTTGAACATGGATTGCCTCAGTATCTGACGACTCAGTACAATGTTCAGTACAATTCATATCATTAGCGAACATTGCCTCTCTGACCACATGATGGAGGGAGTCATTGATGAAGCTTCTGGAGATGGCTGGGCCGAGGACACTACCTTGAGGAACTCCTGCACAGATATCCTGGAGCTGAGATGACTGACCTCCAGCAACTATGGCCATCTTACTATGTGTCAGGTATGATTCCATTGGAGAGTTTGCCCCGATACCCATTGATTCCAGTTTTGCTTTGGCTACTAGATGCCACACTCGGTCGAATGCAGCCTTAATGTGAAGGGCTGTCATTCTCACCTCACCTTTGGAATTCAGCTGTTTTGTCCATGTTTGAACCAAGGTTGTAATGAGGTCAGGAGCAGAGTGCTGCTGGCGGAACCCAAACTGGGTGTCACTGAGCCGATGCTGCTTGATAGCACTGTTGATGACACCTTCCAAACCTGTGAGCTGCCACAGTGATTATTGCTGGAACGTAGTTATTTGCAAAACATATTAATGACTTGGATGATGAAAGTGAATCTACTCTTGCTATGCTTGTGGACAACACAAAATAAGTGAGAAGGCAATTGGTGAGGATGACACCAAGTCTACAGAGAGCTGTGGACAGGATTGTCTTTTGAGTGGGCAGAAGAATTGGCAGATGTAATAGGGAAATGTGAGGTTATGCACTTAGCAGGAGGAATAGAGGAGCTTGATATCTATAAATGGAGAAAGACTACAGGAAGCCAAAGAGCAGAGGGATTTAGGAAACCTTTTTTTCATGAATCATAAAAAGCTAATATCTAAGTTCAGTGGGTGTTGAGGGAGGCAAATGGATTTTTGGCTTTTATTTCAAAGGAAATAGAGTAAAGAAGTAGGCAAGTTTTGCTGAAGGTACACAAGGCACTAGTCAGACCACTGCTGGAATAATGTGAACTATTTTGGGACCCTTACCTAATGAAGGATATACAAGCGTTAGAAGCAATGCTGAGAAGGTTCACTAGGCTGATACTTGGTATGGACGAACTGCCTTATAAGGAGAGGTTTAGTCTGCACTCATTGGATGTGACCTTATTGAAACGCATGAGATTCTTAGGGGATTTGACAGGGTAGATGCAAAGAGGTTTTTTCCCATTGTGAGAGAGTCTAGGACTGGAAGACATAATCTCAGACAAAGGGTTATACACTTAAGACCAAGACAAGGAGGAATCTCTTCTTTCAGAGAACTGTCAAGGCTGAGGCAGATTTTTATTCAGTAAGCAATTCAGAATTATAAGGAAAAGTAGCATGAGGATTGTCCGATCAGCCATGATCTCATTAAATGAAGGAGTAGATTGGATGGGCTGAATTACCTCCTTCTGCTTCCATGTCTTATGGTCTAATAGTGTGGTGTCACATTTAATGAAATTATATGCAAGTTTGTAGTGTGTTTCTGTAATATCAAACATGGACTGCTAAAAAAATTTGCTTGCTTCACCCAAATACTTCATTTTCCATCCTGACTACTTTGCCATGCTCCTACCCTGTGTCCCTGCATTTCATCTAGCTCAGAATTGTGGTGAATTATGAAGACCTGAACATAAAATTTGAATTTATGCACAGTTTCAATGCTTTGCCCATACAGCACATTTATCCAAAACAGATCTGATGATGTCTTTCCCTGAAAAATATTTCACCCTCTAATAAAATGGACTATTTTAAATAGTCCTTAGATGCTTGCGACTAGGAGGATTTGTTTTAAAAACTGAAAACAAGTACATGGAAAATTCTTATTTACCCAAAAGTTACTTCCACAATAGTTCTGCTTTCTTCTCAAGGGCAATTATTCCCTTCCACTTCCCTCTCTAATTTACAAAGTCAAACTCTACCTTCTGCCCCTTCGTTATTCCCCAATAAATTTAATTATGCTACCATGATGTGCCCATCACTGCCCGTCTTGGCAACAATGCCTGATTGTGCTTCAATCCGATATTAGATACTGTTCTGCTGACAGGAATTCCTGATTAATCGTGACCAGAAAGTCCCATTAGCAGAATCAGAGGAAAGTCCCAATTGCAGAATAAAGCAGCAGTTTGGGTATGAGCAACAGCTGAGTTCAGCAGCCTTCTTGACAACCAAGTAAAGGAGGAAAAGCTGACCAGTTTCAAAGAGCCTCATGTTATGTTTACATGGAGGGGATGGTGCTACAGTAATAATATCAGGAATCTATTGTTGATTGTCATAAAATCCTAACTGAATCAATAAATTCTTAGAGAAGAAAATCTGCCACCTTTTATATAGTCTGGCTTACCTGTGACTCCAAATCCACAGTCATAAGGTTGACTGTGCAGTGGGCTAACAAACCAGTCAATTCAGGGCGATTAGGGATGGACAATAAATTATAGTTCCAGCAGTGACATCTACATTATGAGAGAATTGAAAGTGTTATGGTATTCAGTTACGGGGAATGGACTGTGGACTGTCATAATGTAAGCTGCAGCTCAATCAAATGTTCGAACACTTAAGAATACTTTTTTTTTCTGCAGTAATATGGATTATGTATAGTATTTTTCACTCCTCAAATGTTAATAGCACTATTTTAAAATGCCCTGCATTCTTGGTACTGTCACAAGAGAGGTATTATTAACCTATCACACCCCAGTTTACAGAAATGCTTTCCTTCTCAGTCTTCCTCATTTCCAGTTCACGTTCAGGCACTTCCCTCCATGCAGTTCATGCAGGCATCACCTCTTGCCGCCTTCCATTCTCTTCAGTTGAGACTGACATCTTTTACAGCATTCTGCACCCCACCCCACACACCCCCAACCTCCAGCAGTACTTCCTAATCCTCTTGGTTTCATGTACTTACCTTCTGAACTTCATTGTCACACTTCTCTTTTCTGGTTGCAGCTGCTTGTTGCTATGGGCTTCTTGAACATTACTGTGAGATTTTTTTAAAAATCAAAATCAGAGGGAGTATGGATAGAGGTGACCAAGAGAAAAACAAATGCTTAGATGTGGAACAATAGTGAGGAGTATTTAAAAGAGAAGCTGTTAGTATTCAAGAGAAGTACATTAAAAGCAAACAGGAATAAGATTCCATATTCATTTGAGAGACAAATATAAAATTGAATCTAAAGGAAGTATCCTTTACAAAACATCAACAAGAAAAGGGTGAAAAAATGATATGTAATGAACAACAGAAAGAGATAAAAATGCCAAGAGAGAATTGTAGAAACTTACAGCACAGAAATTAAAGGATATTCCTGACATGCCTGTGCTTGTCCTTTGGTGGAGCAATCCTGTTTGGTCTCTCATCCTCGCTTTTAGTCCATAACTCTCTGTAAAAGTCCCATCTTCTTACACTTGTCCAACTCCTTTTAAAATTATTTATGGAATTGGTTTTACTACCTTTCAGGAACTGTTGTTACAGACCTGAACAATTGAGTCAAAACATTACTCTCATCTCCCCTCTGGATACTTTGCCAATTTCTTTGAATCTATGACCTCTTGTTTTTTACTCACTCACCAAAGTGAATTAGTGGTTTTCTTCTATCTACTCTGTCAAAACTTTTCAGCATTTGAAACTGTCTTGTGTCACTTCTTAACCCTTTCTGTTCCAAGAAGATCAGTCCTAGCCTGCTCCAACCTTTCTTCGTAATTAAACTCTCACATCCCTGGGCAAATCCTGGTAAACCTCCTCAGTACCCACTCAGAGGCTTTTACAACTTCCCTGCAATGCAGTGACCAAATTGGTCCACATTACTCTGGCTGTGGTATAACTAGATATTTATAAAGTTTTAGTATGATTTATTTGCTTTTATGTTTCTATTCAACTGTTTCTAAAACACTGTAACCCATTCCTTTGTAATCATCTTATCAACTTATTATGCCATGTTTAAGGATTTGCATATATAGGCACTGAAGCATTCTCTATTTTCATTCACTGTTTTTTAAAGTGGTGCAATTTGTGGTGTACATCTTTTCATATTAGTCCTCCGAAAATGTATCACTTCAAATATCTCTGCATCTAAGTTTGTTTGCCATGCTTCTGCATATTGCACAATGCTGTCTGTCTTCCTGAAATCTATAATTATTCTCATCACTACTTATTGCATTGCCCAAGGTTAGTATCATTGGAACTATGAAAAGACCATGTTGAAAAATGTAAAAGTATTTTAAAAAATATTTTAAATATTGCACACTTAGTGGAGACTTAAGCTAAAGAGAGGGCAATGACATAACATGCGGCCCTTTGAAACTGGTCAGCATGGAGCATTGGTTGATAATGAATCCGTACTTTGCCTTAGTTTTTCACTGACGAAGGAGCAAAGGGGAATTCAGTATTGTAAGGATCATTAAGAAGGCTGTTAAAATGGTTAAGATAGCAGGAATACAGTTTATGGTAAAATTGAAAGAACAAAATAAGATTATGGACAAATATTTGAAAGGAGAAGACAGCCAAATCACTATGAACTTATATATGAATAATTATTAGAAAAGTGCCCGAGAACCAATGGACAGCAAATTCATTTCCTAACTTGAAGGGAATTAGGACTAATCCAGGATACTGCAAATTAGATGTTTCAACATTAGGAGTTAGCAATATAATAGAACCTTTGCTAAAAGATGAGATGACAAAGATTTAGATATGAAGAATGTATATAAACATGGACTTCAAAAGAATGGTTAACATAGCCTACCTTATTGAATTTCTGTGAAGAAATTGAGCACCAGTAGGTGGAGAGGTTTGAATGATGAGTATTCTTCTACTAAATTAGATGATTAAATTAGAAAACAGGGTTGGAGTTATGGAATGTTGCTTGAAGTGGGAACTTGTAACCTGCAGGATCCATGATGTTGCTTATCTTATGTTTAAATAATTAGGACTGAGAAATTGGTTGTAAGGCATTAAAATTTTCAGGCAACTCCAAATTGCAGATTTGACAAATAATGTGGAAGATTTTCACAATGTGCAGGCATAAGCAGGCCTGTACTGTAAGTGAGTAAAGAACAACTTAATTTGTATGGGGCACGGTATAAGACAGTTTTCTTTGCTAGAAGAAATACAAAATGCACTTATTCCTGAGAAGATAAGAAATCAGATGGAGTTGAGGACTAAAGAGTCCTGGGAACATATTGCTAAAACTAATAGCACAACTGGGTAAAGTGGAAAGAGTTCAAAATAATAATATTAGGGTTTATTTCTAGAGGAATAGAATATAAAAGCAAGGAGTAATGCTGGAATTTTATAGAAAGTTGGTTGCATTTGGAAATACTTTGTTAACTTTTGGCTAGCAAAATGAGTTTGGAGAAATTGCAGATGTTCTCAAAGATGTTCAGAGAATTAAGTGCATGTATATCTATCAGGAACAATGGAACAAAATTATTTTTTATTTGGATAGAAGAAAGCTATGGTGTGGTCTCATATGTTATAAATTATAAAATGATTCCACAGGGTAAACATTGGGAATCTTTAATGGAGAAACTTTTGGTAGAGCCCAGAACAAGTGGCATAAGTGTAGAATAATTACTAACCACTCACCTTCTCAGGGGTCCATTAGAAGTGTATAATCAGTGCTGGCCTTGTCAGTAATACTCAAGTCCCAAGAATGAATAAAAATAAAGAATGAATGAATGAATGTGGGAGGAGTTTTGCACAGTGTTAAGAATGCAGGCATTTCTGCCATATGAAATAATTGAAGTTGATAGCATTGATGTATTAATGGGACTTTTGATGTATGCATGAGGGAGAAGGGATTGTGACTATTTATGGGGCAGGGAGGGAAGAAGTAATTAGAACAGGAGAAGCTCATGGAGCTTAGAAACCAAAGAGCTCAGTCATGTCACTATAACCAGAGAGCACATAGGTTATCAAATTCCTCTGCACATGTCATCTCAGGACAATTGCTTGTTTTGACCATCATAACTTCACCTAACACGAGTCTGTCCATCGTAAGTTGATACAATTTTTATTTTTCCCTGCATTTAAAATTAATATTGTTTCATCATAAAGCTTCAAAGTTGCCTTTTGTTTTGTGTAGAACTATTCTACCAAGAGCATACAATGTGCTTTTGCATGAACTTAAAAATACATCCCACTGTAATGTTACTATCCTTCACTGATAGTGTGTGGAGCTGCTACAGATGGGAAACAGATTTCCCATGTTAGCCTCCAGCTTTCTGTAATCCTCCCTTTTTACATTGCACAGTGCTCTATTTGAAGCATAAGAACTGGCATAGTTTATCAAATTGCAATTTTGGTTATGTGCCTTCTGCAATGTTGGAAAAACTGTAACAACTGCATTGTGTGAAACAACATATGACATAGCATGCTCATGCCACAAAGTGGGCAATAGTATATGATGCTACTTTAGTGCTGAGTTATATTAATACTGAAGGGGGAAAACCTCTCCAGGTGACACTTGACACCACTTGGGGAACTAACAGCACTTCATTTGTACTTTAATATTACTGTTGAAAGTAGTATGAAAGAAGATGAATTGCTGTTCATGTAAGATTTTAATGATGGAACCTTCTTTTGATTAAATCTGTGATTGTACATATTAATCCCTAACACCTAGCGAATATTCTTTACTCAATTTTCTTCTGACTCTTCACCCTTAGCCTGCTCCTGCTACAGGTGTGATTTGTTGGGATGTATATCAGTGTCCAATACCTTCCTGATGAAGGGCTTTTGCCCAAAACATTGATTTTTCTGCTCTTTGGATGCTGCCTGACCTGTGCTTTTCCAGTACTTCACTCTTGACTCTAATCTCCAGCATCTGCAGTCCCCACTTTTGCCTAGTGTCCAATACTTTGCCTAGTGCTATTGTTTGTATATGAGCCTTACTTTTATTGAATTGTGTAACCTTCATGCAAACTGTTGGGTTGTGAGTACGCTCATCTTCTCCGCAGTTGATACCCCGTCACTTCTTTGATCTCAATGTTGAGGGTAGCAGGGACTTAGGAGAAGAGTAGCAAGTTATTCTCCTTTGATGGGAGGGAAGGAAGCTTGTTGTGAACTTCCATTACACTGAACTGCTCTAAAAATACTTCAAACATTTTATTTTTTTAAATTTGCCTTTTTTATTTTTTTTGTAATCTTCCCTCTCAACCATTTTGTAAACTGTTGCAATCTACTTTGTAAACTGTAGCCCTATAAATCTGCCACTTTCCATAGACTAATTTAAATCTGAAAACAATCGCAGCCAGTGTCTCTATTGAACAAACTATTATGACAATATACAAGATTGCCTCTCTGCTTAACTTCTCCTATGCGATCTCTTCATTATACTCCAAGAATGTGCATAGACTATTGTAGATGCCCTTTGCTTCAGGGATTTGCCATGTAAACATCCATAATCTGTAATGAACATTTAAAAGTATTTTATGATTCTCGCAACTGAATATCAGCCTTTCAAATCTGAATTATGTAGAAATGTTTAGTAAATACTTCAAAATATTAATAATTGAAATGAGAAAATGGAATTGTTCACATAAAAAGTAGTAAAAGATGAAAAAGCACAGTAAATCTGCAGTGTAGTACTGGGTACTGTAGTACCCAGTTAAATAGAAGTGGCTGAGCACAGCAGCAACCAGATGATGTCTTGACCAGCACTATCCTAGCTTGCTCATACCGCACTAATCTGACACTTTCTACATATCTGAATGCTATTTTTGTTTGGATGGTTACCAGTGATCCAGCATTACAGAGCCAATGACTAAGTTATTACATTTTCTTCATTGTAATGACTAGTACTGAAATTTACATAGATATGATGGAAGATGCTGCTGCCTGCTGTTTTATTTGCAAATAGCAGTCCACAATATGAATCATACAGCACCAAAGCCAGGTAACATCCTATATTTAAATGACTGTTAATTCTGCTTCAGGGGATATTGTTTTAAAATCCTTATTGCAGAGGAGTTCCTGTTAAAAGTATGTGCAAATATACTTTAATTGTTTAGCAGTCAGCAGGATTCCTTGTAATGAAACCTTGCTATAATCTGTTAACTTTTTAAAACTCTAGATTATACAATAACACACAATCTAAAATCCAACTGGGATTTGATTAGGATTGCTGTTTTGAAATCTTTTCAGGGTCAAATCTTTTCAGTATGAATATAGTGGGGCTGACATTCTTTAGTGATTTTAAGTAAGTGTGATTCCAACAGAGATTAAAGCCTAAGGGCCAAAATAAATTTGCCAACTGACCTCATCAGATTGTTGTGTAAAGTAATAGTTCTGAAAGAGTTAATGTTGGAGATTGTTCTGGGCTCAACTCATTCTGATGATGCCATCCCACTTATGATAGAGAAATCAAGGAATCTAACTCTAGATCCTGATGGGGTCATATGTGTCATCTCTGGCTACTAATGGACTCAGTAATTATATTTAACCAGCAAATGTAGATTGTGCCTAATGAGGACATAAAGTAGTACATCTTATGATTCAGACAAGTGCTGCTTCTTGCTAAGACTCACTAGTTGTTTATTCTCTACCACTGTTATTAAAGGATCTTCTTTTATGCATAGTATATTGGGTGGCACAGTAGTTCAGTGGTCAGTGCTGAGGACCCAGGTTCAATTCCACCATTAAACAATCGTGTGGAGTTTGTGCACTTTCCCAGTTCTGCATGGGTTCCTCCAGGTGCACTGGTTTCCTCACACAATCCAATGAAGTGCAGGTTAGGTGGATTAGCCATGGAAGGTGCAGGGATAAAATGGAGAGGTGTGGGTCAGGTTAATTGCCCTTCAATGGGTTGGTGTGGACTCAAAGGGCCTAATGGTCTGCTTCCATGCTGTATGTATTCAATTAGGATTAGGACTCCTGTGGTCTCCATATTCCAGCCTTTCAGCCAGAAGATCAAGGTTCAATTTCCACCTTCTATAGAGGTGTGTCATAATACATTTGAACAGGTTGATTTATAAATATCTAGAAAGGAAGATTTAGGGTTCTTGTGGTTCAGTGGTAGAGTCTGTATATTTGAGGTAGAAGGCAGTATTCTGAATAGGCTGGAGCTGTTTTCCCTGAAACATTGGAGGCCAAGGGGTGACATTATGGAGGCTTATAAAATCATAAGGTGCATGATTAGGGTAAATAGATTTTTTTTACAGATTACATTACAGTGTGGAAACAGGCCCTTCGGCCCAACAAGTCCACACCGACCCGCCGAAGCGCAACCCACCCATACCCCTACATTTACCCCTTACCTAACACTAGGGCAATTTAGCATGGCCAATTCACCTGACCTGCACATCTTTGGACTGTGGGAGGAAACCAGAGCACCCGGAGGAAACCCACGCAGACACGGGGAGAACGTGCAAACTCCACAGAGTCAGTCGCCTGAGGCAGGAATTGAACCCGGGTCTCTTTTCCCTGGGTGGGTGGGTGGAAGTGTCCAGAACTAGAGGGCATAGATTTAGGGTGGGGGGGTGGGGGAAGATTTAAAAGGGACCTAAGGGACAACTTTTACACGCAGTGGGTGGTGCGCATATGGAATGAGCTGCCAGAGGAAGTGGTCAAGGCTGGTACAGTGACAATATTTAAAAGGCATCTGGATAGGTATATAAATAGGAAGGGTTTAGAGGGATATGGGCCAAGTGTTGGCAAATGGGACTAGATTAATTTCGGATTTTTGGTCGGCATGGACGGGTTGGACCGTGCTGTACATCTCTATGACTCTAAGCCTTCTCTGTTCGACTTCTGTATCCCAAAGACAATAATGTAAGATATGGTGATCAGCGTTGAGATTGTTGCTTAATTACTTCAAGGGAACAATGTTGACAAAAAAACATTAAAAAGTTTCAAAAAAATGATTTTTTTCACTAAGAAACATTGAGACTTCTTAAAGCAGTAATCAGCTGCTACAGGTGCTTAGAGAGAATGAGTCTGTTGAGCTCATAGAAGGAATGGTATCACAGAAGCAGAATTTCTGGCTAAGATCTTTATCTTAGAGCTGCTAAGAGATGCAGGAAACACAGTTTCATATAAGAAAGGAGTAAAATGACAAGTCGAACTTGGCAGTTAGAGTTCTTGGAAGAGAAGGATCTGCAGGATCAGTCTCAATTCAAAGTTTGACTTGGAAGCAAATATTTTGGAGCTGCAGAATAAAGTTGAAGATCCCTTCAGGCAATGGGCCAAAAAGGCAGGTTAGCAAAGATGGAAGGAAAGAAAGGAGAACTTATCATTAACAATGAGCATGGTTACCATAGCAAGCATGCTTGTGAGTTATAGCTCCTAAAAAAAATGTCAAAGACTATTAAGTTAATTTACAACAAAACTGCAGTATCAGGAATATTGTGAGCAGGTTGATAATGACAAAAGGAAAATTTCAAAGATTTGCAAGGCAGAGTCTATCTGAAGAAGATAGAAGAATTTAAAGACTTTGATAACTTTAGGAGATACAAACTTTTTACCATGGATTTGAGAGAAAGTTTCTTAAAGCCACAGACACTAGTTTATTTGAAAATCTGGTACAGGGATGTGAATCACATAGTAATTCAATGAAAGCAGCAAAGTGGCCATTTTGCCCATGAAGGAATAGGAAAACTCCATTCTGGCTGAAGGAGGCAGGAAAACTTTGCATTTCTGTCCAAAGGTGTGAAACCACCATTTTGATTGCATGTTGGCAGGAAACCCCCAGTAAGCAGTACAGAGATACAATATTACCATTTAGCAGAACTTAAAGCAGAAATGTAAAACACTACAGTTTTGCCATACTACGGAGTTTAAGAGCATATTGGAAGAAAACACCACAGTATTGTTGTAATAGACTTTAAAAATTTGAAGGGACTACAAACCAAGGGAATTAAAACAGCATTAAAATGCTGTAAGATTAAAAACTTAAACCCATCAAATTACAAACAGATTAAGGTGCTGCAAATTTATACCTGAATAAAATAAAAATAAATAACCACATTAAGCAAAAGAGGAAGAAATGTTACCTGAAGCATTTAATGTCAGAGATAATCAAAACAGAGCACAGCATTAGAGATCTTAGTGAAAACAGTTCTTAAGATATAGAATTACTTAAAAACTACATACTAAACTCAAACTGAACAAGTAACTGATTTCAACAGGATTGACTGCAGCTGATGTAAATTGCTAAAATATCAAAGGTAGCACTGAAACTGTTGAAGGTATGTGAGCAGCTTTTGATAATTACTTCAATGAGGGAACAAATAAAATTCTTGAAATAGGAAGTCATGATAGAGGAGTTCCACATCTGGGGCATCTATAGGTAATTTTATTAATGACTTCTCTGCATAAATGGAGAACAATGTCTATGGAGGCTTGAAATCAAAATTAGTAAGAATTGCTGGCATTATTGATGAGATTTATTACCACTTTTCATAAAAGATTTGATTTTGGAGAAAGTTTAGCGGCAGGTGGCTCAGTGGTTAGCACTGCTGCCTCACAGCACCAGGGACCCGGGTTCAATTCCCACCTTGGGTGACTGTCTGTGTGGAGTTGGCACATTCTCCCCGTGTCTGCGAGGGTTTCCTCCGGGTGCTCCGGTTTCCTCCCACAATCCAAAGATGTGCAGGTCAGGTGAATTGGCCATGCTAAATTGCCCATAGTGTTAGGTGCATTAGTCAGGGGTACATATGGGGAATGGGTGTGGGTGGGTTACTCTTCGGAGGGTCGGTGTGGACTTATTGGGCTGTTTCCATACTGTAGGGAATATAATCATAATCTAATCTAAATTATTCAGATTGTGCAGGAAGCATAAATAGGAAGATTCACAGGCAACTCCTGAGAGGAGGAAGTCACCACTGGCACAGGGGACTAACAGAGCCTATCTGCTTTTTACTGCAAACACTCTGCAGACAGATGTGATAAACCAAAACAAAGTTCAGACAATTCAGCAGATACTAACCACCATCACTTTGGAACAAAAAACCTTAGGAACATTAATAGTGCCCAGTTATGACAAAAGAATGCTACATCTGTAAAACTTCAGGTTCCTTCCAGAAGAAATACAGAAATAGAGTGCAGTTTTAGAGCACTCAAAAGAGCTCAATATGGTAAACAGGAATACAAGTGACATTCCAAAGAAAGATTAGTGATTTGTCCAATTCCAACTTGATAGAACATAAGTAAGTCAAGAGCCATGTCATCAGTTTTAGCTGATACAGGAACAAGCATCGCCATCCTGTCAGATCAGATATCATGGCTAAAGAAACAGGTTGCAGCTTATACAGATGAAATTATATCGTCCAATGGAATATCTCCTAAGAGATAAATGTGTGCTATATGCAACATTGTGGAAAAGTTGAAAATGTGTGCATAGTTCACAATCAACACTTCATATTTTTGAGCCTGTTTGCATGTCTTGACCTCAACTCCTTGTGACAGCAGAAGGAATTCTAATAATTCAAAGAGAATGACTGGTTCCTAAACCATTGTGGAGAAACAGGTAACATAGTAAATTCAGCTTATTAAATAAATGTGAAAGAAAACTTACCAGCAGTAACTATGAAAATGAAATTTCAAATTGTCCTGAAAACCAACTAATTCAATTTAATATCTTTAATGCCAATCAGTGTTCTTAAGGCAAAATAAAACTGTGGGACTCTAAACTTGAAGCATGATTTTACTTGTGAAAGAGAAGGCAAAAATTTCTGTTGTAATCTATCACTTGTGTGCCAAGTCATAGGAATTCTGTTACTGAATAAGTACTGAACTGAGGTAATATGCTTTGCTTCTTGGACCTTGTCACGCAGGTTTACATTTTTTGATTTGCTATGCATGTGACCCGCAGCGAGTATTTTCATATTTTGTTGAGTGAAGAATTTTAAGTCTGAGAGGCTTACTGAGAATTTAGAATCTGGAATGTGGTGCAGGAAAAGCACAGCAGGTCAGGCAACATCCGAGGAGCAGGAGAATTGACATTTCAGGCATAAGCTCTTCTTCAGGAATCTCGACTCTGATCTGCAGTCCCCACTTTCTCCTTTAGAATTTAGAATCTGTCTACTTTGTTCTTTCACCACTACTTCATGTTTGTGCAAAACTTGATTTTAAGGAGGATGTATTTGTCACAGAGAGTTTTATTTCAACATATTTTTACTTGTTTGTCAATCTCTGTTGATATTTCAATACAAATTGAAATCAATGTTGTTGGGATCATCGGGGGGGCTAATTAGAGGTACTTTGACAGTGTGGAGGAGCTTAAGTACCATGCACTGTTAAACTACAAGATTCCTGGAGCAGACTAGATTAATAATTGTAAATAAATTTTCAGTTCCCTCACACTGTCAAGTTCAGTAACCCCTCCCTGTTAGATTTGTGTTTCGTGAAGTCGTTCTACAATATTGCTATTGCTTGTCAGTGTTGTGCAGTTAGTCTCAATTTATGCCACGGGTGGATTTCAGAGTCATGTAAATTGCTTTTGAGTTGCAGGTACCAATTTTATTTCAGCTGACCATATCTTGCACAATTGCTGCAGAGGGTCCCAAATGGCCAGTGAAAGAGAAATTGTACTACTGGTCTGCTCTGCACAGGCTGGTTGAGAGTTAAGATAGGAAAAAAAGGATGGAATCTTATCTAATAGTGGTGCATATATTATCAGCAGTGTGCCTCGTGGTGGTGATAACCACTTAGTTAGATTGTTCTTGGTACCTATATAGGCAACCTTGTCCTTATTTGCTGTCATACTAATAAGTGGAGGATGCATTTCCTAAAAGCATCATGAAATATCTATATGTTTGGATGGTACCAACTCCTTCTCTCGAATATGGGACATGATTTTCTCCTGAGAAATAGTGGAGAAGGTGGTAGAGGAACAAATAATTGGGTGGATTATCACCAGAGGGATATCAGCTACTCCAGCAATTAAATTCTGATATACTGGGTGCATGATCAACTGCCTTGACTGGCCAGTAAGTATGGCCTTAAATAGTCAATTAATGACCACTTAAAAAATCTGCCACCACTATCATGATTACCCACCCTTGCCGACAGATGAGGAAATTGGCTGCCTTCTCAACTGGAAAACAGGTCTTCTGGCTGGGTGTGGGGGACTAGGCTCCGTTTGTCCCAATCTGTGAATTGCAGGCATGGATGAGGATTGAAGATAGGGTGCAGGAGCATGGTTGCTGAAAGACTCTGGAGTTGCCACTGAGCTCCCTGTATCTCCAACTTTCCTGCAGATCTCAGGGACTGTCACTCACAATGGTTGGCCACTTCAGGCAGGGTGGAATTCTCGGTTATGGGACCTGTTATGTTTCCATTTAAGACTTAATTGCCAAATCGGAACATGCTTTCATTGGTGGGGCAGAAGGATCTATTAAAGACACCCAGTTCAACACCGAACAAAGAAAGGAAAATCCCACCCATAATGTCAGACAGTGGTCACTCTGTACTTCACACCGGCTACTTATTATTCATTTAACGATGAGGGCTGCCAGGCTCCCCTACACTGAAGCATCCTGGCCAAGCCATTTTTTGGTTCTTGCTTAATGCATCCAGTGAGCTGCTCATTCATAATTATAACTTATCCATCTTTGAACCAGGATGTTGCAACTAATATATAAAAAATACCAATGATCAATAGTAGAGGTGTTACAGTTTTATATTGCAAGGACATAACTATGGATGGCTTACCATAGCCTTGGCCCACTCAAATTTGAGCTTGGGTGAAAGATAATTTTAAATAGAGTCGTACAGATACAGAGATGTACAGTATGGAAATAAACCCTTAGGTCCAACCCGGAGAAAGTGAAGACTGCAGATGCTGGAGATCAGAGCTCAAAAATGTGTTGCTGGGAAAGCACAGCAGGTCAGGCAGCATCGAAGGAGCAGGAGAATCGACGTTTTGGGCATAAGCCCTTCCCCGTCCATGCCGACCAGATATCCTAACCTAATCTAGTCCCATTTGCCAGCACTTGGACCATATCCCTCTAAGGAGAAAGTGAGGTCTGCAGATGCTGGAGATCAGAGCTGAAAATGTGTTGCTGGAAAAGCGCAGCAGGTCAGGCAGCATCCAGGGAACAGGAGAATCGACGTTTCAGGCATAAGCCCGTCGATTCTCCTGTTCCCTGGATGCTGCCTGACCTGCTGCGCTTTTTCAGCAACACATTTTCAGCCCATATCCCTCTAAACCCTTCCTTGTCATGCACCCATCCAAATGCCTTTTGAATGTTGTAATTGTACTAGACTCCACCACCTCCTCTGGCAGCTCATTCCATACACACGCCACTATCTACGTGAAAAGTTGTCCCTTAGGTCCTTTTTTAAATCTTTCCCCTCTCACCCTAAGCCTATGCGCTCTAGTTCTGGACTCCCCCACCCCCAGGGAAAAGACTGTGTGTATTTATCCTATCCATGCCCCTCATGATCTTATAAACCTCTATAAGATCATTCCTCAACTTCCGACGCTCCAGGGAAAACAGCCCAGCCTATTCAGCCTCTCCCTATAGCTCAAATCATCCAACAATGGCAACATCCTTGTAAATCTTTTCTGAACCCTTTCAATTTCACAACATTCTTCCGATAGGAAGGAGACCAGAATTGCACACAATATTCCAACAGTGTCCTAACCCAATGTCATGTACAGCCACAATATGACCTCTCAACTCCTGTACTCAATGTTCTGACCAATAAAGGAAAGCATACTAACGCCGCCTTCACTATCCTATCTACCTGCGACTCCACTTTCAAGGGACTATGAACCTGCATTTCAAGGTCTCTTTGTTCAGAAACACTCCCCAGGAACTTACCACTAAATATATAAGTCCTGCCCTGATTTGACTTTCCAAAATGCAGGACCTCACATTTATCTAAATTAAATGCCATCTGTCACTCCTCAGCCTAATGGCCCATTTGATCAAGATCCCGTTGTACTCTAAGATAACCTTCTTTGGGGTCCACTCCACCTCCAATTTTGGTGTCATCTGCAAACTTACTAACTATACCTCCTATGTTCACCTCCAAATCATTTATGTAAATGACAAAAAGCAATGGACCCATCACCAATCTTGTGGCACTCCACTCGTCACAGGCCTCCAGTCTGAAAAGCAAACCTTCATCATCATCCTCGGTCTTCTACCTTCAAGCCAGTTCTGTATCCAAATCGCTAGTTCTCTCTATATAGCTGCACAATGATCAAAGCTACATCTGGGGAAATAATGTTAATGACCTGTTGCTTCGTTCTTATTATTTAAAGTCTGTCAATTTGGTGAGAGAGGTCACATGTTTGCTGTGACAGGGGAAGTGACAGCATTGATCCTGTTCTGAAGAAGGGTCACTGGACCCAAAACATTAATTCTCCTTTCTCTCCACAGATGCTGCCAGACCTGCTGAGTTTTTCCAGCAATTTCTGATTTTGTTTCTGATTTCCAGCATCTGCAGTTTTTTTTTGTTTAGCACTGATTCTGTTTTTCAAACTGTCTGTGGTACAAAGTGCAATGAGACAACAATGCCCACATTGCATGAAAGAAAAAAAATCCAGCAATGTGCATCAGTCAACTTATTTCCACCCATCCCTGCCAGCAATAGGAGCTTTCAGAATGTTCTACAGCAATGATTAATTGGACGAATCAAATAGTCAGAGCGTAACCCATCTGCCCTAAGTTGAGACACTCCCAAATTTTTATTCCTGGTAAAACCACTGCTATGTAGCTTTATTGTGTACTTGACATTGATTAGCCATTAGTGGGGCACCATTATAAACCTTTGAAGCAAATCACCTGGTATTATCTTTGCCTTAGATTGACGACAAAAGGATGAGGCACAACATTGGATGGCACAACAGAACTTAGCTAGTAATGCTTCATATTCCTGTTCAAGTTGGATGCTAGAGGATTTTATAGCACTGTGTGAAGAGGAATAGATATTTTCCTGTTGTCCTGGTTATTGCTCCTTCCTCAATCCCAAAAACCAAATTAATTGGTCACTTGATATTTTTTGTAGGAGCTTGCTATGTATAAAATAACACCTGCTTGCAGAAAAGAAATAATGACTGCATTCCTATGTAATTTGTTGTCGGATAAATAAATATAACTTGGAGATGTAGGGTGTTGTGAAAACTGTTCAAATATATTTAATTTTAGCACTATAGAAGAGTGAAAAATAATTACAAAAGTAGAGGTGACTAAACATTTTTGTTCACTTCCTTTCTGTAAACTCACTGATTTTTAAAATGCTGTCCGGTTTGCTTAAGAAGTGTTTACTTAGCCATTTTTTTCACGAGGGAAAGGAACCATGTAATTCCTGTTACAGTGACGTTATATGTATTGTGATGTAGTTCAATCAAACTTTTAAATATTGGTACTTTTGTAAATACACCAAAGAGCTGGTGAGGAGTGGTAATTTAGCTCCTCTCAGTCGATTGCAGCAAATAGTTTTATTCTCTTAAGTCTACAGCTATCACACTTCAATTTAAATGGAATACTAGTTCTAATTAAGGATCCACTTACAAGGTTTTCTTGAGTGAAAGAAAGAGAAATTCTATTACTTGCTAATCCTGAAAATCATAATAAATATGAATAGCTTTAAGAACACAGGCTGTCTACTGCAGACAAGAAGAAGCCCTTCCTGAAGAAGGGCTTATGCCCGAAACGTCGATTCTCCTGTTCCCTGGATGCTGCCTGATCTGCTGTGCTTTTCCAGCTCTGATCTCCAGCATCTGCAGACCTCACTTTCTCCGCAGACAAGAAGAGCAAAGGTTATGCAGTTTAAAAGTCCTTTGAGCATTTGAGGTCTTGATTTTTAACCCAAGATTGCAATTATTTAATTGTTGACTCATATCCTCAGCAGTGACAAAATTTATTGATAGGAGGGTTTGAGGAAAAAATGTTTGTGGGTATCTGGAATTCGTTGCCTAAAAGGATGGTCGAGGCAGGAGTCCTCAAGCTACTTAAAACTATTTAGATGAACACTTGAAACATCATAACATACAAGACTACAGACCAGGTGCTGGAAAATGAGATTAGAACAGGTGAGAGTTTGACCAGCATGGACAAGATGGCCCAAAAGGACCTGTTTCCATGCTGTAAAAACTCTATGACCTATGTTCAGAAATTTGCATTTGCATTATGTTTAAAACATCTACTGCAGAATGGTTGTCCATGGTCAGAATATTGTGATTAATGTAAAATTTTGTCAGGAGCAATGTCATAGCATTTGCTTTATCGGTGATACTATCATACTCTCTGGGAAAAGCTTTTCAAGTGCAAGGGTGAAAAGCTGTCATCAATGGGATAAACATGTCCAGAGCAGATTTAACATAGTCACAACATTTTACTTGACATCCTTCAAAGGATTCAAAAAGTCTGCTCAAGTTGCTAAAATAGAAGATTGTTTCTCTGAAGTCATAATTCTTTCTAGCTCTTAATTTGGAAAAAAATGACTTCTCCAAAGTCTGGTGTTGTAAGAACACTATTTATTGTAAATCTCAGCTATATTTTCAGTAAGGTCCCAGGTTTCATCCCTTTTATGGCTTATTACTTCTAATTTCACCACCTCGAGATGTGAATTTTAGAAATGTTGGAAGTCCTGTTATTCTGTCTTTGGAACATTCATGTGAGCATATAAGGGCTTCATGTTGGATCCTAGGCTTTTGCTGACTATACAATTCTTAGCGAAATGACAATGAACTCAACAACCTCAAGATTAAGAAAAGACTTGAGGTTTCCAGCTCAAGGAGTATAAAAATCAACAGGAGTTACTCATTACAATTGCTCTACAACATGCTGGTGGCTGTGGGCGAAATCTACAAAAATCTATTCTGGGAATCATGCAATGAGGTCATTGACTACTGTTTCTGAAATGTGACAATATTGCATAAATCATGCTTGATTAAGTTTTTATTGAATAATACTCTTAATTTCACAAATTATTAGCTTTGTACTCATTATATGATATGTTTTGTTTTCATATATGTGATTAGAACAAATATATTTAACATCTGAAATTAGGGTGTATGTGTGTAGTGAACTTTAGCAAGCTGCTTCCTTTGCTTCAGCAGAGAGGAAGTATGATGGTTATTGCCACACATGTGGTGACGAGCATGAGTGCACAGTTTGAATGATTGTGTGCATCTGATGCTGGCTTGTGGGAAAGCTATAATATGTACTTGTGAATGCATTCCTTATCACATTCCTGTGAAAGAATTTAACATGATATTGACTGGGAACTGTAATATGGATTTTTGTAGGTTAAAAGATAATTAATGATGACTTATTTTACACAAATGAAAACATTGCTGTTTGAGGTCTGTGATCATTAGTATTGGAACTTCGTTCTAAGGACTCTGAACATACAATAACCTGCGTTATTTATCATTTCTATTGTAATGGTACAAGGATCTGTTATTGGTTATTATTGTTTTAATCCTGACTTACTAATGATATTTTATAACTTTTTAACTTTTCTAGTCTGAAATTGTGAATGTAATTGAATACGATTGGAGCATTTCATAACTTATTACAGTGCTCCAAAGGTGTATAGATTTACCACAATGGAAATATTTTAAGTTGTATATATACATTAAATAAGGGTGTTTGATATAGATTTATACATTTAAAAAAAAAATTTTTTTATTGAAGAATAAAATTGCGGAGAAGGGAGGCATCAATCAAAAAGACGCCATGCTGTCTGCGACACCCCTGTATGGCAATCTTCACAGCTGGATGAGTACTGATCGGGTCCGTATGTGTGGAATTAATGAAGATGGGTAAGATGAGTTACATTTTTATATGACTCTAAGTAAAACTACATTTTGGCCTGAATTTTGCATTGTAATGATCGTGAATCTGACCACATTTGCTGTTATTACTTTGTGGAATTGATAATACTTTTAGTGTCCATATATGTGTGGTTAAATAAAGAAATGCAGATGTTACTCTGTGATTCCATGTGTATCCACATGGTGTGCAGTTGAAGTCCATGTACGTGATAATCAATCAAACATCACTGAATTTGTGTGATGTTTTGCTTCTTACACTATTATTATTCTCAATACAAAAGCCTTAAGTAGATTCACTTAGGCTCAGGTGTAAGTTGTTCATTAACAGGTGGCACGGTGGCTCAGTGGTTAGCACTGCTGCCTCACAGCACCAGGGACCTGGGTTCAATTCCTGCTTCGGGCAGCTGTCTGTGTGGAGTTTGCACATTCTCCCTGTGTCTGCGTAGGTTTCCTCCAGGTGCTCTGGTTTCCTCCCACATTCCAAAGATGTGCAAGTTAGGTGAATTGGCCATGCTAAATTGCCTGTAGTACTAGGTGCATTAGTCAGGTGTAAATATAGGGGAATGGGATTGGGTGGGTTGCTCTTCGGACGGTCGGTGTGGACTTGTTGGGCTCCAATCCTGCTCCAATCCTGCTCCAATCCTGACCTCACCATCAAGCCAGCGGACAAAGGGGGCGCAGTGGTAGTCTGGCGCACTGACCTCTACATCGCTGAAGCCAAACGCCAACTCGAGGACACCTCTTCCTACCGCCCCCTTGACCATGACCCCACCCCCCATCACCAAACCATCATCTCCCAGACCATACAGAACCTCATCACCTCAGGAGATCTCCCACCCACAGCTTCCAACCTCATAGTCCGGGAACCCCGCACTGCCCGGTTCTACCTCCTTCCCAAGATCCACAAACCTGACCACCCTGGCCGACCCATTGTCTCAGCATGCTCCTGCCCCACTGAACTCATCTCTACCTACCTCGACACTGTCCTATCCCCCCTAGTCCAGGAACTCCCCACATACGTTCGAGACACCACCCACGCCCTCCACCTCCTCCAAGACTTCCGTTTCCCCGGCCCCCAACACCTCATCTTCACCATGGATATCCAATCCCTCTACACCTCCATCCGCCATGACCAGGGCCTCCAAGCCCTCCGTTTTTTCCTCTCCAGACGTTCCCAACAGTACCCCTCCACCGACACTCTCATTCGTTTGGCCGAACTGGTCCTCACCCTTAACAATTTCTCCTTTGAATCCTCCCACTTCCTCCAGACCAAAGGGGTAGCCATGGGCACACGTATGGGCCCCAGCTATGCCTGTCTCTTTGTTGGCTACGTAGAGCAGTTGATCTTCCGTAATTACACCGGCACCACTCCCCACCTCTTCCTCCGCTACATTGATGACTGCATTGGCGCCACCTCGTGCTCCCGCGAGGAGGTTGAGCAATTCATCAACTTCACCAACACATTCCACCCTGACCTTAAATTTACCTGGACCATCTCTGACACCTCCCTCCCCTTCCTGGACCTCTCCATCTCCATCAGTGACGACCGACTTGACACTGACATCTTCTACAAACCCACCGACTCCCACAGCTACCTGGATTACACCTCTTCCCACCCTACCTCTTGCAAAAATGCCATCCCGTATTCCCAATTCCTCCGCCTCCGCCGTATCTGCTCCCAGGAGGAGCGGTTCCACCATAGAACACACCAGATGGCCTCCTTCTTTAGAGACCGCAATTTCCCTTCCCACGTGGTTAAAGATGCCCTCCAACGCATCTCATCCACATCCCGCACCTCCGCCCTCAGACCCAACCCCTCCAACCGCAACAAGGACAGAACGCCCCTGGTGCTCACCTTCCACCCTACCAACCTTCGCATAAACCAAATCATCCGCCGACATTTCCGCCACCTCCAAACAGACCCCACCACCAGGGATATATTTCCCTCCCCACCCCTCTCCGCCTTCCGCAAAGACCGTTCCCTCCGTGACTACCTGGTCAGGTCCACGCCCCCCTACGACCCACCCTCCCATCCTGGCACTTTCCCCTGCCACCGCAGGAACTGTAAAACCTGCGCCCACACCTCCTCCCTCACCTCCATCCAAGGCCCCAAAGGAGCTTTCCACATCCATCAAAGTTTTACCTGCACATCCACTAATATCATCTATTGTATCCGTTGCTCCCGATGCGGTCTCCTCTACATTGGGGAGACTGGACGCCTCCTAGCAGAGCGCTTTAGGGAACATCTCCGAGACACCCGCACCAATCAACCACATCGCCCAGTGGCTCAACATTTCAACTCCCCCTCCCACTCTGCCGAGGATATGGAGGTGCTGGGCCTCCTCCACCGCCGCTCCCTCACCACCAGACGCCTGGAGGAAGAACGCCTCATCTTCCGCCTCGGAACACTTCAACCCCAGGGCATCAATGTGGATTTTAACAGTTTCCTCATTTCCCCTTCCCCCACCTCATCCTAGCTTCTAACCTCCAGAAACTCGATCCCCTGACCTGTCCGGACTTGTCCGACCTGCCCAGCTCCTTTTCCACCTATCCACTCCACCCTCTCCTCCCTGACCTATCACCTTCATCTCCTTCCCCACTGACCTATTGTACTCTATGCCACTCTCTCCCACCCCCACCCTCCTCTAGCTTATCTCTCCATGCTTCAGGCTCTCTGCCTTTATTCCTGATGAAGGGCTTTTGCCCGAAACGTCGATTTTGCCTGTCCTCGGATGCTGCCTGAATTGCTGTGCTCTTCCAGCACCACTGATCCAGAATCTGGTTTCCAGCATCTGCAGTCATTGTTTTTACCTTGTTGGGCTGAAGGGCCTGTTTCCATGCTGTAGGGAATCGAATCTAATCTAAAAACTGCACATAATTCTGGCTAAGCAACCTTCTGATCCTGAAAAATTAATTTTATTTGTGGATTGCAAATCTTTACATTCCATGCTAAAAATTTAATAAAATTTAAATTTTTTTAATTGAAAAGTTTGATATTTCAGCACGTACCTAAATTACATGTTTTTGTGTTATCCACCAACACCTTTGCAAGGCAGTTAGGAATTGGCAAGAAAAGCTGACCTAGTTAACAACATGCATCCCACAAATGAGTAAAGAAAACAATCCATTCCTTATGAAAAGCACCAATCTTCATATTGCATATACCTTCCTGGTTTGCTACCTAAAAAATTCTTCTGTGGTTCCTGTTTGAGAAACTCACTGTTATTTGATGTCAGAGATCCTTGTGGCTTGTGCCAGATGAAATGAGGCCTGGGAGAAGTGAAATCTATGCCACAGAACATGATAGATCTTAAATGGGAAATTGACTTCAAGGTCAGCAATGTGTGGCATTACTTTGCCGGTGATTGCTAAGCTCTGGCCATTAAGACACGGACTCATCTGCGACAAGTCCTTGTTATCAAAGAAGGGTGTAGTTATCGTTATTACCACAAAGTTCCCACAATATTTGCTATAACTGCAACTCCTACACACACACACAATTGATTTTGTTTACTTGCATAAAATAGAAGAGTGTTAACTAAATTTCATGCTTAGACATCTTAGTTTATAGTGTAGGATTACATGATTAGCTTTCTCTTCAAACCTGAATTAATAACATTTGTAAAAATGGTTTTATTTAGTTGTTTGTTGGAATGAAGCAACAACTGCTTGTGAATGAAGAGCAAAGTTTTAGATAAGAATCTGTAGAAATTTGGCTTTGTTTTTTGCATTCAGCTGATTTGCATGCTGACTATCATATATTGAGGAATTCCTCTTCAGCGCAGATGAATTGTGCAAAAGGTTCAGGCAAAGTGCTAAGATGATAAGAAATTCTAACTTGACAAGCATAATTTATTTCAATCTCATTAAGAGTTGATAGAATCTCTAAGAGATTTACATTTTGCTTGAGAACATATCTACAAGACTTTGATTGTAATCACCTAGCATGTAATTTATGAAGCTAGTTTGGCACAGTCTAGTTTAGATATATCCTGAAATTACTTTGTGCTACTGGTGGACAACTGCTGGTGGATTTTTCGCCATTATTTGATATGTGAAGGAAATTACGATTGTAGTGTTAAATAAATTAAACATATAAAAATGAAATACTTTTAGTGCAAACAGTTTACCATATGCTTTCATATGTGATATGTTTTATTCCATTTGTGCCAAAATTGTTTCCGCAAATGAGTAGGATCTGCCCAGTCTCTAAGCTACATTGATCCAGACATGAGTTGTAGGGACTATGTATCACCATCGTGCAGACTAATATATGTACCATGTAGTTTCTATACTATTGTTATATTTTTAATCACCAACATCTTTACTTCTGTCAGTTTTTGATGAATAAATGCATTGTTAATGCATTTGGTTATTTGATTCTTCTTATAATTTTCAACATTTCTCAACTTCATTGCTGAACTTTCAAAATAATAGAATATTGCCTTTATCTCACCAGAAATATCGCTCCAGATAGATGTGCCATTTGTCACCAAATGTAACACCCATTCAGTCCACCATACCAACTTTCTAACTATCCCAGTTGGCTGAGGAATATTTGAATTATGGGACCATTGTCCAAATTGTCAACTCTCTGATCAGATTCAAGTAGTGATGGCTCAAATCAATTAACATATCTGAGATAACAAGCTTCAGTGTTTGTTACTGATCACCTGGCTGTTAAGTGCATTTTCTTAGAGGAGCTAGTACTCCAATAGTATTTACAGGGGAACCTCAATTATCCGAATACCAATTATCCGAAAATCAGATTTTCTGAAGGTGATCTCGAGATCCCAACAGAAACATTATATCAAAGACACGTGTCCAACACTGATCATGTCTTTTGTTTACAGTGATTAAAAGTGCTGCCGAGAACTGTCCTGGACTGATGGGAGTGCAGGCACCGTCTCTAAATGACTGACCTCCCACCCTCTCTCTCTTTTCCCACACTCTCCCTGGAGTTCTCCTCAGGCGTATACCCTAACCCCCCTTCCCCAGATATTCTCTCTAACATTGTCCTGTACAGAGCAAAGGTGGAACCTATCAAAACGTTGTAGTAAAAAGTTGTGTGTGTGTGTGTGTGTGTCACGCGCGCTATTTGGAGACTCACCTCCCCCCCCCACCACAAACAGCATAGCAGCGGCAGCCTTGTTATTGATGTCCAGTCCAGCTGCCCTGGAGCGGGGTTGCGTAGGGGGTGGGCCGGGTTTGGGGCGGGGGGGGGGGGGGGTGGCAGTGTTGGGGGCAGGCTGGGGCTTGCGCCCACTGTGCTGCTGCTAGTATCCTGAATGGGCAGCAGACTTAATAGAAAACTCCAAGCCCCAGAGGAAAGGTGTTGAATAGATTAACCGAATAATCAATTATCCGAACGAAATAGTGCCCGCCCATCTCATTAGGATAATTGTCATTTCTCTGTATTATTGTTGCTTTCATGAATATTTATTTCTTGAAGATTTACACCATGAAATAAAAACAATTTGAATAATAGTACCACCAGTATTTTTCAGCTTGATGAGATATGATATGCCAAATGTGGATGTTGTTAGTATTTAACACAAAAGTATGGGATTCATTGACCCTGGGCATTAACTACTCCATGTGTCAGGATGTAGAATGTTCATCTCAAATATATTTTGAAGTGGTTATCTGGAACAGGAGGCATGTTTTTTTCTAAGTGTTTATCTTTTTGTCCAAATCGGAGGATAACACGTTTGTGTTTTGCTTCTAGTTGTCTTGAAAGAATAGGGCCTCAAACATTAGCTAACATTATTTGCACTAGTTGAATATAAAAAGCAAAGTTGTCATTCTCCTAGCGGACCATACGCTGTTCTTTCATTAAAGAGAGACAACTGGTGGTGGTTTAAGCTGAGGGTCGCCATGCTTCAGGTGAGGGAAGAGTTTGAGAAGGAGAGTCTTTCAAGGTAATCTCAGCCAGTGTGGGAATTGAACATGTTGCTTTGGTGTTACACTTTGGTGTTAAATCAGTTCAGTTACTGCAAGTATGATCTTGTTCCTTGAAATCCAACTTTCGTTTCTCAACTCTCAGATCCTATCCCCTGTTGTTTCTCTGATCTCTCTGTTACTTCTCATTTTCTTTCAAAAAGTTATTACTTGGTTACTGTCTTATGGTCTTGCTATTGCTTGCCTCAAATCTTTTCTTCCTGCAGAAAAGAAAGAACTGAGAGTATGACCCACTTCAAATGCAGAAGTCACAGAAAATGTGACATATGATGGTCTTTGCTGGAGGTCAGTTAGGTGAACCCCTGAAGAAATTTCCTTAGTAAAGTGGAAACAAGATGTTGGCCTGACTCCTAACGTTATTTTAAAGGCATAGTGTTTTAGATGGTTTTTTCCCTCGTAGAATAATTGCATGTCATCTCCTGTTTATATGAAAAGATTGAACTTTTTTTGCAATAATATGGAATATCTTATAAGTATTCAAACACTGTAGGAAAGATTAAACCAAATGCTTAACATCCGATTTGAGAAATACCTATTGAAGTGGAAACGTGCTGGTGAAATCCTAAGATAAGATAATTTCAAAACCACTGCAAATTACTGTGTGTATGCCTGGGTTTCTCTGTGTGCGCAGCATAAGATTCACTTGGAGAAGTAGTCATAATTGTGTCAGACCTTTGTTTTAAAAGTAGTCAACAGTTATGAAATGTAATAGTCAATTTAAGATGGTATGTCTCGAACAAGATAGAAAACTCTATTAACTTTGAATTTGTTTCACAGCAGGAAAGTCTCTGTAAGTGATGGTGAAACACAGAAAAGCATAAAGCGGTTTGGGATCAGGGATGACAATCACATGACCCACAACTTGGGTGTGGTAAGCTTACACGATCTCATTCTCATTTCATTTTCTTTGTAAAGTCCTCATAGTAACAATGCTATCGTAGTCAAATTAAATTAATAATTTAAATTATAAGTTAATAATTTAGTTCTCCCTAATTGAGAATTCCAAAAGACAAGCGTTCACTTTTGAAAGGGGAAAGACACAAAAAAGACCTGTGTGGTAATGTTTTAATGCAGAAGGTGGTGCATGTATGGAATGAGCTTCCAGAGGGAGGCTGGTACAATTACAGCTACTAGGTCAGATTTAGATTGTCTGGTTGGCACAGACAAGTTGGACTGTAGGGTCTGTTTCTGTGCTGCCTGACTCTGATTTTTGCTAATAGGCAACATGTGATCAGCATTTTAGAAGTTAAGTTCTAGAAATTTCTGAATGATGGTATCATACAAATGCCTGTTTGGCTAATATCATATTTCTCTCTCTGCTATTTTAATGACGGAGGTAACTTATTTATTTAATAGTTTAATGCCTCTTAAAATGAGAAAAATTAATAGAATGCATTAAGATGTAGTTTCAGAGTTTATGCTGTTTTCTCTTGAGAGATACACATTTCTATGAACATTAAATATATTTTCAGGCTCCATTATTACTACCACTACTTGAAGTATGCAAAATGTTGTAAAGTGAACAGCTACACATGATACAGAGAAATCTTGATTATCGGCATTCGATTATCTGAATATAGGATTATCCGGCAAGATTGCAAGGCTCCAATGCTTGTTATCCAGCATTTGATTAACCAAATGAAATATACCCTGCCCGTGTCCTTTGGATAATCGAAGTTCCTCTGTATTTAGCAAAAAAGTTTGAAAAATTGCATTCGACAATAACATTGTAGTAAGAATTTGGAATTACTATTTCAGTGCAATAAGATCAAAGAGCACAAATGAAGTTAACTACTCATACTTAGAATAAAGTTCTATATATTTTTTGATGCATTTTTCAATTTGTCAAACTTTACCTCACCACAATGAAAATGTCAGGTACGTACCAAATAGTTTCCCAATATTTAGAACATCTGATGTTTTTTAGATTGTTTCATTTTTAAACTTAACTACTCAAATCGAAGATTTGTAAGTTTGTGTTGGCAACATGTTAGTTTAGGTTCATGTGGCTTTGATTCCATGAAGAGCCATTTTTCTACAAAACAACTTGACTTGTTAATTACCAGGTAAGGCCTTGTTGGAAACTAACTTACAAATCAATACAGAGAATCCTTCAGCATGGATTGATTAAGGAAGTTCAATTATTTAGTCACTAAATCAGTGATACAAAATGCTGAAGATGAGTAGGATATTTCTAACCGACTCCTGCATGACTAACCCTGATTCATCATTTAGTGTTTTCCTAACACTGATCTGACTCCTCTGGCCACTCCTTCCATTGCCTTCCACTCCGAAGAAAGTGGAACGGCAATGCCTGAAGATAGTGCTGTATGTATGGACTTTCAAGAAACAGTTAATAAAGTGCTATGCAATCCATTTGTTAGTAAAATTGAAGATCTACAAAACTCGTTGGCAAGTTAAAAAGATAGCAACAGACTTTAGGAGTAATTGGCAGACTGCTCAAATTTAGACACATATCGGATGTAACTTAATGCAGAGAAGTGTCAGGAGATACATTTTGGTAGGAAGAATGGAATGGGAACAGAGAGGCCTGGGAATATCCATGCACACATTTTAAAGGTGACCAGGTAAGTTCAGATGACTCTTAACACTTAAATCTTAACTCTTAAAAAGGCATTAGAATGAAAGGGTAAGGAAGTTGTCTAAATTTTTCTACAGTGCTGGTTAAGTCCAGCTGGAATATTTTGCAAGTTCTCAATACTGAGTTTCAGGAAGAACGTGAAGACTTGGAGAGGGTTCAAAGTAAGTTTATTAAAATGTTACCAGAGATGAGAAATTTGGTTACGTGGAGAGACGAGAGAAGCCAGAGTGTTCCCTTTAGAACAGGTAAAGCTAAGGGAAGCATTAATGGAGATGTTGAAAATTATGAAGAGTTTGATTAGAGTAAATAACAATAAGCTTTCCAATGACAGAACAATCTGTAACAAAAGGACACAGATTTATGGCAATGACAAAAGAACAAGAGAAGCTATGTAGGTATTATCTTTTGTACAATAAGTGATAATAAACAGAAATACACTGCCTGAAAGGATGATAGAAACATATTTGATAATTTTCTATATTGTAAATACTTATAGGAAAATTAGCTCCAGAAGTAGCAGAGCAATGGGATAGATATTTTGAGTTACTACAGATATAATTATGACCCTTGTAGACCATACTGGGTCAGGTGAAAGCTTTTCTGTTCTAAAGGACATTATTGAATTAGTTTGATTTTTGTGATGATCCAACGGTTTCCTGTCACTTTCTTTTGCAGATTTCAATTTTTTTAAAATTCCAGATTTATTTATTTGTCTTTTGAATAGCACAAATGTTCTTGGTGAGATTTGAACTTAAGCTTTTCTGAATCTTCAGTCAATTCCTCTGGATAATCACTGTTTAGGTTCTTAGTTTGAAATTCAGTTTCCTGTCTCAGTCTGTGAAATGAAGTTTGCAAGTTCTGTGTTGTACTTACCCTGTCAGATTTCTTTTTTGCACTGAGTGGCTAGGTTCACGAAAATGTCACCATCTAAACCACTTCTGTGATACTGTCCAGCCTGAAGTATAGATTGTCAATTAATTGGATAGCTCATTTCCACAGACCTTGCAGCTTGAAAGTCATACTGCATATACACAGGAGATAGAATCATTTTTGTTATAGACAGCAACAACACTTAATTGATCTGATAATGCTTCCTGCTGACGTTGCAGAAAGCAACCCAAAAAGAACTAGTAATAAGTGTGATGTGTCTTTCCCCCTTCTTAATGTCAGTATGAACCCAAGGCATCAGGTCAAACGGATGTCCAAGCATCTATCAGCTTTGATATCATGAAGCAGGATTCAGTCACATTGAAGTATTTATTCATGAAGCAAATCAGTATGTAACAAGGCATCTGGATACACATATGAATAGGAAAAGTTTAGAGAGAGATGGGCCAAGTCCTGGCAAACAGGACTTGGTTAGCTTAGGATATCTAGTCAGCATGGACAAGTTGGGCCAAAGGGTCTGTTTCCGTGCTGTACATCTCTATGACTCTAAGTGCACTGATTTTATTTGAAGTGCTGATCCAGTGAACTAGATAGTGAACTGTGGAGGAAACGATTGGGAAAAATGAGAAAAAGTTTGGCAATTGAAAGTTAGGAAAGAAGTGGAATGCAGTATAGAACATTGTTGAGAATGTGACTGAAGCAGCTGAAGATTTGACAACAAAGATAGTGCAGAAGACAATAGGGTGCACTGAGGCAGAGGTGAAAGCCGTGTGGGACAAGTGTTGAAGAATTGATCAAATTAAAATCTTGTGAGCCATGGAGGAATTTGTAAGTGATTACAATTTGAAATAAATGCAAATGGGAGACTGAACCAATGTTGCAAGCAAAGATGGATTAATGGAAGAGCAAATTTCATGTTGAACAGTTATTGGATGTTTAAACTTTGAACAGATTCTAGTATTCATTGCTGGCCAGCATTGATAACCCATCCCCATTTGCCCTTTGAGAAGGTAGTGGTGAGCTGCCTTCTTAAATCGCTGCAGTCCACTTGCTGTGGGTTGACTCACAATGCTCGTAGGGAGGGAATTCCAGGATTTTGACCCAACGACTATGAAGGAACGGTGGTATTTTCCAAGTCAGGGTGGTGAGTGGCTTGGAGGGGAACTTGCAGGTGGTGGTGTTCCCAAATACCTGCTGCCCTTACCTCTTTGAGACAGAAGTGGTCGTGGGTTTGGAAGGTGCTGTCTCAGGATCTTTGGTGAATTTCTCTGGTGCATCTTGTAGATAGTACACACTGCTGTTAATGAGCGACGGTGGTGGAGGGATTGAATATTTGTAGATGTGGTGCCAATCAAGTAGGTTGCTTTGTCCTGGATTGTGTCGAGCTTCTTGAATACTGTTGGAGGTGCACCCATCCAGGTACGTGGGGAGTATTCCATCACACTCCTGACTTGTGCCTTGTAGATGGTGGATAGACTTTAGGGTGTCAGGAGGTGAGTTACTTGCCGCAGTATCCCTCGTCTCTGACCTGCACTGTAGCCATTGTGTTTATATGGTGAGTCCAGTTGAATTTCTGGTCAATGGTAACCCCAAGGATGTTGACAGTGGGGGATTCAGTGATGGTAGTACAGCTGAATGTCAAGGAGTGGTGGTTAAGAGTGTCTCTTATTGGTGATGGTCATTGTCTGGCATTTGTGTGGCACAAGTGTTACTTGCCACTTGTCTACCCAAGCCTGAATATTGTCCAGATCTTGTTGCCTTTGAGCATGGACTGTTTCAGTATCTGAGGAGTCACGAATGGTGCTGACCACTGTGCAGTCATTGGCAAGCATCCCCACTTCTGACTTTATGACAGAGGGAAAGTCGTTGATGAAGTAGCTGAAGATTGTTGGGCTTAGGACACTACACTGAGGGACTCCTGTAGAGATGTCCTGGAGCTGAGATGACTGACCCTTCGCAACCACAACCATCTTCCTTTGTGCCAGGTATAACTTTAAGCTTTGGAGTGTTTGCCCCCGGTACCCATTGATCCCAGTTTTGCCAGGGCTCCATGATGCCATACTTGGTAAAATGCGGCCTTGATGTCAAGGGCTGTTACTCTCCCCTCATCTCTAGAATTCAGCTCTTTTGTCCATGTTTGAACCAAGGCTGTGATGAGATCGGGAGCCGAGTGACCCTGGCGAAACCCAAACTTGGTGTCACTGAGCAGGTGTTGCTTGATAGCACTGTGGATGGTACCTTCCATCACTTTACTGATGATGGAGAGTAGACTGGGTGGTAATTGGCTGGGTTTGGATTTGTCCTGCAATTTTGTGTACAGGACATACTGGGCAATTTTCCACATTGTCGGGTAGATGCCAGTGTTGTAACTGTACTGGAAGAACTTGGCTAGGGGAGTGGCAAGTTCTGGAGCTCAAGTCTTCAGTACTTTTACCGGAATGTTATCAGGGTCCATTGCCTTTGCAGTACCCAGTGTCTCCAGCCATTTCTTGATATCATGTGGAGCGAATTGAATTGGCTGGAGATTGGTATCTGTGCTGCTGGGGACCACTGGAGGAGCACGAGATGGATCATCCACTCGACACTTCTGAATGAAGATTGTTGTGAGTGCATCAGACTTATCTTTTGCTCTGATGTGCTGGGCTCCTCATCATTGAAGACAGGGATATTTGTGGAGCTACCTCCTCCAGTGAGTTGTTTAATTGTCCACCATCGTACTCAACTGGATGTGGAAGGACTGCAAAGCTTAGGTCTGATTTGTTGGTTGTGGGGTCACTTAGCTCTGTCTATCACTTCTGCTGCTTATGCTGTTTGGTGTGCAAATAGTCCTGTTTGGTAGCTTCACCAGGTTGACATATCATGTTTAGGTATGCCAGATGCTGCTCTTGTCTTCCCCCTGCACTCTCCATTAAACCAGGGTTGATCCCCTGGGTTGATGGTAATGGTTGCGTGGGGGATATTGCCAGGCCATGAGATTGTAGATTGTGCTGGAGTACATTCTGCTGCTGTTGATGGCCCACAGCACCTCATGGATGCCCAGTCTTGAGCTGCCAGATCCGTTCGAAGTCTGTCCCATTTAGCATGATAGTGCTACACAATACAATGGAGGTTATTCTCAACGTGAAGGCAGGGCTTCATCTCCACAAGGACAGTGCGGTGGTCACTTCTGCAGCCTGCAAGATTAGTAAGGTTGAGGTCAAGTATGTTTTTTTTCTCTTGTTAGTTCCTTTCCCACCTGCTGCAGACCCAATCTAGCAGTTATATCCTTTAGGACCTGACCAGCTCGATCAGTAAAGTTGCTGCTGAGCCACCCTTGGTGGTGGACATTGAAATCCCCCACCCAGAGTACCTTTTGTGCCCTTGCCATCCTCCAGTGCTTCCTCCAAGTGTTGTTCAACATGGAGGAGTACTGATTCATCAGTCAAAGGAGGATGGTATGTGCTAACCAGTAAGAGGTTTCCTTGCCTATGTTTAACCTGAAGTCCAAAGTCGATGTCAAGAACTCCCAGGACAAAGCCCGCCCGGCTGTGCTGCCACCTCTACTGAGTCTGTCCCTCAAATGGGATAGTACATATCCAGGGATAGTAATGGTGGTGTCTGGGACATTATCTGTAAGGCATGATTCCATAGGAATGATTGTCAGACTGTTGCTTGACTAGTCTGTGAGAGAACTTTCCCAATTTTTTTTATATAGGATACTGAAGAGTTGGAAGTAAGTAGCCACGGTGATGAAATATTATTTGAAGTTCAAACCAGGATCAAACAGGAACTGAGTTTTACATGGCATGGTTTAGATTGAGTGAATGGAGAGAGGAGTGAATGAACTGAGTGGCAAAAAAAGTCAAATGTGTTGTGGATGCTGACGGGGATAGATTCAATCTTCTCAATACTCAGCTGCTAGAATTTGTGACTATACTACAAAATAATGTTTGGCAAACAGCTAGAGGTGATTTTACAGTAAAAAAAAAGAAATGGAATTAGATCCAAACATTGAAAAAGTTATAAAGGAAGTTTATCCATGCATACATGTAATGTCACTTGGGGCAAAAAAAAATGGTCTTTTTGGGTCAAGAGACCAAAGTATGCTATAACTTGATGTGATCGATCCAATAATAGATAAAACATTAGGCTCGTTTTGAATCAGGCAATGATTTTAATTTGAGCTAGCAAAGATGAGTGACATATCAGCAGGGATAGCATGATTGTGCGTTGATGTTTGACGACTTAAGAGTGAGCACATCAAAGGCAAAAAGAACAGTATAGCAGCTTGAAAATGTTCTTTAGAAAATGAATTTGTGATCACCAAAATAGTTACTTTACTTCCATAAACAGTAATATTATATTGATAAGTAGTCTATAAGAGCCAAGGTGTGTGATGTAACATTTTGCAATGCTATTGTATCACTGTGTTTTATTTGTCCACAATTGTTGCTATTTTAAATCATTAATGTTAGTTGATAATGAATTTTACCATTTTATTAAAATAACAACTCTGAAACAAACTGAAACCAGAAAGACATCAAATTAACATAATAGATGTTTATAACTAATCTTTCTGTAATCCTGTCTAGGTGGATGCAACGTCAGTGAGACAAATTGATCGACTTAGAGCTGCTAGTGGGATCATGCAAGAAGAGCTGAGAAATCATAATGGCATTCTGTATCCTACTGCACGTGGGCTTAGAAATGAGAAGGAGCAAGAGGCTGCAGTTGCAATGACCAGCCTAGGATTTATGACTGATAGAATGCCTGATTTGAATTATAAATCACATCCGCCAGAAACCCTAGAAAATGGCAGTGGCTGCACAAAGCCTCATGAAAGCTTTAGCACCCTGTACAAATCACCACCTGGACTACAAAATGCTGCTGGTGCAAGAAGTGAACCATTGGGTTTAGAAGGATCTTCAGCTGGTAAACAAACACCAGTGAATGGAACTGGTCCAAGTTATTTGCGGCTTCCGTGGGTTAGCCCATACATGGAGAGTCCAGCACCAGGGATGTATCCATTTGTGGAATCACCAAGCAAATACTCAATGAACATGTATAAAACATGCTTGATACCTTCCCAGAATTCTTATGGCTTACCACAACACATCTCCTATTCACCTGTCTGTAGTCACAGCGATCGCTTCTTGTACATACCACCTCCACACTACGGTTTGCCTCACATCCCATCATCTCTTCCTTCTCCACTAAGGATTACACCAGCTGCAACATCACCCATAATGTCTTCAATGGTTCATTGTCCTGATAAATGCCTGTCAGGAATAATGACGGGAAATCCTAGATTGCAAGTTGATCCACAAATTTTGACGCATCAAATATCGAGCAGCAAGAAAACAAGGATTGCAGCTAATGAAAAGGCAAATACTAGTAGTATTCCTGCAGATCCTGCTTCACTGTTGCAATCTCCTAAACCACCTGCCCGGCTTCATCTTTCCTCATCACAGATTGGAGAGAGCTCTTCTGAATTCCAGAAACATCTTGCCAGACTATCTGGTCCTTCTCCTTCAATGGCACTTCCTCATGGTTATTTAAGCCTAAGCAGTGAATTTGCTTCTCCTGCACGATCAACGAACAGCAAAAATTCAAAACCAACAGAATCTGGGGATAGCTTGCAACAAACAGTTACACATTCACGAAGCTCTCAGCCTGAACAAAAAGCTACCAAGTCTCCATTACAGCAAGAAACACAGACGCCCACGAAAGACTGCAGTGAGAAGCCTTTAGATCTGTCTTCTAAAGTAGGTTGTAGTGAGACCTCAAGTGATCAGGTATCCAAGACTGAGAGTGCTGATAAGGTGGTGCCAGTATCAGCAGCTGGCAAATGGCGCAACAATTCCTCATTGTCTAGCAAGGAAACATTTCCTAGCAGGGAAAGTCATTCTGAAGTTTCAGCAATTTCAATACATAATGAACTCACTATTGAAAGACCTGCTATTATCAACAAATTGCACTCAACCTGGGCCATTCCTGGTTCTAGTTCTCCTGGTGACCATCAAACTAGTAGTATATTGGTGAGCAATAAAACACTAGAGCGTATAATTCCTCATCAGAGAAGTTCCTCATGCCCTAGAATTGGGAGTTCCAATGGTTCTGTCAATCATATTCCAGGTCCAGTGTCTGGATTGGGCAGACCTGCTTCTGCTTCACCATCACCAAATGTTAGTACTGAATGGGGTCACTCTGAGAAGGCTCATAGAAATAACTCTTCAAATAAAACATCTGTGATTCACCAAACAGGGCAGTCCTCTCCAGTACCCAGCCAGCAGTCCACTAAAGGGACTAAAGGTGGTTGTCAGGATTTTGCATCACATTCAACTGAAAGTGGCCATTCATCAGGTTCGATATTTCTCACTCCAAACGAGACATTTTTATCCCCACCTTTACCATATCCAAACAGATATTTCACCTACTCCACACCTGAAGGAATCTCCATTGGCCACCTTCCTTTACCCGATAAAGGACTTGTGTTTCCCCATCCTGCTTTATTGCCTAATGGCAATTTGTATGCAGGAAACTTGGCGCCAAAGCATAGACTTTCTTATACCAGCTTGCCAACATGCAGAGGTGAATACACCGTGTTTCACAACACACAAAATTTGATCAACCCTATAATTTCATCACTCACTTCACAAGAAGAGAAAAGGAGTGAAGGAGCACAACGGCGATCTAGGTCACATGATCGACTTCGATGTCATGAAGAGCCGATTAACAGAGGGAAACCAACAGAAATTTCACAGAAATCAAATGCAACTCAGTTACATGTTTCCATTGGACCTGAGGTCTCATGTTCTAATCCAAAGAATCATGGCAAAATGTTTGCCAAAGATTACAAGGATAAACCCTTAATCGTGGAACACAATGATCAATGGGGAAAAGTTGAAGCAAAAGCATCTAAAAAGAGCATCCTGCCAGAAGGAAGCAACAAACAATATTTTATGAAAGAAATTGATGAGCAAACAGTTGACTCTGTGGAAGCCATCGCCAAGCAAGATAGTGTCCAAAAAGACAAAGATGTTCTCAAGGCAGTAGAGTTTTGTAGCTCATCACAGGGTCAATGTTTACCAAATCAGAACTTAAACAAAGATTTTATTTCAGACTGCCAAAGTAAGGAGAGTACAACAGTTCAGTTGATCACTGATCTATCGGACGGTGGTCGCATCATTGATAGTGTTCCCACAACTATGGGTAATATAAATACCAATAAGGAATTTGGTGCTGAAGCTGAGCAGTTTTTGGCTCAATTGAATCACAGTGATACCAAAGACAGAACTGATGACTTGGACATAGCAGCTGCTAAATTTATGAAGCCAAAAAAGTCTAATCTAACAAAGCGAATTGCCAACTCAGCTGGGTATGTGGGAGATAAATTTAAGTGTGTCACAACAGAACTGTATGCCGATTCTAGCCAGCTAAGTCGAGAACAACGAGCACTACAGGTGAGTCGCTGACTTATTTGTCAGTAGCTAATATATTAAATTGTTACAAGGCTGGGTAAGATCTTTTGACTTTTAATATTTTATACTCTCAATGGGTGAGAAAACTTTTGTGAAATTCAGAGAAGGGCTTTATGAGATTTTTGGTTTAATTTATATGCAGTGCTATGCTGTTGATTATTATGAGTGTGCAAGTGATGATGCTTAGCAGCAGTTAAATCTAAATTGTCCTGGGGATACTGGTGATACCAACAAGGCAATGTTTATTGCTCCTCTTAATTGTCATGAGTGTATTAAGGGACTTGAATCACATTTAGCAAAGTAGGAAATGTAATAACAGAACATTAGTTTTCCTGGTAATTTTAGCTATATTATTGAATATTTTGGATACATTTTCTCAAATTGCCACAGCGGAATTGAACTTGAGACTTGCTGGTTTCTATTCTGTTATCCTAATACTGGACCATTGTACCCATATAATGTTGTACCTTGTTCCAGAAACTTTGCACATTTTGCCAGCAGTCTTGTGACTTTGCGCTATTGACTTTGCATGCCCTTTATATTTCACTATTTGTAGTCTTCTGTATAATCCAGTCATCCCAATAAAATATATGATTTCAAGAAAAAAAAACACTAGGGAAAGGTTGATATATATACATGCCTGTGTATTAAAAAAATGGATGGTCTGGCGTATGTGTTCTAGACTTGTATATTGTCACGTTTTGGCTTTGTCCTTTGTATTCTTGGTTATGCTGCTCATTCAATTGAATTTTGTAATTGGATACACTTGTAATCATCCCAATAGATGCTCTTGTTATACTTGTGTAGCATGTTCAAATGTTAGACATTGTTTCCTGTATCATTCTTGCACCATAGCGTCAAACCAAGATGTAGTAGGAGTAAACCCAATTAGTAATACCATCGTCAACAGGCCTGCAAAGATGAGCTGTCCCCCTGTTATAGTGACACTGTGTGTATGTGTGTGTGTGTGTGTGTGTGTGTGTGTGTGTATTGATCTGCCAGCTATGGTATGAGCAAGGTGAATCCCTTCCTCTTCCTCTTCATGCTTCTTTGCTTTGTTTCACACATTTGTGTTCAGCATTCTGTACATAATTGTATGTGTGAGGTGTTCAGTAAGCATTGCAGATTTACACACTTTTTGATAGGTATTAAGCTTCTTAATTTTCATTCTTGTTGTGAAATATTGGTTTATGTCTGTAAAAATGAATGAAAAAGTTCCCCACTGAGTGATCATTTTGATTGAATAGATGGAAGGATTATCACAAGAGGACAGTATTTTATATCAGCCTGCTGCTTACTGTGAGGTCAGTTCTTAAGATTTTTCTCAGATTGTTTTAACTAAAATAAAAGAACTGTTAAATGTTTTTCGTTAACAAAGTTTTAGCAGTGAGTCAATAGCCCCAAGATGAGTGTACAAGCTACATTCCTTGTGTTGTGTTGAAACTCTCCAGCATGTTACAAGATTGTATGCAACAGAAATGTACTGTTTTTTTAAAAAACTACAATATTCTCTCTTTCTCATGGAGACACTATAGCTATTCATTTTAATAAATAGCCCATCAGTACAAATTAACGCTATTCAGTGTTTTAGAAAAAAAAACCTTCCAATGGGCATAAAGTACAGATGTGAAAATATTGTTTTATTAACATAATATGTTATTATTTCATCTTATCATTTATGGTTTTAGCGTGCTATGATGCGCTTCTCTGAACTTGAGATGAAGCAACGGGATGATAAAGTTTCTGAAGAATCATTAGAGGACAATAAATTAAGTGACACTGACTGCAGCAACCTCACTGGAAAAAAGGAAAAGAAGTCAAAGGGAGATTCAGAAGAAGAGAATATTTCTGTGGAAAATTTTGAAGGTGAGTGATATCAGCCGTTGCAATGTTATTTGAACATTAAAAAAGGTTAGAATCTTCTCCTAATAATTAGTATATTTAGCATCCCATGAAGAGTCATTTTCTTATTGATTGTGATCAAATAATTCATTCATCTTGATAAAGTGATATAATGAAAAGTGTAGTATGTCTCCAAAGCCATTTATAAAATTGAATAATGAAATGGTTAGAGCTGTTTATTCTTTTCTAATCATGTTGTATTCTATGTAAACATATTAGAACCTTTTTATTATTTATGCATGGACATTGCCAGCTAGCCCAGCATTTATTGCCCAAACCAAATTGCTCTGAAGAATGTGGTGGTGAGCTGCTTTCTTGAACAGCTGCAATCCATTTGGTGTAGATCCACAATTCTGTTAGGGAGATGTTCCAGAGTTTTGATCCAGTGACACTAAAGCAATAGCAATATATTTCAAAGTAGAATGGTGAGAGGCTTGGAGGAGAACTTGCAGCTAGTGGTGTTTCCATGCCTCTGATGCCCTTATCCTCAATTGTAGTGGTTGTGAGTTTGGAAGGTCCTGATATGGAGACTTGATAAATTTCAACAGAACATCTTGTAGATCACTCAACTGATTTTTTGGTTGGCAAGATTAACGTTTGAGGAAAGACTGGATCAGTTAGGATGATGTTCACTGAAGTTTAGAAGAATAGGAGGATCTCATAAAAACCCAAAAAATGCTAACAGGACTGGACAGGCTAAACACTGGAACAATACTTCGAATGACCAGGGTGACTGTCTAAGGATATAGGGTAAGCCATTTAGAACTAAGATGAGGAGAAATTTCTTCTGCCAGAGAATGGTGAACCTTTGGAATTCTCTGTCATAGAAAGTGACCGAGGCCAAAATTTTGAATGTTTTCAAAAAGGAGTTACATGTGGAGTTAAAAGCATCAAAGGGTACAGGGAGAGAAGTGGGAATAGGGTACTGAATTAGATGATCAATCATGATGTTGGATGGTGGAGCAGGCTTAAAGGGCTGACTGGCCTACTCTTGCTATGTTTCTATGATTATAAATGGCACAGACTGCTACTATTGTCCATTGGTGGTGGAGGGAATGCCTGTTTGTGGATGGGGTGCCATTAACGCAGATGCTTTGTCCTGGATGGTGTCAAACTGTCAAGCCTAGGACTCTTCTCTGAAGAGCTCCTGCCAAAAGGCCTGGAATTGAGATTACTGATTACCAACAACCACAACCATCTTTTTTTGTGCGAGGTGTGACTTTAATAAGTATCTATAAAAGTACGTACAATTTTAGGGTCTAATAATGTTCCTCGGACAATGAAACTCCATATTTAATTAACAATTGAGAAAGTGTTACTTTTTACTCAGAAGAGTAAATAGAAGTTTCAGACAGTTATCTCTGAACTTCTCTGAATTAAGTATTCTTGCTACTGGCTTTGATGTTTTCCACATAAACATAGAGATGTACAGCACAGAAACAGACCCTTCGGTCCAACCCGTCCATGCCGACAGATATCCCAAACCAATCTAGTCCCATTTACCAGCACTTGGCTCATATCCCTTTAAACCCTTCCTATTCATACATCCATCCAGATGCTTTTTTAAATGTTGCAATTGTACCAGCTTCCACCACTTCCTCTGGCAGCTCATTCCATAATGTACCACCCTCTGTGTAAAAAAAGTTGTCACTTGGGTCCCTTTTTATATCTTTCTCCTCTCATCCTAAACCTATGCCCTCTGGTTCTGGACTCCCCCACCCCAGGGAAAAGACCTTGTCTGTTTATCCTATCCATGCCCTTCATGATTTAATAAGCCTCTATAAGGTCACCCCTCAGCCTCCAACGCTCCAGGGAAAACAGCTCCAGCGTATTCAGCCTCTCTCTACAGCTCAAATCCTCCAACTCTGGCAACATCCTTGTAAATCTTTTCTGAGCCCTTTCATGTTTCACAACATCCTTCTGATAGGAAGAACAGAATTACATGCAATATTCCAAAAGTGGTCTAACCAAAGTCCAATACAGCCGCAACGTGACCTCCCAACTCCTGTATACAATACTCTGACCAATAAAGGAAAGTATACCAAACGCCCTCTTCACAATCATATCTAGTTGCGACTCCACTTTCAAGGAGCTATGAACCTGCACTCCAAGGTCTCTTTGTTCAGCAACACCTCCCTAGGACCTTAACCATTAATTGTCTAAGTGCTGCTAAGATTTGCTTTTCCAAAATGCAGCACTTCACATTTATCTAAATTAAACTCCATCTCCTACTCTTCAGCCCATTGGCCCATCTGATCAAGATCCCATTGTACTCTAACGTAACCTTCGTCACTGTCCACTACACCTCATCTGCAAGCTTACTAACTATACCTGCTAAGTTCACATCCAAATAATTTATATAAATGACGAAAAGTAGTCGACTCAGCACCGATCCTTGAGGCACTCCACTGGTCACAGGTTTCCAGTCTGAAAAGCAACCCTCCACCAACACCTTCTGTCTTCTACCTTTGAGTCAGTTCTGTATCCAAATGGCTAGTTCTCCCTGTATTCCGTGAAATCTAACCTTGCTAACCAGTCTCCCATGGGAAACCTTGTCAAACATCTTACTGAAGTCCAGATAGATCACATCCACCACTCTGCCCTCATCAATGCTCTTTGTTACTTCAGAAAACTCAATGAAGTTTGTGAGACATGATTTCCCATGCATGAAGCCATGCTGACTATCCCTACCCAGCCCTTGCCTTTCCAAATACATGTATATCCTGTCCTTCAGGATTCTCTCCAACAACTTGCCCACCACCGATGTCAGGCTTACCAGTCTATAATTCCCTGGCTTTTCCTTACCACCTTTCTTAAATAGTGGCTCCACATTAGCCAACCTTCAGTCTTCCGTCACCTTACCTGTGACTATCGTTGATACAAATGTCTCAGCAATGGGCCCAGCAATCACTTCCCTAGCTTCCCACATAGTTCTAGGGTACACCTGATCAGGTCCTGGCGATTTATTCACTTTAGTGCATTTCAAGATATCCAGCACCTCTTTCTCTGTAATATGGAGATTTCTCTAGATGTCACCATCTATTTCCCCACATTTTATATCTTTCTTGTCGTTCACCACAGTGAACACTGATGATAAATATTCATTTAGTGTCTTCCTCCATCTCCTGCGGCTCCACATATAAGCTGCCTTGCTGATCTTTGAGGGGCCCTATTCAGTCCCTCGTTACCCTTTTGTCCTTAATATATTTATAAAAACCCTTTAGATTATTCTTACCCCTATTTGCCAAAGCTATCTCATGTCCCCTTATTGCCCTCCTGATTTCCCTCTTTAGTATACTCCTACCTTTATACTCTTCTAAGGATTCACTCAACCTCTGCTGTCTATACCTGGCACATGCTTCCTTCTTTTTCTTAACCAAATCCTCAATTTTTCTAGTCATCCAGCATTCGCTACACCTACCAGCCTTTCCTTTCACCCCAACAGGAATATACTGTCTCTGGACTCTCATTATCTAATTTCTGAAGGCTTCCCATTTTCCAGCTGTCCCTTTTATATGTGAACATCTACGCCCAATCGGCTTTTGAATGTTCTTGCCTAGTACCATCAAAATTAGCCTTCCTCCAATTTAGAACCTCAACGTTTAGATCTGGTCTATCCTATTGAAAAGAAGAGAGCAAGTTTATTGAGCAGCATATTCATAATGTGCTTCTTGAAACTATTCAGGTTTCAAAAATGCATTACAGCACAACAACTGGAGCTTGCATCAGTGTAATATAATTAATGTAATAAAATGTCCATAGGTGCTTCATAGGAGCATTATCAATAACACTTGACATGGAGATACGGGAGATTTGAGAAAGGTAATCAAAAACTTGGTCCAAGAGCTGGGTTTTAAGGAATGACATGAAGAAATCTCGGTCGGAAGTTCCAGAGCTTAGCACTCAGGAAGCTGAAGGCATGAAAAGAGATTCTGTTGGCTTTGAGACAAATACACTTTCCAAATGTGCATCATACACTAGTGTACTTTTTTAAATTAATTTTTATTTTGAATCAAGTATTTTTGCTGAAGATAGCAATCACATGACTACATTCAGCCACCATGTGTGGTTTACAGATCTGTTTTAATGTCACATTCTTCTCTTAATAATTATCATTGCTTATCCTAATAATTTCCCAAATTTATGTTCATCCTTATCTGTCAGCAAGTATTCAGAAATCATCCAATTTCTTGTTTATTTCTATTTACATTGAAAGTAATAGTTTAAGTTATCTTGATTACTTTATTGCAGCATACTATTTAGTGACACTTAAAGCTATTTAATAACTGTGCTGCACCTTGCTCTGTTTTACTAACTTGCCTGCAGTTGAGACCAATAACTGCCATAATATCTTGACTGTTTTGAAAACCAGAGAATCTCTAAATACAAATATAAGTAATGTGAACATAAGGTGAACGGCACAGTGGCTCAGTGGTTAGCACTGCGGCCTTACAGTGCCAGAGATCTGGATTCGATTCCAGTAGCGGGCATTGTCTGTGTGGAGTTTGCACATTCTCCCCGTGTATGCATGGGTTTCCTTCGGGTGCTCCAGTTTCCTCCCACAATCCAAAGGTGTGCAGGTCAGGTGAATGTCAAGTAATAGGGAGGGGGAATGGGTCTGGGTGGGTTACTCTTTGGAGGGTCGGTGTGGACTTGGGCTAAAGGGCCTGTTTCCAAGCTATAGGGATTCTAATTCTAATGCTGAGCCGTGATAATATCAAAAGTAAACTTTCCAGGAAAATTGTCACACCTGGTATGATTATTCAAGTGCTGTCCCTTCTATCCCACAGATGAAAAATTCTTGAGCCTGTTTAGCCCTCCATCTTTCCTTGACTTCTTTTATTTAAGGATGTAAAACCAATGTGTTAATATACTTACAGATACATGGGTGATTTTTGTAATTATTTTTAAATGTAGTTTTAAAACTCCAGATTGAAACAGAAGAGCCACAAGACCCGTAAGACTGCAAAAATTCTGGCCAAGGAAGTTGGGAAAAGCTTTTTAAAAACCAAAATTCAGTGTTCACGATTTTTGGCTACTGGTACTGAAACTGCACTATCCAATAGTAGCAAGCAAATGCTTCTCTTATTTGTCTTACATTTCTTTAATCCACTGACTTTGGTAGAAAATGAATAAATTTCAAAAGCACTTTAATCCCGTGTGATACTTCAAGATTATTGTCATATAGAAACCATCAGTCAGCAGTAATATAATCCAGCTGGAGTTTGAGAGACTGTTTTTAAAAAAGGGGTTAACGATTTTTGGGTGCATTTAGGAAATTGTGTCCAAAATTGCACTGGTAAAGTTACTGTTCATATTCACTAAAGGTTCAATCAAATTAATTTGCCTAATCAGTAATGTAAACCAGCAATCCATCAGCATTATAGTATGCAAGCATTTATCTGATCTTTAAATTATGCTTCTAGCAGATTTAAGATCGGGTAATCAGTAATGCAGCAAAAAAATGGGCTTATGACAAAATATAATCAAAAATATTTCAGGTGTGCAGACCTCCACCTGAAATTCCCTACATTAAAATTACCAAAAAATAACTTGAATGATTCCACATAATATTTTGTTTCTGCTTCCCCTGTTGGTGCTAAGAAATGTTTAATTAAATATTTTTTTTGATATGAACATAAAATGTATCCAAGTATCCCATGGCAAAATAATTGGTGCAAATTGAAGACCCTTTCCTGACCAGTGCAATTGCAATGTGCCACAAACTATAATTTATCCCCCATTTCCACCTACATGGTCAGTTCTACCAATGGGTCATATGAGAACTAAGAATACCCAGAGGAGATGGTGCATTGAAAGCCACAAATTGGGTGGGAAAATTCACTCGCTGTGAGTGAACAGAGAAGTGTGGGGAGAGAGAGAGATTACTAAGTGGAAGGGAGAGACACTGGAGGGGGAAGAGTATTGCAAAGTGGAAATAGAGGGTTACAAAGCAATGAGAGGGTCTGAATAGGGAGAGTGGCAGCAAACTTGAGAAAACGTTTCTATACATTTGAAAATAGGATACTTGCCAAACTGGGAATAGGAAAAATAAGGTGATGAATTCCATGCAAATTAATATGGAGTATCTAGATTAAAGTTTCAGGAGTTCAGTAGTTAGTGTATAGGGAAAAACATAGTGGATGTTATTGCAATGAACACTGACAGTTGTATAATATTGAATAGTTTTATTTCATATATATTTTGCATTTGTGTGTCACCCATCTCAAAGCATCTTACATACACTGAATTGTTTGAGGTGCAGTGACTGTGTTAGAAAGAGACTTACAACAGTTTAGCTGTGACTTCACTAGTCTGCAGGAAGCATGTTTTTTGTGTCCCAAAGTGTCAATTTTCTTTCATAAAAAGCACTTGTTGCTAACTTATGCCTGTTGTCTCATAGTAATTTAAATATTGTGGTGTCCAGCCAATTAGTATTTTCCCTGTGTGTTGTGCCTATAAATGTAATAGAATAATGATAATTATTGATGATATTGATGATTTCTTCTAATTCTACTTCTGAGCAACCATATCCCTTGTATATCAAGACAAGTTGGTGGTAGTGTTGATAGTGAGGAGGAGGGTCTCAGGCTTTAGTCTGATATTGATCAGCTGGTAAATAGCAATGCCAGATGGAATTTAATCGTCATAAGTGTGAGGTGATACATTTTGGAGGTCTAATAAGGGAAGGATATACTCAATGAACGATAGGTCCTATGGAGCGCTGAGGAACAAAGGGACCTTGGTGTACAAGTCTATTGATCCCTCAAGGTGTCTGCACAGGTTGACAGGGTGCTAATGAAGGCATACAGAATGTGTACCTTTATTAGAATATAGGAGCAAGGAAGTTTTGGTGCAACTTTATAAAACATTAGTTAGGCCATAGATGGAGTTCCAGTCGCTACACTTTTGGAAAGACGTGCTGGCGGCGGAAAGGGTACAGAGGAGGTTCATCAGGATGTTGCCTGGGATGGAAAATCTCAGTTATGAGGAGAGACTGGATAGGCTGGGTTTGTTTTCCTTGGAGCAGAGAGGATGAGAGAAGATCTGATTGAGGTATACAAAATTATGAGAGGCATAGACATGGTAAATCATGAGAATCTTTTCCCCATGGCAGATTTGTCTAAAACCAGAGGACATAAGTTTAAGGTGAGGAGTAAGTGGCTTAGAGGAGATCTGAGGAAACATTTTTTTTCATCCAGCAGGTGGTAGATATTTAGAATGAGCTGCCAGAGAGTGTGATGGAGGCAGGTACTTTTACAACATTTAAGAGCATTCAGACAAGCACTTAAAATGTAAGGGCACAGTAGGCTATGGACCAAATGTAGGTACATGGGATTATAATTTTAGTGTTTGTTGATCGACATAGGTATGATGGGCCAAAGGGCTTGTATCCATGCTAAATGACTTTATGTTTATGACAAATACAAAAGCTCTTGTTATTCAATGACTGCATCACTTAATAACGAGGTTGACAAAGGAGGTTTTGTAAAACAAAACTGAGTGCCTGCAAATCAAAATTAGCCCTGAAAATGTTTCAGGAGACTCCCGAGGATCTGATTTGAGCCCTGGATCTGATTTCTGCGAATTGATCTTAAACTTAAAGATTGCAGGAAGATATGAGCATAGGTGTTTCCTACATATTTGAATTTAAAATTAACTGATGCTGCTTGTGTTAGCTGAAGTTAATCATGCAGGAGTTCAACTTCGATATATGAAACAGTATGATTCCTGAGACTACCAAATCAGTGATCTGGTGTTTTCATCATAGTTCTGTTGTCAAGCCCATTATTTTCAAGACCACCATTGTCTGTTTTTTAATCTCCTAACTATTCAGCAAACTGTAGGCTCATCATCAATAGCATTTCAGTGTCTGGTACTTTCATATAGTTTTAAATGCTTTATTCAGAAAGTGACTGAGTACAGAAAATCTGTATCAATGATAATTTCAGCCAATAGGTTTCCCCCCCCCATACACACAAAAGGTTATTCATTATTGCTGTTGAATTAGTGGTTGACACTTCAATTCCCTGTTAGTCTACTTACTCACCTGCCAATCATCTGATAGTGAAAGATAGTAATGAAACTGCCTGGTTGCTGTGTGAATTGAAACTATTACCATGACAACAATGCTATGGAGTATTTCCATGGTACACCATGTAGTGATTAATTATGAGATGTGCCACATGTCATATGATTCTAGTTAGCTGTGATTAAGTCATTTAAACAACTACAAATAATTCACTGTTATACAAGTATTTGTCTTGTGTTGGTCAGAAACCTTGAGTACTACTGGTAATATTATCCTGTACACAATTAACAGCAACATTAGAAAGGGAGATAAATGTTGTAAGAAGTTTGCTTTTCCCAAAGTCACTGTCTCGATGATGCTATCAGTCTTTGCCTATAATGTGTCTGTCCTTTTTAAATATGAAGCAAAGCAGTAAGTGGGTGAATAGATCACAGCTGAGCACCATGGAAGAGCTTCACCTCTCCTCAGCCAATATGCCACACACCTGTACTCCCGAGCAATCCTACCTTAAGGACACAGGAAGCAGTTCTACACAGGCCAGGAATCAAACAGTGGCCTTCCTAGTCTGTATGGCTTAGTAACAAATAAGCTGTGTTAATAAACAGAAGAAAGATATGGCATGATTCTCATTCGCAATCACTATTCAGTGAATCCAACTGTAAAATCATAGTATGTATGTAATAGGTCAGAAGAGAAGTATGAACATACAATTGAAAATGACACTTGAATTTCCTGTTGATGATAATAGCAGACCAGTATTCTAACACATGGAAGGAACATTCTTCTACATTGACTATTTAATACAATGTTACCTATTTATTTTAAAAGTTTTGATGTTTCTGCTAAAATGCTAAACCAGAAATGTTAAACAAACACATCAAGGTTTTGTACTTAAAAGTAACAAGTAATTTTTTAATTTGGTCATCTGTCCCATTTATTGTTATTTGATAGATTTGTAGGTGAATAAAACTGCAGGACTGAATAATTGCATCTAGAAAATGACTGACCAACCAAAAGCTGTACTTTTAATTTTATTTCTTTCAAATTAGCCTTCCGAAAGAAACAAAAGAATGGATTCCGAGATTTCATTCCACTTTTTCTGAAAGTGCAAGCACAAAACCAGTCTGGTATGTATGCATTCTGTTATTGCATCAAAAGGTTAAAAATATTAATTCTTCATGCATTTTAATCTGAATTAAGACATTATTATTTTACCAAAAAGACATTGTGCTTGAACCAGAATCAAAGTCAAAAACTGCAGATGCTGAAGATCTGAAATAAAAAGAAATTGCTGGAAAATCTCAGCAGATCCAGCAACATCTGTGGAGAGAGAAATAGTTAACATGATCAATCCAATATGATTTTTTTTGTAAGAAAACTTGGGCCAGTTGTTTTTTTTTATTCTGTGCTTAAATCTTAAATGTGTTTATATAGGCTCAAATAGCAACTATGTTTATAATTTTCAAATCCTACAACATTCTGGTCTACAACTAAGTATTATTGTTCTGAATACTATTTATATTACATAACAAGAACTAAACAAACCGAGCCCCCATTCCACATGTATATCTGTCACTCATTCTTTGTGAATAGAATTATGGAACTGTTTCCAAGGGAGAAACTTGACCTACAACAATTGTGCCACTGATACCATGCCACACTGCATGGACTCTCATCCAACTCCCTATTCTTGCCTTGTACCCTTTAATATTTTTCTTCAAATGTTTATCTTGAATCAGTTGTGGTAATCTCTGACAATATTGTGATGAATATTTTATTAACCATTTAGATTCCAACTTCCTTTTTAAGCTCTAATAATTTGCCAGTTGTTTCCAGTTTACTGACTAATCCAACTACTTTTTTGTTATTTACCTCTCAAAGCTATTTAAATTTTTAAATACTTGTTATTTCAGAGTTTAACCTTTCCATTGTAGTTGAGATGGTCTGGTTTTTCAAATCTCTCACAGCTACATTCCCTTATTCTTACAAACATTATTGTAAATCAACCTTGCATCTTTTCCGATAACAGGGTTTTCCAAGCTGGTCAAGGTTTTCCAGCTCTAGCTGTGTGGTCTCCTTTTATCTTACAACAGACTTCAGAGTTGTGGGGTTTGCTTCCCATTGTACATATGAAAACATCTTGAACTCTTCTTACTCTCTATCTTATATATGTGTTTTTTAAAATTTCTTTCATTCTGCATTTTTTTGTCTCTTCAGTTTTCCATCTTTGCACTTTAAGTATTTTCTTATCTCCACAGTGCCACAAGTCATTTCTTTGTCTTCTGTATGCGCATGTATGGTTTTGTATCCTCCTCCTCCTCCTTGCCCCTCCCCTCCCCAACCTGACTACTTTTAAATGCTATTCATTTGTGACATCATTCAATTCTGGAGGAGTGATTTTTACTTAAATCTGAATTACCTCATATTTTAGAAAAATAAAACAAAGGACTGCAGATATTGAAAATCTGAAACAGAAGTAGAAATTGCTGGAGAAACTCAGCAGATCTGGCAGCATCTATGGAGATAGAAACAAACTTAATGTTCTCGTCTGAAGAAAGGTCACTGGACTTGAAACATTAACTCTGTTTTCTTTCTCTGTTAGACCAACTGAGTTTCTCCAGCAATTTCAGCCTGTAGTTATTTGATGTGTCACAGAATCAGTTGAGTACCTGTACATAATCTGTTTTTGTGGTCTGTGATGTTTGTGCAGATTAATTATACTGTTTTTTTTCATTGAATGCTAATTTAAAAATAAAATCCTATTAACTCTTCTTGTTTCACATATAAAACCATCTGATTGTTAAAGAAATATCTTTGTGCACTCTAGATCATCCTGTTTAACCACATTAAATTGGATATAGAATTCTCTGTACCTTCATCCAAGTCATTTTATATGCTTATCAGACAGTAGAATTATCTGATAACCCTTCTTGATATCTCTTCCTTATATAGTTTGTAATTGTATGTTTAAGCAATGTTGCTGCTCCCATTCTCAATCTTTTGATCCTGTTTAAAATCTGATAGCCTGGGATTTCACATTTAACATTCCTAAAAATACTCTTATCAAAATCAGAAACTTCACATAACTGTGACAAACTATCGATGTTTGTAATTCTCAATCTGTCTGCAGCCTTTGACATGACTGACCACACTATCTTCCTTCAGCACCTTCCCTCTATTGACAAGCTGGGGGCTGACTGCACTTGGTTTATCTACCTTAACTATTCTTAGCTGTCTAATCATTATCAGAGAATCACATCTTTCTGTGTTCCCACACAATTACACCTGGTTTGCCCAAAGCAACTATCCTTGCCCACCTTCTCCCCCCCACCTTATTTCTTAGCAATTAGTTGTCTTTGAGTGATATGAACCTGATACTGACACTTCCTTATACTCACCAATATATCTCTGCTCCTGGTTAAGCAATTATTACATTTTTAAAATACTCTTCCTTGTTTTCAAACCTCTCCCTGATCTCTTCCATATCCACAATTCTATAATGTAATGACGCTCACTTAATTCTGGCCCTTGAACATCTTGAATTTTACTTGTTCTACCATTGGAGGCTATGCTCTCAGTTGCCAAGACATTAATTCTGAAGTTCCTTCCTAAAAATCTTTACCATTCTTTCCTCCTTTAAGAAACTCACTTATTTCACCAAGCTTTTGGTCACCTGCCCGAATATCATCATTTGTGGTTCAGCACCAAATTTTGGTTGGTAAAGCCACTGAAGTATCTTGGTTTACTTTCCTATATTAAAGGCAGTGTAAAAATCTAATTGTAGGCAAATTTGGAATATTCCATACTTTTATCCAATCATCTGCAATGACTCATATTCCAATAAAATTGAATTTGTATTTCTAATTCCTTTATTTACGCTACATACGTCTGTGTTGAGTAATGCATATTTAAACTCTTGTGCCCTCTGCCTCAAATTTAGATGCACATAATCATATTCAAATCCCATCATTGTCTCTGACTCTCTTGACTTCTCTAGTCCCATAATTCTCTAAGCATCTTCTTCAGTTTTTTTTTATTAATTCATAGGATGCCAGTGATGTTGGCTGTGCCAACATTTATTGCCTATCACTAATTTGCCCAAAGAGCAGTTAAGACTCATCAACATTGCAGTGGGTTGAGAGTCGCATGAAGACCAGACTAGGGCTAGCAAATTTCCTTCCCTAAATGACATTAATGAACCAGATGTGTTTTTATGAAAATGTACTTTTGTTTCACAAGAAACAAAATAGATAATTCAGAATTCTGTTCATTATCAAACATAAGATATTGAAATGTACTTGAGAACTAATCAGCCATATTTTACTACAGATGATCTAGATGGTAATGAAAAATACCTAGATGGGTTGGTTGAAAGGTATAAAAATGGAGAATATTGGACAGATCAAACCAATACAGAGAGTTCCACCAACCAGAAAGAGTCTGCTTCGAATGAGGAGTTTGAAAAAACTCTGCGAATTTATCATCACAATGATGCTAATTATAGTTCTGAATTGAGCTTTGAGAAGAATGCCCAGTATTGCAAGGAAAGGTTACAGGACAAACAGGATGAAATAAGTACTCATGAAGTACAATCAGAGATGAAGGGATTTCATGAGAATTGCATCGGTCAAGCTGTGGAGCCAGACACTTTCAAGACTAAAAGAAAAAGACGAAGTTCCATCACGGGTAAAAATAATATTTTATACTTTGGTTGCATATGTATTATAATTTTGAGAAAAAAAATAACATGTCTGTCAGTTAGAATGAGTAAAATACATCCTGTCTATCAAGCCAATTCCTTATTCAAATGTCCAGCTGAATAAACACCTGTGGCATAAATTCCAAATGTATTTTTCTGCTTAATATATACACAAAATATTTCCAAGTTCCTTCTCCTTCTTTGCATTTTGAATAAATACTTTGAAGGCGTTTGAACCCTTGGAATGCCTAATTAGGCTTGGATGTTGCAAAAGTGCAAATGCCTTTCTGTTGCAAAACATCTGGAAAAAATAATGTTTTCAACTTCTTAACACAAAATACTGCAAAAGGAGATTTTAAAACAACTTGAAAAAATCAGATGCAAATCACTATTCTTTGAACAAAATGAAAATTATAATCTTATATTTTAAGTTTGGGTATTAAAGAACTAGTATTTCAAATGTGAAAGTAGTCATTGTTGGCTGGCCCAGTACTTTACTGGATTGTATTGTTGAGATTCCAAGCTCAAATTTTGGCTTAATTTAGATGTTCTAGGTAGTATTATTTCCTCAGATCTAGGAATTTTCTATTAAGTGGAACATTGCAGCATATAGAAATACCTCCTCTCTATTTGTTGTGAGAGAGGATTTATAGGAAGTGAGCACAAAGGAAAAGCCCACTGTTTGGGTTGTCCTGACCAAAGATGATCATGTGGTGTTACAAACAGAACCAATATAGTATGAAAGCAGAGAATCAATTACTTTCAAAGGATAAGTTGGCAGTGATTAAATCTTTGCCTACTTCCTTTTTTCTATAATCCTTCAATTTTCAACTTTCCTTTCTGAACAAGTCATTCTGCATCTATTAAGCTGGACAGCGAATGGTGGTTGCCTTTAACCATGAAGAAGATATCATAGCAACCCAGTCAATTTCCCATACAAAGTACATATAAACATGTAAAAACTACTGAATGACTGACAGTGAGCAGAAACACCACAACATTTATGGTATTATTTTGAGTTCCTAACTTGGGGATACTGAAGCTAGTTGTAATGCCCCTAAGTGTAAGTTGACTGATCGTTTATTGCAGAACAGAATATGGACTGAGCTTGAATTTTCTTACTCTGTAGCGTGCTACACAATATACTGACCCATCAGGAGGCTCATTCTTGGTACGTTAATGACAACCAGACAAATTATATATTTAAAAACAAATGATGGAATTTCTGTCTCAACATTATTTAGATATAGGTCATTCATTTTATACATAAAATAAACAGTGTAGGTTCAGCTTCTTGTCAAAACTGTGCACCTGCAAGTGTACCATAATAGGAAATGGACACATTTCTTAATCCAAATATTGAGATTTATTTTCTTCAGAAGTTGTGCTATATGCAAGCAAAATCCAAAAGTTTAAGTACAAAAGCTCATCCTTCCAGTCATCATGTTTTGATATTAACTTCATAATCATAGTAATTACAAATTTGAACTAAATTGAGAATCTTGATAAGATAATTAAATTACATTGCTTTCTTTAAACAGTTAACACTTTCATTTGATAAAATGAACTTAGAGTTACTGAGAATTTCATTTTTCTAGTATCATGTTGTGAATACAGAAATTGATGTACTTGTATTATTTAGAACACATTAGTTTTTAAATCATCATGATCATCTATTGGTAAAAATGTTAGTGCTACATAGGGGTTTGTCTATAGTGTTATTAGCTGTAGGGCATGTTTCATTGTCCTGAACTATTTTCACAGTAGATGAATGGACTGAGAAGGAGATGAATGATGAATCCACAGACAACTCAGAAGACTCACATTCAAGTGAAGTAACAAACCTAAAAGTGTGCATTGAGCTGACAGGATTGCATCCCCGCAAGCAAAGGCACCTGCACCATCTAAGGGCACTCTGGGAGCAGCAAGTGTCTCCTGACAGATCTACTCCTTCCAGGACAGGTCGGCTCAGTAAGAAAGAGTTAGCTGGGGCCAAGGAGCCAGAGTTCATGGCAAAGGAGACTGAAGTCAAAGACAGGGTAGACGAAAGAAACACCAGGAAAGGATCAGAGGCCAAATCCAGCAGAAATGGATCTGAGGAGACCTTCACTAGAAATGACATTGAAAAAGGTACACTTGTAACCTGGAGAAGTCTGTATATATTTTTTCTTAATGCCCAACATACCTATCATACTTTGCTGAGCAAAGTGAAGCATCTAACAGGGCCCACAATTCACTCTTTAACTAAATATGAAGCTGTCCAGGAGAAGGAATTCTGAAATGTTAAAGTACTTCAGTAAAAGAAATTGAGGTACATTGAAGTCAAATGTATTTATTTTTCATCCTGGCCGTTTCTTAACAAAGAGTTAAGTGCTTTCAAGCAATTATCTATTTATTGATGACTCCCTTCTGTCATTTCTCTCCAAATCATTTAACACAATGCAACCTATTTCAGTTTGAGGATAAATATCCTGCCTGTGGGCAGGCCTACAACCACAGTCAGTATTAATTCAAGGTGGTTGACAGAAAGCGCTTTTCCAAAAAGGGAAGAAAATATTTGATACGCTACTCCAACTAAATAACTCAACTAAGTACTGCTGAATTGACCTGACTGAAGCAAACAGATATGAGCATTAGTCTGATTTAAAGCTCACATTTGGGATTTCCACTTTGGGGTGTTGGCTGCTTAACTAAATTCGTTATTATATAACCAGGTCAATAATTGAATACTTTGAATGTGTAACGTTTGGCCTTTCAGTTGATGAAATGCTGTTTCTCGACTGTCTATTGAGCTTCATTGGAACAATGCATAAAGCCAAGGACAGAATGGTCAACGTACAAGTAGCATGGAGGATTAAAAGACACTCAACTGGAAATGTGGGGTCATGCTTGTGGACTTAATGAAGGTGTACAGCAAAATGGTCATCCAGTCTGTGTTGATCTTGCCAGTGCAGAGAAGATTACTTTTGTGTACAGCAAATTTATACACTAACTTGAAAGAAGTACGTATAAGTCTCTGTTTCTCCCAGGACTGTTTGGGAGCCTGGAAGTTGAGAAAGTAGGAAAAGGCAGGTATTGCATCTCGTGCTTGTGTGGAAAATGGAAATAGGTTTGGGGCAAATGGAAAAGTGGACCCAGGTATCACTGAGGGCAACAATCCCATCAGAGTGTTGAGAGAGGAGAGAAAATGTGTTTGGCAGTGGCATTATGCCAGAGATGTCAGAAGTGGCAGAGACGATCTGATGAGTTTGGATCTTGGTGGGATGGAAGGCGAAGATGAGGAGAATCCTATCATGCTTCTGGAAGGGAGGCAAGAGAGTGGGACCAGAAGTTCAGGAAGTGGGATTGACACAGCCAAGAGTGCTGTAAACCACAGTGAAGGACAATCCTCAGTTAAGGAGAAAGGAAGACATATTGAAACACTAGTGTGAAAGTGGCATCGTCAAAATAGATGTAATGGAGAAACTTGGAGAAAAGATTAGACCAGAAGTAAATGTGAAGCTGTCCAAAAGGAGGAGTTTGAAAATAATAAAATATTCACAGTAAAAACAAATTACAAAGAATACTCAACTAAGAAATTCCATTTGGTCAAATAATTAAACATGTTTAATATATTCTATATGGATTATGTAGTTATTGAATTTGATTTGAAACACCAGAAGTGATTTTTTTCAGGGCACGTGCTTCAAACTGAAGTACTTGCATAGTAACCTGTTTTGCAAATTTTTGACAACTTCATTTACGTTTTTCTCTTTGGAAGAAAGTGACACTAATCTTCACTCTTGTACATTTCCTGCAATACACAATTCATTTCTGAAAGAGTGATACAAGGAGAATCGCTTGTCTGCTTTTGACTGAATATTGATTCAATTGAAGACATCATGCTTTATAATATATTTAAAATTTGTACTATTTCCTCACTTTTTTTTATTTGGGAAATTTTCTCATCGTATTCAAAATTGCTGCACTTTTTCAAAACTGACATTGAAGTTCTCTTTTCTGGTTAATAATACCGATTAGCCAGTTTTATGTTAGTCTGTTGCTTATTTCTGATGGCAAATGCATGAATGTAGAGAAATATGAGGAACTAACACAAACTGGAAGCACAGAGGATCATTGGCTGTGTTCAAGCTGCAGTGCAACTAACAAAGCAACAATAAAAATTAGCAGCATTGAATACAAAAATAGAGAAATAATGTCAAACTTTTATATGTGCCTAGTTGGACTGTATGTGAAGTGTAATGTGCATTCTTGGGAATCCCACTAAAGAGAAATGGCCCTTGGAAAGAGTACAGTTAAAGATTGTTAGTCTGTTGTCAGGTAGAAATTAGCCATGAACGGACACTTCAGAAATTGTTACTTTTTTAAAAATGGACCTGAGAAGGTTAGGAAGTGTTCTGATAAAAGTGTTCCAAATTGTGAAAGGTTTTAATAAGGTAAGTAGCAAGTACTGATGGATTATTACCAAGATTCAGTGGGGTTGTAGCAAGAGATGATAAATGAAAATATTAAGGGAAGGTTCAAAAATTATCTTGTTACTGTGTAGAATTCTTTGCTACAAGTTGTTGTTGTTGTAAAAGATAAATTTATGGAAAAGAAAATGTTGAATATTTAAGTATATGGAGACTGAGTTTCCTATTAGCCGTCCAATCTTCTATCCATGCCAATATGCTATGCTCTGCACTACGAGCTTTAATTTTCTGCAACGATGTGATACATTATCAGTTCATTCGGCAAATTTATGTACAGGACCTCCACCAATACCCCAGTCATAGCATATGTTACCTCCTCAAATAATTACAATAACTTTAATCCCAGTTACTTGCCTTTCATAAAAACACATGGACTCTGTTGGATTATCTTGGGTTTAATAAAATGCCCTGCTATAACTGGTCTACTGTTCCTTGCATTCTGTCTCCAGCCCTTTTTAAATAAAAGATTTTATTTTGCTCTCTTTCAAACTAATGTCCTGAATTAAGGAAGTTTTAGAAAATTTAAATCAGTTAATCAAGTCTCACGAGCTGCTACTTGTAACTCTAATATGAAGTTCATCAGAGCCCAGGAACCTGTCAGCAGTAGCCTCTGACAATTTACTGAATTCTGCTTCTCTGGCGATTATGGTTTTCTTAAGTTCCATTTCCCAATTACTTGCTGGTTTTGGGATGCTACTTGTATCCTTTGCAATGGAGATTGATGCAAAATACCTGTTCAATTAATCTGCTTTATTTTCAGTTAATAAATCTCCATTCTGACTTTCTGTCAGACCAGCAGTAACTTGGTTAACTCTTTTTCAAGTATTTATAAAACCTCTTAGTCTCTGTTTCTACATTTCTAACTAGCTTTCTCTCATGATCTAGTTTTTCCCTCTAAAAGTTTTTGCATCATTCTTTGCATTTTTTAATAGTCTGTCCAATCTTCTGACATACCACCTACCTTTGTTCAGTCATATGATTTTTCTGAATGTTCAATATTATCTTTAACATTTCTAGTTAATAACTAATGAATATGTCTCTGGGATTTGTATTACGACTCAGAATATATTTAGTCTGTGTGTTCTGAAATATCCACTTACATGTCTGCCCATGCATCTCTATTAAATTATCATTTAACCTAAATTGCCAAATCGCTTTCACCATCTCTGGCCTTATAATTCCCCTTATTTACATTTTTTAAAAATAGGCCTCTCCTTTTTCCCTCAAATTGAATGCAAAGGCTCTTGTGGTGCTGTGGTAGTGTCCCTATCTCTGTACCAGGAGGCCTGGGTTCAAGTCCTGGCTTCAAAAGTGTCTAGTAGCATGTATAAACAGATTCATTAGAAAATATTCCAAATTAAATGTAAAATTCAATAATGATATGGTCAATGCTGACCAGAGGTACCTCCACAATGAAATCATCATCAATGCTGCATAATACCACATCTAGTATTATGATCTGTGCTCTTTGCTTGGCTCCAGAATATGCTGTTTGAAGAAACCATCCTTAAAACATTCTGTGATCTCCTCATATAGACTACCATTGCTCATGTAACTTTTCCAGTTGATACGTAGATCAAAACAGCACTCCCCTAAGCAGCTTCTTGTCTTTATTACTCCTCATTTCAACTCCAAACTAATTCCATATTCCTGGTTTCCTGAACTTAAGTTATCCCTTTCTGTTGTGCAAATGCCATCATTAACAGAACCACCCTTTCATCTTTCCCAAGCTTCCTGTCCATCTCAATGCTCATCTTCCCTGTTATGCTCATATACACATTTTATTCAAATTATTCTTTAAATTCCAAGTTGCTTTTTACAATTCCTGTACATCTCTTAGTTTGGGGACGATCTACAAATGTGATTCCTTAACATTAAATTATTTAATCTGGCGTTTCTCTGGCTAAAACAAGCTCGGCTGCTGTTTTTTGAAATGTTCCTCTGATGCCAAAGGTCTTTCACCTCTGTGATCAAGAGAATGAGATGGCCTAGCAGCAGGCTTTATTACCTTGGCAGCCTTGACATTAGCAAGGGTGGAAGAAGACTGTCGATGTACTGTAAACAACATTTTTGGCCTGGCTCCTAGTGCTACTACTAAACACTGTCTCCAGATGTCTATGTGACAACTGACTCAATGACAGCAGTGAAATGCATCAAACTTCATGCTAGCCATTGCATCTTATTGATGAGGCCTTTGACATAAAGGGTTCTGTTGCAAGTGGCCCTGGTGTTGCTAAATGATGTACTGCAAAGTTCTGATCACAGTCATTGTAAACAATAAGAACATGTGTTTGCTGAAAATTCCTACAATAGTTTTTCTTTGCTGAAGGCTGTTGGGAAAACAACCCAATGAATCTGTCTTTTTTTCACACTCTGTAATCACTCTCTTCTAAGCAGCCTACTTGAAAATTGGATCTTTATTCTCCAATGGCTTAAAGTAGCTGTGAGCTGACCTTCTGATTAGATGATTCCTGGTTCTTAGCTAATCACCCAGAGCAAACTCTTAAACTCTTTCATTTACAACTCTAACTTTATACACTTACCAATGCTGTTACTTTGCAGTATTTGAATAAAGGATGTGAGTTGTATCTTAAACTGTAAAGTGGAACATGAATATGAATAAGTGCACCAATGATCTATTCATGTCATCTTTGTGAGATATAGCTAAATATGCTGTGTGCACTTTGTCAATAGAGCGCGTATTTTGGGGAGCAATGAGTGAGTAACTGAATGGGAGGGGAAACAAATTAAAGGTAACTAATAACCGTGAGCTTCCTGTTTTCTCTCCTATCTCAATGGTCTCCATTCCTGGTTTTAAAGAATCCACCCTCAAATAAAGCAAAAATAATTCAGGTTTGGGAGTTCTCCATTCATACATGTATTCTTATCTTGTTACACTCAGTCATCTCCTGGTAAATCAACAACTGTAATGGAATGAAATACTACTATAGTGGTATCCATAGTTATTGACACAACAGATATGTGCATCATACAGGGAGTTTACAGAGAAGTAGCTGTCGGGAAATGGAGTTGTTGAAACTGTTAATGCAGATGTTCTTGAGAAAAAGCAGTGTTATGAATGGTGCATGAGGACATAATGGAGTATGGTTTAAGGCTGGAAAAATATTGTAAGATGGTTTGGGTGGAATGGAGCTTTTAATCCATTTATATTTAATATACCTGAAGTTTAATGAGGTTACAGTAAGGTACCCAATCTTTAAGCCATACTGAGGATATTAAACTTATGGCATTGAGGCCATGACAATTGCAATGTGCTGCTAAAATAGTTGTTACCTGCTATAACCTGATGAGTAACCGAACCCAATATGCAGCCTATCTCCGGTTCATCAATTTGAAAAATATCCTCTTCTCAAAATGCCAAAGCAAAACTTCAATTACCTTCTCAGTGCCTGGATGCTTCTATCACCACATATCTATATGACTCTATGCTTTAAGAAGCTAATTCCACCCTCCATTCCAAAATGCAGAATTTTCCAAATCCTAATAATTGTCCATTGGAACCAAAATTATAGGTAATTTTAGAATTTATCAGGTTGGCATTTGCAAATAATGCCACTGCCCTGTTTATATTTGGAATGCTGAAATATATAAAAATCAATCTTGTTCTCTTTTCTGTGAACATGTGTCTTAATGTAAACCCATATGGAATGTCCATTAATTCTGGAACACGTCATTCTATGGCTGACCACTGAGTGCAATCACACATCCATAGAAGGATTAAAAAAAATTAAAATTTGGTGAATATTCAAGTTGCATAAAATGACAATATCAATAAATTATATAAGATTATGAAAATCATTAAATTTCAAGAACCTATTGCTAAAAATTATTAACTATTTTTAGGTTTATCTACACCTCCAGCATCTCCAAGGAAAAGGACAATTTCATCCAGCACAACAAGCAGCAGTTGGCATGTACAGCGAAAGACAAGTACACCCGTGTCTCGATCATCAAATAAACGGCAAAAAAACAAGGAAAGCCGCAAGCGTGGTGTCTTGTGCTCTGGAGAAGAAGAGGACCATTTACGTTCACCAGTTTTACCAAAGTATTCAAACACTGAACGGGAGAAACCTTCAGGAAAGCGCCAATGTAAAACAAAACACTTAATGCGTCAGGACAAAAGACAGTCATCACTGACAGCAGATGACTCAACTGATGTTGAGAGCTCAGAAGAAAAGGTATAAGATTAATTTACTTGTATTTTTACACAAGATCTGACATGTCACAGGCACAAACTGTAGGAACATAGTTCCTGGAACAAATTTGCAACATCCTTGGGAAAAGATGAAAATCACAATAAGACAACATGAATCATAAAAGCAAAAGCAAGATATTGCTAAAATTCAAAATAAAAACAAAAAATGCTGAAAACAGTCAAGTCAGGCAATATCTGTAAAGGAAAACAGTTAGTGATTCAGGTTGGTTATCTTCTATCAGAACTGAAGGCTGGTAATAATGTAAGAGTTTCTGAGAGAGTAGAAGGGAGAGGGGGAAAGAAAAGCCAAAAGGTCTGTAATAGAGTGGAGCACAGATATTCTTCCTGTCCCCTCCTCCTCTTAAAACCTCTTACATTTCTTTTTCTTTCTTTCTTGTTTTGTAATGAAGTATCATTCAACTGAAAACTTTTTCTTTATTCATTGACGGGATGAGGGCATTGCTGGCTATGGGTCAACCACATTGCTTTGTGTCTGGAATCACATGTAGGCCAGACCAGGTAAGGACAACAGTTTCCTTCCCTAAAGAACATTAGTGAGCTAGGTGGGTTTTTCTGACAACTGACAATGGTCATCATTAAAGTCCTAATTCCAGATATTTTTATTGAATTCAAATTCCAGGATTTGAACTCGTGTCCCCAGACATTTATCTGGGTTGACAATCCATTGATAATATCACAGGTCCTGTCTGATCTGAGTATTTCTGGCATCTTTTGTTTTTAGAATAATATATTTGTGACTGTGACTTAGGTGATGGCAGAGTGTACATAAACACGATCAGTAATTTGAAGGTAATTAATCAAATATTGGTTAAACTTCATATGACTACATTCATCTGCTGGTTTAATTTGAAATTACATGAATTGATGTTATGCTGAACCATCCAGATCTGTTAAGTTTCAGATTCAGTTCCTGGTCTTTGCCGAGTTGTCTAATGTTAGGTGTGGCAACAGTTTGGCCAATACTGTTAACCAGTACATAGTCTGGGAGAACTAGCCATTTGGATACAGAACAGGCTCAAAGGTGGTGGTGGAGGGTTGTTTTTCAGACTGGAGGCCTGTGACCAGTGGAGTGCCACAAGGATCAGTGCTGGGCCCTCTACTTTTTGTCATTTACATAAATGATTTGGATACGAGCATAAGAGGTAGAGTTAGTAATTTTGCAGATGACACCAAAATTGGACATGTAGTGGACAGCGAAGAGGGTTACCTCGGATTACAACAGGATCTGGACCAGATGGGTTAATGGGCTGAGAAGTGGCAGATGGAGTTTAATTCAGATAAATGTGAGGTGCTGCATTTTGGGAAAGCAAATCTTAGCAGGACTTATACACTTAATGGTAAGGTCCAAGGGAGTGTTGCTGAATAAAGAGAACTTGGACAGCAGTTTATAGCTCCTTGAACGTGGAGTTGCAGGTAGATAGGATAGTGAAGGTGGCATTTGGTTTGTTTTCCTTTATTGGTCAAGAGTATGGAGTACAGGAGTTGGGAGGTCATCTTGTGGCCGTACAGGACATTGGTTAGGCCACTGTTGGAATATTGTGTGCAATTCTGGTCTCCTTCCTATCGGAAAGATGTTGTGAAACTTGAAAGGGTTCAGAAAAGATTTACAAGGATGTTGCCAGCGTTGGAGGATCTGAGCTACAGGGAGAGGCTGAACACGCTGGGGCTGTTTTCCTTGGAGCGTCGGAGGCTGAGGGGTGACCTTATAGAGGTTTACAAAATTATGAGGGGCATGGATAGGATAAATAGACAAAGTCTTTTCCCTGGGGTTGGGGAGTCCAGAACTGGAGGGCATAGGTTTAGGGTGAGAGGGGAAAGATATAAAAGAGACCTAAGGGGCAACTTTTTCACGCAGAGTATGGAATGAGCTGCCAGAGGTTGTGGTGGAGGATGGTACAATTGCAACATTAAAGAGGCATTTGGATGGGAATATGAATAGGAAGGGTTTGGAGGGATATGGGCCGGGTGCTGGCAGGTAGGACTAAATTGGGTTGGGATATCTGGTCAGCATGGACGGGTTGGACTGAAGGGTCTGTTTCCATACTGTATACATCTCTATGACTCTAAGTGGAATAAGCCGCTAAGGTTCCTGCTCCCAAATTCTGCCCAGTGATCCCAGCTCAAAAATATTTTTTGACATCAGGTGAAGGTAAGATTGAACTATCTGATGCTGTCAACAGTTGAATGCCTTAACAAACCTTACTGAAGAATAGCACAGTGAATTGCTGCTCGTGAAGCTCATTCCAGCATAACTGTCACCTCCTGGAAGAGGAATAATGAAAAAGTGCAGAAATAATACATCAGTTCCTAAGCTATAAAACATTAACAGATAAAAGCAGTCTCTACTGTTTTAATCCGAATGTCAACTTATTATCTATTTATTGACCTATAATTTCTGTAGGAATTTCCTTTAATTGTACAAAATGTTCAATGATTACAAGCAACAGTAATTTTAGACTGGTGTATCTTGTCCCCTCAAATATGATTCTTTAAGAACTATTACATTTATTGTGGAAATGCTTTTCTGCTCTGATATTAGTGGCCGTGTTTCTCTATTGCAAAATACATATCCTTGCACGTTCAAATTGTTCCAGTACATCAAAACATAATTTTTTTAACACTGAATTACTTCCACCAGACTCCACAGAATTCCACTCTAAACTAAACTACTATTGACGGTTAGGGTTATTGGCGGCCCTCAGTTTTGCTCTCTTGTTCTCCAAATCACAGTTTACCAGCGGCTGGGAATGGAGACAGGAAAATCTTAGCCAATCAGTGCAGGTGCTCAAAAACGTTTTTGGCACTATAGGCTTCTTCACAACATTGGTGTTCTTGCCATCAAAATAGTGATGCAGCAGAAGTACTAAATCCTTTCTTCCAGGAATGGTGGGTGTATAAATGAACATTTTTGTTTCTACAATTACATTTTTAAAAAATTATCCATTAGAGCTATCCATTGGTCTCTTGAAAAGAAAACCTAGCATTACGTGGTGCCTAATTACATCTCATAGGAAGGTCAGTGTATTTGCTATACCCTGAGTCCATTGGACATTTTCTTGCATATGCTTAAAAGATCCAATAACTGTCACAACTTGCCTCAAACAAATACAATCACCTCTCTATTGTCTTAAATTGTAATGAAAAGGTGCTTGTTATTCCATTGGGGAGGTTATTTTAAAAAAAGCCCTTCTTTATCCCAATGAATCCATCGTGTGGTTTTCGGATGAAGTATTAACTCACTTTCATCTGAATTTACCATTTCAGTTTATGTCCTCATGAAGAAATCATTGAAAGTTTTGAATAACTGAAAAGTGTCACTATATAATGCAGTAGCGAATTGCACAAAATGCAAAAATCCAAATTTAATCCTTAGTTTAAAATGTGTTAAGCTGCTGTTGTCATGATGATTGTGGGTGTGCTCCCATGACATCCCCTTGTAGGGAGCAAGAGATTTTCCTTTCTTGATCTCTAAGTTAGACACTCCTAAAAAGTTTGTTTGTGTAGAGTTGACATGAGTACAGTCAGCTTGATGAACTAGCCTTGATGACAAAACAGAGCTGAAAATGTGTTGCTGGAAAAGCGCAGCAGGTCAGGCAGCATCTAAGGAGCAGGAGAATCGACGTTTCGGGCATGAGCCCTTCTTCAGGCTCATGCCCGAAACATCAATTCTCCTGCTCCTTGGATGCTGCCTGACCTGCGCTTTTCCAGCAACACATTTTCAGCTCTGATCTCCAGCATCTGCAGTCCTCACTTTCTCCTTAATGACAAACCAGGGAGACTTTAGTGATCATGGAACCATGTATGCTTTGGGGCTGTGTTAGGTAATGATCAGAAGAAGAGAAAATGCACTGATGTGTTCAAATTTTCTTTTAGTGAAGTGTTCAATATCTATTATTTTCTTCCAATTAATCTGATACACTTGTCGGATATTAAATTGGTTGGGATTTCAAAATATTAAATTTTATTACACATTTTTTTGAAAAATGGTGTACAATTACATTTAAAAACTAGATAAAGATATTGTGTTATAAATTTTGGAATAGTTTCATTTGATATCTGGTGGAAATTACACATGAATGGAAACAATTAATGGTAATTACACATTTAAGTTTCCTGGTTCTTTGTTTTCTTAGTTAGCAATTCTTTACACACATCTGTGGGACTTGTTTGGTCAATGTGGAACAGAACTTGCTTTGGATCCAATTACAAGACATGCACCACTTCAATATCAGTTGTATGAGAGGGCTAAAGTGGGGACAACGTGATGGTCATTTTAAATTATTTTTCAGGAAAGAGGGGCTAACTTTGTGAAATACGCAAACACAACAAAACCTAGTATAGTGTGGAGAAATGGCTTCAGTGGAATTGGTGTTCAGATATACATATACAGAATATGTGTCTTTCTGTATAATATGGATATAGTACCTTCTATTTTGCTACTTGATTCTGTCCCTCATTATTGTTTTAGAATTTGTTTTTGACATGGAGAACGCAAAAAATAGCATTTTACAGAATTTGTTACTACAGGGAGTATGAGGCATAGATAACTGTGATAGATTTTTTTGAAGAGTGGCTATTTTACCCAGATTGCCACTCTGTTCCTTTTTTAACAAAATCAAAGAGCTCTGAATTTCCGACAGGAGATTCCAATCAGGGCTCCTTCAGAATTGTGGAGCCATATTTCATTTCTGAGAGTTCCTTTGTAATGCAAAAGTATGGCTCCTTTTCATAGCAGTCAGCTGCTGTTTTCGGAAATTTAAAGCTCCAGAATTAGATATTGTACGATTAGAGTGCTGGGACTAAGATACAGGGAGGCTAGGGAAGAAGGTGCTAAGTGGGTAGGTTGACAGTGTGCAAGGTGGCACGGGGCAGGGGCAGGTAAGTGATACCACGTTCAGGATAGGTTCAGATTAATGGGAGAAATTGGTCAGGTGGAGTAAGGTGAGCCAGGTTCTGGGGATGGAGGTTGCAGGAGTAGATTGCATTTGGAGCAGGGGAAGGAGGAATGGGGCTCGAGTGCAACACAACTCATGCTACAACTAGATGTACCATTGGTATCTTGGAAGTAATGCACTGCATGACTGGATTAACTAGTGCTACAGTGCGGCATGCAGGTTTTCTAGAATAATTGTGTGTGTGCTCCATACCTTTGTGACAAATTATGTCCTCAGCATGGACAAAGCAACCCGCTGGTTTGATACCGCATCCGCAGATATTCACTCCCACCATCACCAATGCAAAGTGACAGCAGTGCGTATCATCTATGAGATGCACTTCAGAAATTCACCAAGGCTCCTTGGAGAGCACCATCAAAACTTATAGTCAGTTCCATCTAGAAAGTTACAACACTACCACCTGCAAGTTCCCCTCCAACGTGCTCACTGTCCAGACTTATATTGCTGCTTCTCACAGTCAGTAGATCAGAATCCTAGAACTTCCTCTCTAACAGTATTGTGAATGTATGCAAATAATATCATGCACCAAATGGACTGCAAATGTTTAAGGTAGCAACTCACCACCACCACCTTCTCGAGGGCAACTCGGGATGGGTTGGCTGAGCCAACAACACCGACATGCCATGAATCAATAAATAAAATGATTGTAGAAACCATGATGACGATGCACAATGGATTTGGAGGATACAAATGAGGAATTAGCAGTATTCCAGCAATGCAGCAAAAAAAGTCATGCACTGGGTATTAAGGTTAGGTTCCTTCCTAGATGTGGCACAGCAATCTCATTTCTTAAACTGAATTTACCAAATAGCTGCCCAAACATCTTGAAGTACATTTTCATTTCTTCAGATCTCATATTTTATTGCCTAATGTTGGAATCCTGTTATAACCAAAGATGAAAAAGTAATTCTTCTTGTTCAAATCAGTTGCACATCATTTCCCCTGTTACATACTGTATGAAAGTTTGTTGCCTGAATTAGCATTGAAGCTGTCCATTAATGGTTGCATTTTGATTCAGATATGTGACAGCAAATCTAACATTTCTCTAAAGAGATTTCCCTGTGAGAACTGTGAACATATTGACTGAAAGCACTGATAGTCTGCAAGGATTCTCGTAACTTAAGACCCCTTTGACCTGTTTATTGAGTGCTGTGCATATAAATCTACCACATTCAGGACTGTATATGCCATGTGGCAACTGTGGTTTTTGCCTGCTTTATGTTACCTCTGGTCATATAGTCATATAGTATGGGTAACCCCTATTGTTCAAATTATGTATTTGACTTCTGGAGTACTTGCAGAAGATTATGCAATTCCTGGACTGTCAAACTAGCTTTCCACATCTAATAACAAGTAAACTGTAAGCAGTTTTTTAAATCAGTTTTGCCACTTCAGCTATTTCAGGTACCTGAACACCTCCAGAGTGCAGTTAACAGCAGGTGTAAAGAAATAATGCTCCTCCTTTTCCATTGGATAGTTCACAAACTGCAGTCACATTTACTGTAAAATAGCTTCAAAATATTTCTGTATCTATGAATAATATACCAGTAATTTTTAAGCTGATATATTTTTAATATAATTTACACCAATTGGATAATCAGTTATTGATATTAAAATTTCACTATCTATATGACTGACTGTATATTTTGGGAATGTAAATAGGTGCAATTACAATCTATATGTCCTTTTCTAGCACATGTTTAATTTATTCAGCACATAGAGTCATAGGGATGTACAGCATGGAAACAGACCTTCGGTCCTCCGTCCATGCCGACCAGATATCCCAACGCAATCCAGTCCCACCTGTCAGCACCTGGCCCATATCCCTCAGACCCTTCCTATTCATATATCCAAACAAATGTCTCTTGAATGTTGCAATTGTACCAGCCTCCACCACATCCTCTGGCAGCTCATTCCATACACGTGCCACCCTCTGCGTGAAAAGGTTGCCCCTTAGGTCTCTTTTATATCTTTCCCCTCTCACCCTAAACCTATGCCCTCTAGTTCTGGACTCCCCAACCCCAAGGAAAAGACTTTGTCTATTTATCCTATCCATGCCCCTCATAATTTTGTAAACCTCTATAAGGTCACCCCTCAGCCTCCGACGCTCCAAGGAAAACAGCCCCAGCGTGTTCAGCCTCTCCCTGTAGCTCAGATCCTCCAATCCTGGCAACATCCTTGTAAATCTTTTCTGAACCCTTTCAAGTTTCACAACATCTTTCCGATAGGAAGGAGACCAGAATTGCACACAATATTCCAACAGTGGCCTAACCAATGTCCTGTACGGCCGTAACATGACCTCCCAACTCCTGTACTCCATACTCTGTCCAATAAAGGAAAGCATACCAAACGCCGCCTTCACTATCCTATCTACCTGCGATTCCACTTTCAAGGAGCTATGAACCTGCTGTCCAAGGTCTCTTTGTTCAGCAACACTCCCTTGGACCTTACCATTAAGTATATAAGTCCTGCTAAGATTTGCTTTCCCAAAATGCAGCACCTCACATTTATCTGAATTAAACTCCATCTGCCACTTCTCAGCCCATATCACATAATCTTTGAAAAGCACTTCTAGGAGATAAATTTTATGAAAGCTTTGTAGAATTTCTATAACTTCTAAACATTTAATATTAATTTATACAGGCACCATAATTAAAATTTATGCTACAATTCTAAATTGTCAACTTACAATATTATTCTTCCAAGATTCATAATCCATGATTTTTTGTCCCATATTTATGAACCGAGTATTGGGGAATGCACGGCCATTACATTTTTTAATATTCACTGCTATAAACGAGGCTGTGTGCACATTTAAGAAATTGTCCCATATGTATTCGCTGAATTATAGAAACACGTAAGGAGTTCATTTCCTGGACCAGCATGACCACTTAAATTCAAAATATCTGTTCTAATTTCAGTTCAAAGCCTTTTTAAAATCTTTTTTTTCCAGTACCTCTGAAATTCTCTTTTAAATGATGCGATACCTAAACCTCAATAGCCATTTGTGGTAAAGAAGTCAGATCAATGATTTTTCCTGTGAAAACATTTCATCTGATTTTCCCATTCATTCTTCTACTCATTGATCATACTTAGACCAAAGTCAGAATAATCATTAACCCATCCTCATCTACATTCTCTTTAGGGGATATCATCGACAGATAAGGAGTCAGCTTCCACTTGTACACTGATGAAACCTAGTTCTTTTGCCACCATCTTCACTGCCTCTGTTTTCTCAGATTGATCTTGCAACAAACTTTTTGCACTTACAATTGACTCCTACCTCCTGCTTAGCCATTGTCTCTCAAGTTGAATTAAATTTTTTCAAACCTTGTTTGATTCTGAACTAAGCTCCTGTCCTCATTCTCTCTTACCACAAATATTTCCTCTTCAACCTCTGTAACAACACCTGTCTGCACTTCTGACTTGTTCATCTGCAGTTTCACCTGTTCTATTTGCTTCCCATACTCCATCCTGCATAAAGTTCACCTGACCTAAAACTGATGTTCCTTATGTCTGTTTCCCTTCAAGAACTGCCAAATTACCATCACTCTGTTTCTTTATTTCTGTGATTGAAATTCTTTGACCAAATGTTTGGTCATCTTTCTAATATCACCTGATTCTACTAATATCATTTATGTCTGAGTTTGAGATTCTGCCTCTATGAACCATGTTTTTCTACATTAAACATAATATATGAATACAAATTGTTATTACTTTTAAGACAAAGTTATGGTATTACCAGACTTATTTTAATTAAAATCCCAAGCTACAGCTTGGTTTCCCAAGGTAGCGTGGTTAGGATAATCAAGTCTTTTGAAGTTGTATCTTTTACTGGTATTAGAGGACAACACTAAATGTCTATCTTGCCCACACTCATTTAGCTTCTTCAACAGAGCATTCTTAGGCCAACAAATCAGCAACTGACAATTTAAGCATATATACTCCCTTACTTGTAATTGCATCTTAGGATGTAGACCGTAGTACCATGTTGTGGATTTAAATATGGATATGCCAGCCCAATTAGGGGTGCAAGTTCCTTTTGTTAAATCTTATTAGTAAGCTTTTGGTTAACCTGGTGCTTTCATGGCTATGTTTTTGGTGCATGTTGCCAGTTTACTAGATTTATTGAATGCTGTTTCACACTGAGGCAATTTCAGTAATGATTTCTAATTCAGTAGCATAACCACTACACAACAACAAACCCATTTTTAAAGTGTATTCTTTGTGGCCATTGCTAGGTTTGTCATTCTCCTATATTCAATTGGTTTTAGCAGTTTTCCTCTTGCACTTCTCAAATACTTTGCTTCTAGGTTGAATGATGTATCATTCTAATACTGTATACCAGTCCCATCGATCTCTTGCCTAAATAACAGCAATGAATGCACTTCAAAATAATTTGTACTGAAAGCACCTCAGGATGTTTGTGAGACATATCATAAGGCAGGATGCAAATGTAGGTTTTTGCTTTTTATTGCTGTTTAGCGAACTTAACATGATTTTTGTTAACCCCAAGCAGAGAATGTAAGTCATGTGTTTGCATTGACACCGTTTTGTTAAAGCAGGCCTCTATTACATCAATTTATTTTTGGTTGCTTATTTACAGCAAACCAGTGTCAGCAGGAATTCTAGAAAACGACCAGCACCAACCACAGACACAGATTCTACACCAAAGAAAACATGTGAGCAGAAGTCTGCTGAACGTCTGTTGCAAATTCCATTATTCCTTCCGTGCTCCCAGCCCTTGACTGCACAAGCAGTCAGCACTCCACAGGAGACAACTCCAAGTCGTCCCATGCCACCAGAAGCACGCAGACTCATTGTCAATAAAAATGCTGGTGAGACTTTGCTGCAGAGAGCAGCACGTCTAGGCTATGAGGTAAGTCCTGTATTTGAAACCAGACAATGAAATATTCTTTTGTTTCCGGTCATCTGTTCCTGCTGTAAAGGTGGTTGAGTTTTTTTTTGGAGGTGTTATATACTTTAATCTCTATCTAGATTTATATATCATTTTGTAATTGGCACAATTAATTGGTATGTACAAAACTTAAACAGAAATTGTAGCTCTTTACAAATTTTTCAAGCATATATGAATTATGCATATATGTATATGGAGTGGTGTATAAATTTAAAACAAACACTTCACTTTACTTCACCTTATATTTTGCAATTGTGATGATCCTGTCACTTTAAAAAGGTTATTTTATCCTGTATTTTTTTGAAGAGAGTTTGTAAAGGAAGAAGTATCAAACTGGCTGCTGGAGGTGGCCAAAGTAAACAACATAGGCCTTAAGGTTTTTTTAAAAATGTTGGAATAATGGGCGTACCTTGAAAAGCATGGCCAGTTCTCACAGATCAGGCTTCCTAGTGTTTTTTTTCGCAGTCACAAGCTGTTTAGGGTCCTAGAACGGTTGGAAGCTTCAGTGAATGATCCTGGCTGCTGCTTTCTCTGAAATCTCTCTTGATGTTGTTTCCTCTTGGATGGAGAACTGCACATAAGAATCTGTGTGTAAATTTATCTTCTTGTCAAAGGGTGTGTTTATGGATGTTACTATATTGGAACAGTTAATTAGTAATAGGCACTATTATTTGGTTAAGTTTTGCAATAGTTGTTATTGTAAATTCCTCTTTCTTGTGTTTATAGTGTTTAAATAATGTTGAGCAGTTTGTCCAATCCCATCACATCTGGAGCATGCACTTCACATCTGTCTTGAAAATATGAAAAAGTTAGGGTCTAGGTTACCTTAACATATTTTGAGGAGGTCTGGTCTGGACTATAACACAGTATACCACACTCAGAATATCTCAATCAATATCTCATACTCTAATATCTGAAGTATGGAAAAGTTCTTGGTAATATTTAAAAAATAAATCTTCAAACTGCAAGGTAATAAATGATATTTTTTCTAAATAGTTGGATTACATCATTGAAGGTCACCCAGTTAGCTAATTTAGTACCAAGGAATAGTAGATGGTTTTGCTAGGCTTCCATATATCATTGTAATTTTAAAAAACTTTTTTTTTGCCCAAATAATATTTGGTGGCATAAGAAATGATCAAAATCATAACCTCTACCAATTATATGTATAATGTGTTTAACTTGTCACAGATTTGGAAACCTCAACCCTTAGTTCATGGTCTGTCAGGTCTGCTAGCTGATGTGACAGTCTATAAATCAGATTGGAGAAGTCACCAGCTTATGAGTTAACCTATGGTTGATCAAATAGAAATATCAGTGGTAAAACACATTTGTATTTTGAAGTCTTTAATAAAAGTAGTGAATTTATCAACTGGTAATGATAAAGAATGTATCTGGTTACATTGTGCTAAGCTGCATTCTGTACCAGACAATCTTTTCATTCTAGTGTGAAACAGGCACTGGTTTGCGGTTTAAATCATCGTACGAATAATATTGTAAGGAATAAATTTCCAGTGTGGAGTGTTAATTGTGAATACTATTGAGGAATTCTTACCTGTGCTGTATTCAGTGATCTGGCAGCAATCTGTCTTAAATGTATATTTTGTGAATGTTTCCTTACTGATTCAATCCACCAAAATGTTGAAAATTAGGCTGATTCAACCAGATGACTAATTGTTATTTTAACCTGGCCATCAATTAATTAAGCTTATTAAATTGTTCTGAGTCATATTCACTCGATGGATTCTGCATATTTTGAGACGTTAGAGGCTTGATCAGATGCAGGCATTCTTTGAAAATAGTATTAGAGTCATAGAGATGTACAGCATGGAAATAGACCCTTTGGTCCAACTCGCCATGCCAACCAAACATCCTAGCCTAATCTAGTCCAATTTGCCAGCACTTGGCCCATATCCCTCTAAACCATTTCTATACATATACCCATCCAGATGCCTTTTAAATGCTATAGTTGTACCAGCCTCCACCACTTTCTCTGGCAGCTCATTCCATACACACACCACCCTTTGTGTGAAAAGGTTACCCCTTAGGGGTCCCTTTTTATATCTTTCCCCTCTCACCCTAAACCTATGTCCTCTAGTTCCAGACTCCCCCACACCAGGGAACAGACCATATCTATTTATCCTATCCATACCCCTCATGATTTTATAAACTTCTATAAAGTCACCCCTCAGCCTCCAACGCTCCAGGGAAAACAGCCCCAGCCTATTCAGCCTCTCCCTATAGTTCAAATCCTCCAACCCTGGCAACATTCTTGTAAATCTTTTCTGAACCCCTTCAATCGCTGAGTCAGTGTCCTGGTACCACCGGAGCATGGTGCCCTTTTTCTCCGTGAAGGGAGTGGGATTAGATGTCGACAACCCATTTGCCTCTAATTAATTTCCTGCTAAGCTCCTTGAGCTTGTTAATGGGCTGAATGTGCAATGCAGTGATCCATTAAGTTAATGATTCTGCTGAGAGAGATTCTGGCAAAAAAGGTTATTCTGACAGCAGCTTTACAACCTTCGTTTGGCCATTTGATCACTTGTTTGCATTGGATCTGATCACCTGCCTTTTCTGTTATTATGGCTGCTGTTTGCTTTTGAGTGTACTGTCGTGCATAAAAGTTAATTCCAACCTCCTAGCAACACTCAGCTCCACTAATGAGATCTGCAATTAAAGGTCACATTGTGGGATTGGGATTCAGAAATGACCTGGGCATTAGATTCCCAATCCCAGATATTCCAATTTTCTCAAACCTATTTATACACATCTTATTAATATCAAAAAGTGTGAGACAGCTAGCCTCCGGGTGAGGAACATACTATTTAAGTATAACTTGGTTTCAACATACAGTTGTGATATCCTGACACACACTCAAATTGAGAATTTTTTTGATTTTTACCAAGATAGTAGACAACACAATAGTACTGAACTTGCATGACCTAACAAAAATCTATCCTTCCATGACATCACTACAATTGGACATCTGCAATAAACAGTTTTTCTATTGTCGTGCATCCTTTGATATTCCTTAATTCTACACATCATCGTCCTTTTCTTAAGCAGTCCCTTGTGATCAAGAACAACTTTCTTCCACTTTAGCATGTAGGTTTTAAAGTCATTAAGCAGTCCACTTCTGGCTCTGTGCACCCTGACCTGCTACAGGTATTTCTTGAAGAGGAGGATGGGTGGGGTTCTCAGGTCTTTGAATGCTCATTCCACTGTTTGAGCTTGACTTCAAAATGAGCTTGTCAGAGATGCTAAAATGTTTGGAACCTTCACAGATGCTGCTTCTCCAGTTTGGGCAGTTTTTGACTGTAGATTCCCTCAAATTGCTGGGAATATTACATATTTTTTAGGGAGGCTGCTTGCTGGGATGAAACTGAGTAGAGAGCTGGTTATGTAAGTCATGTAAAACAGATGGATGATGTAGCCTACCTAATGAAGCTGACTGACTAATTAGTACATGATGAAGGGCTTTTGCCCGAAACGTCGATTTTCCTGCTCTTTGGATGCTGCCTGACCTGCTCTGCTTTTCCAGCACCACTCTAATCTTGACTCTAACTAGTGCCCTGATGTTGGGGTTGTTGGCCTGAGAAAGGACACTAAAATTAGAGTGCCTATTCTGTCACTGGATTTATGTGATGTGGAGGTGCTTGTGTTGGACTGGGGTGGACAAAGTTAGAAGTCACACAACACCAGGTTATAGTCCAACAGGTTTATTTGAAATCACACAAGCTTTTGGACCTGAAGATGGGGCTGCGCTCTGAAAACTTGTGTGATTTCAAATAAACCTGTTGGACTATAACCTGGTGCCGTGTGACTTCTGTCTGGATTTACAGAATTTTGACGAGCAATCACTGGTGATATTTCTCAAGGTATTTGAGGTGTTTTTGCATATTGACCATATAGCTGACACCTACAGGAGGTCTGGTTACACTGCTGCCCCGTATACCATGAGCTTGGTGTCCAGCTGGGGTATTTGTTATTAAGTATTTTGCCTGAAGTATTCCTGCACAGTTTTTACCCTGTTCCTCAGGTGGCCAATGTTGAATTTCATTGTTGATGTTTGTCCTTGCTGAGAAGCTGCTCCCAATGTATGGAAAATAATCCGTTTTGTCAGGTAGCTCACTTCAGATCTTGATTGGACTGCTGGCATTATGTCCAGTGGAAGCGAGTGGGTGGGGAACCTTTTGACTTCTGGGTATTAGCCTCAGGCCCATTCTTTCAGTGGCCTCTGTGTATACATTGACGGTAGATTGGAGCTCAGCCTCTGAGTATATACAGCCACATGTGTCATCTGCATACTGTAGCTCATTGACTGAGCTTAGTGGTCTTAATTCTTGACTGGAGCTGGCAGGTTAAATAGTTTACTGCACATCCTGTAGATAACCTCCACATCAGGAAGTTTAAAGAATAGGGAGTGAAGTGTTGCAATGAGGAAAATGTTTGCATTCCTCACTCACTTTTGCTGAAATCCTTTCTCTTTAATGTGCTAAATGTATCTGTTACCTTTATTTCAATGCAGCCATTCTTTTGGCATTTCAGGTCCACAACCAAGAATTTGTATGTTAGGTGTTCCACATTACTTTAAATTAGTTAGAAAATATTTGAAAATGTTAATTGAACAATTTGGAGTGGTGTAAATATAAGATCTTACAGTTGCTAGAAATCTGAAATAAACCAAAGAATTCTGCATATACTTATTAGCTATGGCAGCTTCCGGAAAGATGAATGGAGTTAATCAGGATCTGATATTCTGCTGAATGATAATTTTTCCTAATTATAAATTTGGAGCTTCCAAACATTAAAAAGTTTGGGATTCAATTGTAGTTTGAATCTGGCATTGAAATTTTGAAGTTGTTGTTACTGTGTCCAGCTGACTGCTCCAATTCACATATTTTCTTGTGAGTGTAGTTTGCTTATTTGTGGCTTGCTCAGGAAGTACAGTACATTTTTTTTTATTTATTAGAAGAGATTGGTAGTTGTTATTCCCCTTGATTGCTGGCTGGTAGTAAACATATCTGCTAATAACATCAATTGAATATTTAAACATTCTCAACATGAACTCTACAATATTTTACAAACTGCTCAATCGATTTGTATGGATTTTATTTTGGGTTGAAATATTAGTCGATTAAAGCAGTACATGTTGGGGACATTTTATGGAATCATAGAGTCACCAACGATGAAAATTAATTCAATTTTCTTTTCTTTCCCAGGAAGTAGTACTGTATTGTTTGGAAAACAAAGTTTGCGATGTAAATCATCGTGATAATGCAGGTTATTGTGCTTTGCACGAAGCCTGTGCCAGAGGATGGCTCAGCATTGTTTGCCACCTTCTAGAACACGGAGCTGATGTTAACTGCAGTGCTCAGGATGGAACAAGGTATTTGGAGAGACTTCATTAAATTTGACCATATTTCATATGTTAAATCTCTAGTTGTGAAACTAAGTTATATGGTAACTACTCAGGCTAGTGCACAGAAATGCTCAATTCAATTTTTAACACTTCATTAACTTTTTAAACTAAGCAACTGATTTTTTTTTTATTACAATGTGTTCTGTGGTCTCATAAAATACCTGCAGACATGCAAAGTCTGTAATTTCACTTTGATTTGATGGCCATTCAGCCCATCAAAGAGCATCCCACCCAGCCCTGTATTTTCCATGGCTAATGCAGCTAGGCTGGACATCCCTGGACACTCTGGGCAATTTAGCATGGGCAATTCGCCAAGCTTGCACATCTTTGGACTATGGGAGAAAAGCAGAGCGCTCAAAGGAAACATACACAGACTCGGGCGAATGTGCAAACCCGAGGCTGGAATTAAATCCTCACAGCGGCCAGAGACCTGGGTTCAATTCCCGCCTCAGGCGACTGACTGTGTGGAGTTTGCACGTTCTCCCCGTGTCTGCGTGGGTTTCCTCCGGGTGCTCTGGTTTCCTCCCACAGTCCAAAGATGTGCAGGTCAGGTGAATTGGCCATGCTAAATTGCCCATAGTGTTAGGTAAGGGGTACATGTAGGGGTATGGGTGGGTTGCGCTTCGGCGGGGCGGTGTGGACTTGTTGGGCTGAAGGGCCTGTTTCCACACTGTAAGTAATCTAATCTAATCTAATCTAAATTGCATCCCTGTTACCGTGAGGCAGCAGTACTAACCACTGAGCCACCAAGGTGCCATTTGATAAAGCTGAAATTAATCTGTACAGTTTAAATGAGTTCTTTCACAAGTAGACACTTTGACTGATTAAATCTAATGAAAGAAAATTCGGTGGCGTCATTTCTTATGCCGCTTGTTTTTGTCTTCCAAAATCACTTTTGTGAATTTTGCTTTGTTTTCTAAATTACAGTCGTGAGAGCAAGGCATACATCAAAGTCCCCATTACAAGCAACAAGTCTCAGCATCAAGTAGCTTAACAAATGTATTGCTTTCAGTTACAATTAACCGTACAAATTGGGCACTTCTCTGTATTTGGTACTTCCTTGTTCTGTCAGAACAATTGTACTGATCTGCATCCTTAATTCTCCAACCTACATGATCATTGAGAACAGCTCATTGCTGGGAACTCCATGTTGCTGAGTTTACCTGTACATATGTGTACACACACTGGAATTTGGCACCCTGTTCAACCATTAGTACGGAACAGAAACTTCAGTGGAATCAAATTCACCAGCAGGGTCTCATGCCGATTTCCTACTCATTGATTCCTCCTTTAAAAAGTGCATAGTTATGAAGGAGATTGTTTGTTTGTTTGTTTGTTTGTTTGTTTTTGTTTTTATAATTCCAAAATATATGTTCCAAATCTTTATAGATTTGTTTTTATAAGTACAATTTGCATTTATCTATTAGTCTACTGTCAGAATAAGTTTGATGCTTTGTTTTTATTAAAGGCCTATTCATGATGCTGTAGAAAATGATCACTTGGAAGTGGTTCGGCTATTGCTTTCATACAGTGCAGATCCAACCCTGGCCACTTATTCGGGTCGTACTATTCTGAAGATGGCGCACAGTGAAGTGATGGAAATGTTTCTTGCAGGTAAGTTGAAATTCCAATTGCTAAATATTTCAGCTGACTTTAGTGAGGGACATGTGAAATTGCCTTTGATATAAATTTTGTAGCACAATGAGGAAAATTACTTAAGTAATTTGATGTAGTCATTTATCACAAATGTGATGCATTCAATTTTGAATGAAACCCATGGTGAGATTTAATATGAATAAAAATTGTTGTCTCTATACAGGTGTATTTGGATATATATGTTCTATAAAATTGACATGCAAAGTCTGTAATTTCAGTTTGATTTGATTGATTAAGGGTTCAAGAACCACTCCAGGATTTGAGCATGATTCACATTTCTGCATTGTAAGAAATGCCTTTGAAGTGTTAAAATGAGATTTTACCTGTCCTTTCAGGATGCCAAAAAATAGTTAATTCACTTTTGAAAAATAACAGGAAATAAAAATCCCAAAACCAACACTTGCTCGATAGACTAACTGGTCATTTTACTAATTGCCTTTTGTAGGACCTTGTGCTCAGTTTACCACATTTTTCCATACAGGACATTGCAAAAGTAATCAATTAGCTGTTGAATACTTTGTTTTAAATTATCCTGAAAGTGCCACATATATTCTTACAATGAATTAACTCAGTTATTACTTAGGGCATTGTTAGTCTCTGTTGAATCCAATAATAGAGATCAGTCTTGTAAAATCCGATATTGCAGTTGCAATGCAATGACATTAGAAGCAGTGTTGCTCAGACACAGTATGCCAATAGTACAAGCAGCACATCTTGGCAGATAATAAAGGTCAACTGTTTGGCTTTGCAGCACAGAACTGCTTGTGCATTGAGCACAATGTTCTTGGTGATGCAATTGATGAATGTTTGTGGATGGCTCTAAACAATGGCAGGGTGATTCAGGTGGCTAAGATAGGGAGATTCTGTCCATTTATGATTCTGTCCATATAATGACTGGCCTGCTACATATTGATGGAGTGGACTCCACTCTTCTCTGGAAAGGAAGTGTGTTGGAGGTAGTGCTATACATTATTTCATGTGAACCATCATTAGATAGGGCCATTACATTTTGGATGTTGAAATAAACTATGGAAATGTATACTTGTCTGTGAGTGGACATTTTCCTCCTGTGGAGGAATAGATTAATTGTGTGATGTGGATAAAAGTCTTCTATGACCTGCATGATGTATCTGTGCATTGTTAAGTTGGGAGATTTTGAACCTATATCCAGTTGTTGATAGGAAGAATCCAGTGAAATACCAGCTCAGGCAGCTGTTACTTTGATAGACATTGACATAGCCATCCCTTTCGTATGATTCTTTCCATGTCGGCTATAGAAATATGAACAGATTTATTATTTTCTCCTTAAGGACTAATATTCTTCACATAAAGCAGTTTCCAAACCAGCCTGAAACAATTGCCTGACCCTTTACAGATGGGAGGCAGCTTAAAGCTGGGGTGTAGTAAGTGCCAAAGATACAGACGCACCTGTCTGGTATCTTTTTCTCTGAACCTCCTTTTCTTCTTCAAAACATTGTAAATATGGAGACCTGTATATCTCTGGGGAAATGAGCAGATTCACCAGATGTGTGAAACTTTTAAGACGTTGTCTCTAGATTGTTCCTGTGCCCTGAAGCTGTTAAATATATTATACTGAATACACAGGTGTGTGTGTAATGTATAAACTCTCATTTGGAACTAATCTGTAAAAGCTATGATGCAGATCAGTTTAATTTGAGTGATGAATTGAGTTTAAATTATTTCTGAGAAGTCCTATTGAGTAAGAATGAAATGTAGATTTTAAAACTGAACTTCAATTATTGCACAGACCGTGTCATATTTCAGCTCGAAATAAATGCATGATTAGCAGAGATTCAAAATTGTCAGTAGTTTTACCTGAAGAGATGCTTTAATGGACATGTCCTCAGGCATTCAACTGAAAAACACATTCTGTATCTCTTTTTGAAAACTCACCATTGGGTTAGGTACTAAAACCTGAAGATACTTCATTTCTTCTCAGCTCCTTTCACCCCTTCCCTCCCACTGCTTCACTAAAAGTAATTTGTGGCATAGGCTGCTGAGAGCTGCAAGTAAAGAAACAAGCAGCCTCAGAAATGTCACAAAAAATGATCTGCTACTTTCTATGCAATTATGTTTTACATTCGATTGTACAAAAATGACAGACAGAAAAAGTTCATCTGATCCATCTAGCCACACATTGTGTGAGAAATCATGCATTATGAAACAGGCCCTCCCTAACCCCTATTCAAAGCAATGTAATTGCCTGGAGGAAGTAAATAACCCAAGTTTTGAAAAAAAAAGTGCCAATCAGGGTTGCGGTTTGCATAGACTGGGGTAGAATCAGAGACATAATGGACATCTTAATAACTGGTCCATACGCTGATACTTTTATTTTTATAAATTCGGCCTTTCATCATTATTGGATTAACCTTTGAAATCTCATACTGTACAATTGGGATACTACACATTTCTCTGCCATGTTTTGTTAACATTTCTACGTATTGTGTAACTAAATTACAATGAGCAGAATGCTCTGCCTTCAGTGTTTTGACCATTTTGTGTGTTTTTGCCCCACCCCCAGAGTATTTTGCTGATTTGCAAGGTCGAAGCAATGATGACCCTGGCTTGTACTGGGATTTCTATGGCAGCTCTGTGTGTGGTGAGTGATATCTATGTACAAACTCTTGTGTGAAAAGGAATAGTGTAATTGCAGCACTAAACAGTGTAATTCCAAAGACAGAGTTGACAGTTCTACATTAATAAAGTTGTGATGAATTGATCCAACCAAACAATTAAAGGGGTTTTGTTCCACATTAATAAATTTGCCTCTATATAATCCAGTTAATGGGTCGTTTTGCATTCTTTTTGTGATTCTGATATTTATTTAAAGGCAAGTGTTTTCCAAAAGTAGAATGTCTATAATTTATTGGATTGCAACAGTTAAATTTAGACTACTAGTGAAATGCTGTAATTTCATTTAGGAACTCTAATTTTGAAACTGAGCTTAATATGTCTGAAGAATGCATTTTCTAATATCTGAGACACTACCTGGGAAGGAAAGGAAAGACTCCTTACCAATTGTACCTCCCAGCAGGTTGGGTAAAGATTAGAGACGACTTTGCTCTTTAGCAAAAGAATGCTTTTTGGACACAATCTGAGAAGTGAAAATTAGAGGCAGAAGGAAGAATTACAAAGACTGTCCTAAATGATCGTTCTATTCAAAAACATCAACCAGTATACAAATTTACAAAAGGTGTAAAGTTGTGATCCACAGGGGCTGGAACTGCTGATGTTCACCAGTTATGTAAAAATTTGATTTGACATATCGTATCAAAGTTTGTGGGTGAAATTAAGGTTACTGTTGAGGATGGCAACAAAATATAAGAAGACTGTGATTATGCTGTTGTGGGATTTTTGATGGTGAACAGTAAGTATTTGGCAGAATACCTCTCTTATTCTGCTTGCAGCTTCAACATTTAGCACACACATTGATTAAAAGAGAGATCCTGACTTAGCAGTCAATCATTTATTACTTTGCCATAAATTGTGCAGTGGATCACCCTCACAGCACCAGCAGCCAGTCAAGTCATTGAAACTTGGAAACTACCCTAATTTTTTCTTTTGGGTATTGCTATTAACAAACTCCATTAAAATGTTGAGTCTTTACAATGAGATGTAATTGGGTTTATAACAATAATTTGAGTAATAACTACTGCTGAGCATCTGACGTGGCTCTGAATAATTAATTTTATATTTGTAGGTTATTAAATGTCTCCACTGTAATCCCTTCCTAACAGCACTGTCTGTAGGTTTACCTACCTTCCCTAGAGTGTGGTGTCTTAAAACGGAAACTCACCATCATCGACAGTAGGACAGTAAATGCTGGTCTAACTAGAGATACTCACATCCCATGAACAAATAAAAATTGATAATATTTTAATCAATGAATTTTACTTTTAAAATTTGTTAATGATATTTCAAGTTGTACCTAACCCTAAGTATTGATTCCCTGCTAAGTTTACACTGCAAAAACTTTTAAAAACGATTTGATTATTACTGCTTTTTATTCCCATTTAGCTATCTGGGGGAAATCTTTAATGTGATTGACTGACTGCTTGTGTTTCACTACAAAAAGGTTTAGATCTCTCAGTGAGACTTTATTCCAAGGCAATAATGAGTTCACCATGAATTGCAGCTGCTTGCTGTATCCTGCCTATTAATAAACTTGTAGAATGGGTGTGCTTGCAAATCAACCTGAATATGGATAAGTCTGAGTTGACACATTTTGATGAGGAAATGAAGAAGCCACATATTCCTGAGAAATAAATGTCTAAATGATAGAGATGACTGATTTCTCAACTGACCTAGCCTCTGATTTCCCTCGCATGCTCTCCTGTATTAGAACATAGAACAGTACAGCACAGAACAGGCCCTTCAGCCCACAATGTTGTGCCGACCACTGATCCTCATGTATACACCCTCAAATTTCTGTGACCATATGCATGTCCAGGAATCTCTTAAATGTCCCCAATGACCCTGCCTCCACAACTATTGCTGGCAACGCATTCCATGCTCTCACAACTCTCTGTGTAAAGAATCCGCCTCTGACATCCTCTCTATACTTTCCTCCAACCAGCTTAAAACCATCACCCCTCGTGTTAGTCATTTCTGCCCTGGCAAATAGTCTCTGGCTATCGACTCTATCTATGCCTCTCATTATCTTGTATACATCAAGTAGGTCCCCTCTCCTCCTCCTTTTCTGCAATGAAAAAAGTCCGAGCTCAGTCAACCTCTCCTCATAAGATAAGCCCTCCAGTCCTGGCAGCATCCTGATAAACCTCCTCTGAACTCTCTCCAAAACATCCACATCTTTCTTATAATAGGGCGACCAGAACTGGACGCAGTAGTCCAAGTGCGGTCTAACCAAAGTTTTATAGAGCTGCAACAAGATCTCATGGCTCTTAAACTCAATCCCCCTGTTAATGAAAGCCAAAACACCATATGCTTTCTTAACAACCCTGTCCACTTGGGTGGCCATTTTAAGGGATCTATGTACCTGCACACCAAAATCCCTCTGTTCCTCCACACTGCCAAGAATCCTATCCTTAATCCTGTACTCAGCTTTCAAATTCGACCTTCCAAAATCCATCACCTCACATTTATCCAGGTTGAACTCCATCTGCCACCTCTCAGCCCATCTCTGCATCCTGTCAATTCTTCTTTGAATCAGAGTTGGTACTCTGGCTTGATGATAGAGTGGAAGGTATGCTAGCCCATGAAATTGCAAGTTGTGGTTGAGTATAATTCCGCTGCTGCTGATGGCCCACAGCATCTCATTTACATGAATTGCTAGATCTGTTCAAAGTCTGTCCTATTTAGCACAGTGAGAGTGCCACATAACACAATAGAGGATATTATTGATGTGAAAGCAGGACTTCGCCTTTATAAGTACTGTGTGGTAGTCACACCCAACGAGACTCTCCTGGACAGATGCATCTGTTAGATGTAGATGATGAAGTCAATCTAGACTGTACTAAATTACCTGATCGCCCTAGAGGATGGAAGCAATATTGCAAATGGCATCAGTCATGTCTGACTCTGTTCCCTTCCAACACAGCAATTCACTGGAGAGGTTACAGAAATCCTGATTGTGATTCTTTCTATGGTCAACTGTTTGACTGATTCAAAATGAAAATGTCCACCTAGGTTATTTATTGAATAATAAATATTTCTAGTGGAACATTGCACTGGTTTGAACCATTACCTTCAGGATAGGATGGGATGAAATTTGATATAAAGATGCACAATTAGAGATTATAGTGGAACAGTTTATCAACTTTAAAAGAACTGCTTTGAACTCTGAATTTCATTAGAGTTAGATCAATTTCCTGGCTGAACTATTGGTAGAGAATACATTCTAGTTTGAGAAGTTCATTTAGCTGAAAGGTATGTGTCGATCCCCATTTATGGTTGATCTGAATCAACCAAAAGATGACTTTAAATGTGGGAATCCTGCATTTAGGAGCTAGAGAATTTTCACAGCCATGCACAATATTTCATATTTCATGTCTAGAAAGCTCAACTTGAGGTGAAATTTGTAGAGAAATCTGGAAACAACCTGCTTGAGCTGATAGACATTGTTGCTGTTTTGGGCAGAGGGTTTCAATTAACAGAAAGGCAACACTATCTTATCAACCACTTTCTGCATGGAGCAACCAGAAGTTGGTGGGTAACTGTAAAACTCGTCTCATTTATTGCTTGAGTGTTAACTAACTTTTGGAATTGAAGCCCAGAAATGGCACAAAAGGTGTTTCAGTTAAGATTATTTATTTTATTAATTATTTAATTTCTTAAAACCACTTCTGAATATGGCAGCAAAAGTTTTAAATAATATGCTATATGTTTAAGATGTATTCTCTCCTGTGAATTAACTTTGTTGTCTTTTATCATTCCAGAATCAATAGAAGAGTCTGGCTTTGATGTCTTGGCTAATCCACCAGGCCCTAGTGATGAAGAAGAGGAGTATGATGATGTGTTGGAATTTGAGTTTTCTGATACACCTCTTTTACCTTGTTACAACATTCAGGTCTCTCTCTCTCAGGGGTATGTATTCTGATTAGATTTTGATAAACCATCTGATTATTTAGCTACCTATAAAAATATGATGGTGAAAGACAAACTGAGAAAAACCCAAAAAACTTTATCTCCTTTCCTCGGTTTGACATCTTATTCATCTGCTATGATTGATAAGCAAAACTCATTCCTTGGGGGAAGTGCAATGGTTCAAAGTTCATGTCTAACTACATACTTCAGCTGTCAACCTAAACACTTACTTTAGCCCTCCATTGTACCATATGCAAGATGTACTGCAGCAACTGTACAACATTTTCATTTGATAGCACCTTCCAAACCCATAAACTCTACCACCTAGATGAAAAAGGGCAATAACTACATGGACACACCATCTACAAGTTCCCTTCCAAGCCATATACTATCATGTATTATAACTATACTGCCTCTCTTTCAATGTTGCTGGGTTAAATTTCTGGAACTTCCTTCCTGATACAAGCATTACTTGGACTGAAGCAGTTCAAGTAGAGGGCTCACCATCGCTGCATTCAGGAAACAATAAATGTTATCAAAGCCAGCAATGCTCGCATTCCATGAAAGAATAAAAATATCTAAAATGAAAAGGCTTTTTAAGAGTTCTGTATATGCCAGTATGATTATATTCTAGCCTTGAACACACACACATCCACAACTACCTCCCAACCTTATCCCATTTGCTTCAATATATATCCCACTTATTTCTGTAACATTTTCTTCACTTTACTTTGGTGATGATACCCTCATTAGAGAATAGTTTGTTTTCTGATTTCTGTAATTCATTGCGGAAACTGAAGTGTAATGGGTCATTAGAAAAGTATGTTTCAGACATTCGAGACCTTGGAGTGCAGGTTCATAGTTCTTTGAAAGTGGAGTCATAGGTAGATAGGATAGTGAAGAAGGCATTTGGTATGCTTTCCTTTATTGGACAGAGCATTAAGCATAGGAGTTGGAAGGTCATGTTGCAGCTGTACAGGACATTGGAGATAGTGAGGTCTGCAGGCGCTGGAGATCAGAGTTGAGAATGTGTTGCTGGAAAAGCACAGCAGGTCATGCAGCATATGAGGAGCAGGAAAATCGACCTTTCGGGCTGGAGGCCTTCATCAGGAATGAGGCTGGGAGACATTGCTTAGGTCAATTTTGGAAGATTGTGTGCAATTCTGGTCTTTCTTCTATCGGAAAGGTGTTGTGAAACTTGAAAGGGTTCAGAAAAGATTTACAATGATGATGCCAGGGTTGGAGGATTTGAGCTACAGGGAGAGACTGAAGAAGCTGGGGCTGTTTCCCCTGGAATGTTGAAGGCTGAGGGGTGACCTTATATAGGTTTATAAAATCATGAAGGGTTTGGATAGGGTAAATAGACAAGGTCTTTTCCCTGAGGTAGGCGAGTCCACAACTTAGAGGGCATAGGTTTAGGGTGAGAGGGGAAAAATTTAAAATGGACCTAAGGAGCAACGTTTTCACACAGAGGATCGTGTGTGTATGGAATGAACTGCCAGAGGAAGTGGTAGAGGCTGGTACAATTACATTTTAAAAGGCATCTGGATGGGTATATGAATAGGAAGGGTTAAGGGGGCTGTGAGCCAAGTGCTGGCAAATGGGACCAGATTAGATTAGGATATCTGGTTGGTATGGACGAGTTGAACCAAAGGGTCTGTTGCTTTCTGTACATCTCTATGAATCTATATGGTACTGATGAGATGTTAGTTGAAACATTAACTTTCATTTGGAACAACAAGCTGTTCTTCATTACAAACTAGAGGGAATAATTTTAAATGTTATTTCGAAGTGGAGACAATGGCCTAGTGATATTATCACTGTATTGTTAATTCAGAGACCCAGAAAATGTTCTGTGGACCCAGGTTTGAATCCCACAGATAGTCAAATTTTAATTCAATAAAAATCTGGAATTAAGAGTCTAATGATGACTGTGAAACCATTGTCAATTGCCAGAAAAACCCATCTGGTTCACTAATGTCCTTTAGGGAGGGAAACTGCCATCCTCACCTGGTCTGGCCTACATGTGACTCCAGACCCACTGCCCTCTGGGAAATTGCAGATGGGCAATAAATGCTAGTCTAGCCAGTGATATCCTCACTCCATGAATGAATTTTATAAAAAGATATTTTGGTTCTTGATGTATAACCTAGCAAATAAACAGATACTGTGGTTAGACTAAATTTTATTTATGATATCCAGTTGGTGGACTACCTTCTATACCAAAAGAGTATTCTTAAAATTCAGAGACAGGATATTTCATATAAAACTTGCAATGTTTTCTTCCTTCTCAATGACAGTCCCCGGAACTGGCTGCTACTAACTGATGTAATCCGGCGACTGAAAGTTTCAGCCCGCATCTTTCGCTCTTCATTCCCTCATATTGAAAACGCCACCATTTCAGAGGCAGAGTTCTACAGACAGGCTTCTTTGAGCCAACTTTTTACCTACCCAGAGAACTTTGAAACTCATGACATTGACAATAAAGAAACACTGGAGTTGGTGGAATTCACAAGCGAACTTCAAGAACTGTTGGGATCATCTGTCACATACCTGTATTCGGACAATGAGGTTGAAACATACAATTAACTGCAAAAGGACTAGGTCACACATATTGGCTGCTGTTCCTACATAATGGCCTACATTAAAAAAACTGTAAATTATGTAAATAATGTTATTTCATGGATCGTTGTGTTTGGAAAAAACACTATTCTGAATACTAAATGACATTGTTGTCTATGTTCTTGTATATTGAAAGCCAGAATTCCATTTTGGATGGACTTGTGAATTTTTCAAAAAGAAATCTCTCTGTTTATAATTTTTTTTGTATGCTGTCTGTTTCTTATCTTTCTGTAAATGTAATTTTCTGCTTTTTGGCAGGTAGCCCAAATTAGGAACTTTTTTCCTGGCACACTGCATATGTAAACACATTCATTTGATTGTTATTTTGTTTTTTTTTTAAAGAAGCACTGATTTCTAAGATGATGTCCGCTTTCAGGTCCTGTGGTCCTTGTCCCATGATCTGTTTAGGAGGCTTGGTTGCGTTGAGGCACTTCACTTTATTGTTTACAAAGTTACCTGCCGTGGTCAGGTACACTTGTAAGATAATGAAAACTGTATCCTTGTATCAGAAGTACTCTGACTTGGATTCACTTTTAGATAACCACAGACACAGACATCACCCAGTCCTTTATACATACATATATGTAAACATGTTTTACATTTTTGCTTTTATTTAAAAATGAATTTAAAATATTTTTTCTGTACTTTGTACAAAAAATTATGAAATTTAAAATTTTTGAGGATTGTACAATAAAATCTGTTTTGTCAAGAGTGGAGTTATATACTGTGGATGTTGGGGAACTAAATGTTTCTGATAGTTGTATAATATTTTAGAACATCTGTTTAACTTTGTAAGTAAAACTGCTGTATATTTAGGTTTATATTTTACAGTGACTAAAACAATTTTTCCTTAAAACAAAAGCCAAAAAAGGAAATGTCTGTAATAAAGACATTGTTTGATAAAGGGATATCAATGTGCCATATTACTCGTGTGCATGTATGATCACAATCACAGGGAAAATATTAGAAGGTAACACATTTTCAGCACCTTGGCAGTACAACTACAACCATGACCATTTGAGTCCATATTATTAAACAAAAATATCAATTTGATGGAAGATCTAATTTACTGCCTCCTAATTTTCTCCTTTGTCTGAGGTGTTCTCATCTTTCTAAAGGAAAATATGTAACCTCTGAGGAATAATCTAAGACTAATTTAGAAGAAAAATAGTCACAGCATAAAATATGCCAACAACTAGATAAAACCTGGCAAACACAGGACAACTTCATATGAAGAAGTTGCACCACAAGTTCAACCTATATTCATGTTAAGTCTGTTTCCCTGTTGAGGATGGACATTTGAGGAATTTTCCCTGCAAAGCATGAGGGGGTTACACTCTGCATAATGTTTAAGGTTGAAAAAAAAGCTTCTAGTTCCGAAAATACAAGTACCCATCATATAAATAAAAATAGAAATTGCTGGACAGTTCAGCACTCTGTCAGCATGTGTGCAGAATATCAGAGTTAATGTTTTGGGTAGAGTGACCCTTCCTCAGATGCTCCAGATCTGCTGGGCTTTTCCAGTGATTTTATTTTTGTTTCCGATTTACAGTATCCGCAGTTCTTGCAGTTTTTATTTAGTATCCATCTTGTTATATTCTTTAAAAATGCATTATTAAATGACCTCTTACTATATCTAATAAGGACTTTAAATCCTAAGCAACTTTGACATTTTTCTCCCAACTTGCTCATCTCCTTGGTGGTATTTTTATTGTTGTATTTTTCCATGAGTAGAAAAATACCTTAATTATGTTTTCCAAATGATCAGTTTTCATGTATGAACTCTGTCTGACCTTCAGCTTTGATTCTATTGATTCTTGATAGGTAATATCAAGGAGGGGATATTTGCCAGTTGTCAAACAATACCTTGAATTCTCGCATTGGTTTCATTGCAGAAAAACATCCCAAGGTAATTCACAAGAAATATCCAAACATGGTCACCAAGCCCAAGGAGAACATTCTGGGAGAGGATATTGAAAGCTTGCTAAAATGGATTTTAAGGATTGTTGTTAGAGAGATGAATGTGATGAGTGTCAACTTAGGATTTGTGTAAGGTTTACTTGACAAAAGACCAAAAATGGCAGGGATCTAAATGATGAACATAAAGCTAATATCAGAATAATCAAGTTTCTAAAGCTGGTGATAACAATTACCGTAAGATTTGAACACCTTCAATTTCAGGAGCTTTCGGGGAAGTAAAAATAAATCCACGGTTGCTGCAAATTATTTTGGATTGTTTGCATTCTTGGCTAAAAAGTTGTGCGTAAGCACTAAAACTAAACAACCTAATTTTTAAAGATAAAGTAATATCTTTATCCATTTAAATGATGGGTATACATTTAGCTTCCATCCTGTTGATGTGAATTGGATCCTTTTTATGAATCATAATACACTTCAAACTGTTCATTCTTTTTGTTTTCTTTCACAAGATGGGGGCGTCATTTGATAGGTCAGCATTTGGTGCCCTTTAACAGGGTAAGCTGTCTGCTTGAACTGCTACAGCCCATGTGGTGCAGGTACAATTTCAGTGCTGTTAGGAAGGAAGCTCCAAGCTCTTGACCCAGTGCCAATGAACAAACTGCGATGTGTGTGGCTTGGAGAGGAAATTGCGGGTGATGGCATTCTTATGCATCTGCTTGAGTCCTTGCTGTTGTATGAGACAGTTAGTGTCTGAAAGGGTTAGCTACCATGTCATTCAGAAGTAAACGGCTGTGTTCTTAGGAGGAGCTAACCAGAGCTTCAGTAATTGTTCTTAATGTTAATAGCATGAAGCTGAAGTAGTACTGTTAATTTAGCTTAAAAGCAACATGGATGACAATGCCTGGGAGAACCTCCCTCAAGAATGAGGAACCTCCTGTGTGAAGGGACATGATTTTTCAAGAAAACACATTGGCAAGAGGAAGTAAAGAAAAGGAAGCTGAGAAAGGGATACCAGTGAGGTTAAGGACCACTTCCACCTCCCGGAAGCACCTGTGCAGCTTCTGATCAGCGATGAGGCTCTAGGATTGTCAGCCACAGAAGTACCTGTACAACCCATGACCAGTGAAACGGAGCTTCTTAAGTGGGCAATCATACTCATTAACAAGTGATTGATAATGACTTATCTTAAGTCAAACTTGATGTCTGACAAGAGATTGTATCCTATATTTAATGCAACTAGCTATTAAGCAATATGTCATAAACATATCCTGCTTAGTCAAGCTTGAGCTTATCCTCTGCTTAACACATCATGCAGGCACCTTTCACTACTTACGATAGGTAGCTTGATTAATACCAATAAGATGGGACATCAAATCTATTCATGAAATGTTGGCAGGCTGGCAAACATAATTGTACAACTTGTGGTTTTGAAAAATGCTGTTGAAGAAGCATTGGTGAGTTGCCGCAATGCATAATGTACATGGTACACTGCATCCATTCTGTGTCTGTGATGAAAGGAATGAATGTTTAATGTGATCAATTAACTGTCAATCAAGTTTTGTCCAGGTTAATATTAAGCTTTGTGAGTACAATTGGTGCTGCATTTATCTAGATAAGTGGGGGTGTTCCATTACACTTTGAACGGTCTTATAGACAGTGGGCAGGCTTTGGGGAATTAGGAGGTGAGTTACTTGCCACAGAATTCCCAGTCTCTGACCTCTTGTAGCCAGAGTATTGATGTTGCTGGTCCAGTTCAGTTTCTAGTCAATGGCAATCATCAAGATATTGATTGTCAGGATACAGTGATAGATTGCTATTAGTCAATCAGTAATGATCAGATTCTCTTTTGTTATGGAAAATCATTGCCTGGCAAATGGTACTTGCTACCTATCAATTCAGCTTGAACATTGCCCAGGTTTTGCTAGAAATAGTCATAAAATGCTTTAGTATCTAAGAAATCCAAATTGTGCCGATCATTGTGCAATCATCAATGAACATCCTCACTTCTACTTTATGATAGAGGAAAGATGAAGCAGCAGAAGATGGCTTGGCCTAAAACATTACCTTGAGAAGCACCCAGACATCCAACAACCACAACTATTTTCCTTTGTGCTAGATATGATCCCAATCAGTAGAGAGTTTTACAGTTGTTCCTACTGAGACCAGTTTTGTGAGGGCACTTTGATGCCACAATCAGTCAGATCTGTCCTGATTGCAAAGGCAATTATCTTCACCTCCTGAGTTCAGCTTTTTTGTCCATGTTTGAATCAAAGCTATAATAAGGTCAGGAGCTGTCTGCCCATGGAAAGAACCAAACTCTCCATGAGACATAGGTTATTGGTAGTTGATGCATAATGCCAGTTGATAGTATTGTCAATTACTCCTGCCATCACTTTGCTGATGATCGGTTGTAATGAAAAATGGGCAGATTGAAGTTTGCCTGTTTTTTCTGGATAGAACATTCTTTGGCACTTTTCTACTTTGTTGGTGTTATCACAGTGATGTGAGACATTGGGACCAAACATTTGCCTGTGGGAATAGACTGCTGCAAATAATCTTTGTTCCTATGGTAATTAGTTTGTGGTCAGGATGAACTTATCTTAAGTATGAATAAAAGTTTATCACCTCTCAGTAACTATGTGCAGTTCACATTAACCGATAGGAATACTGATTATTGCTAACAAGAGTAGATTAGAACTTGTGTGCGTGTATTAGGAGACCATGTTAGACTACTGTCTGCCTGACCTGCCTCCAGTAGCCCAATGCTCCACCCAATGGCTGTGTTATATACCAGAATGGGTAGAATTACAGGTTAGCTCATAGCTGGAGAAGGTTGTAAATGTTTCAGCCTTGTCTTTCACCCTGATGTGCTGAGGTCTCCTTCCATTCTCTACTTCTTATCAAATAATTATAATTCTGAACCCCATGCACAATCCGATGCAAGCTGTATCCATGACAGTGTGTGCAGCCAAGCACTTCAGTCAATCAGTTAATTAGAGAACCTTTGCGGGTTCTTTAATTAACTGATTGACTTGTTGAATACAAAAAAAAGCTGTCTGTGTGATGAAGAACAGAGCAACTGTATAAACTGGATCAAAAAATCCTAGCATCACTCTACATCCTTGGTAAGAATCAAACTTGTTCAAGGTGTTAAGATTTTGGTATCTTTTCCCAACCTTCTTAGGATGACACAATTAGGGTTCACTAAACAATATACTAAGACTAGATTTTAGGAATCACAAATCTGTAAGACATTTGAATTGATGTATGCTCATATCCTGTTGCATCATATCAAGCTCAGCAAATGAATCTACATTGGCAGACCCACAGAGCTAGCATATTTATTCTTTTCGGTATCACCCAAAAGTAATCACAATAAAACATCGATCTATACAATATTCATGCACATTTTTATTCACATTAAAGGTGACACAACAAGTGGATGAGCAATGGGAAATAAATAATTCTAAAATGGAAATGAGACCAAAAAAATGCCCGGGCTTCTGTTTCATTAAATGAAGGAAATAATTAAGGTATCTCATGAATTCTTATTAACAGCAAAACAATTAACAGATGTTAAACCATGATGCTCAGAGCTTTGTCAAATTTCCTATTTGTCTAGCTCTGGACATAAATGGAGACAAAAAAACTGCAGATGCTGGAATCCAAAGTAGATAGGCAGGAGGCTGGAAGAACACAGCAAGTCAGGCAGCATCAGGAGGTGAAGAAGTCAATGTTTCGGGTATAACCGTTCTTCAGTCCTGAAGAAAGTTTTTTAGATTAGATTACTTGCAGTGTGGAAACAGGTCCTTTGGCCCAACAAGTCCACACTGAACTGCCGAAGCACACCCACCCAGACCCATTCCCCTACACGTAACACTACAGGCAATTTAGCATAGCCAATTCACCTATACCTGCACATCTTTGGACTGTGGGAGGAAACCGGAACACACCCACACAGACACCGGGAGAATGTGCAAACTCCACACAGTCAGTCACCTGAGGCGGGAATTGAATCCGGGTCTCTGGCGCTGTGAGGCAGCAGTGCTAACCACCGTGCCACTCACCTGAAATGTTGACTTCTCCACCTCCTGATGCCGCTTGGCTTCTTGTGTTCTTCCAGCCTCCTGCTTGTCTACTCTGGACATAAGTGAGCTTCTGATGATGCACATGAACAGTGAGTAGGGGGCCTTTTGATGTTCCTCAATTTCCGATGGACACGGAGACAGTTCTTGTCTCTGCTTACCAATGGTCATGGAAAAGGATTTTTTTAAGCCAACTGCGAGGACATATGAGGTTTCCCTACAGGCAGTCCAGGAAACACAATGAATCATTATGTATTCATTTTCGTAAACTGTTGAGTTCTAAAGAACTGAAGAATAAAAATAACTTCAAAACTGGGAACAAAAACAAATAAATGAATCATCAGGTAAAGCTATCTGGGGGTGCTTTCAACCAGACTGATTTATAAATAAATACATGTGTAGCAAATAAATTAGCTGTTGTAAATCACACAACACCAGGCTGTTGTAAATAAGGCCTGTATTAGTGTTAGCTTTTGGGTAATGACTGGCTTGGACATTTTTGTGCAGCATATAAATTCTTACAATATATAAATGAACAACTTTCTAAATGCCCTTTTTTCTTCATCAAATTTGATTAATGTACTACTCATTGTTCTGTGTAAAATTTGGACAGTAAAATGTGTACCTCTATTGCAAAGGTAATCTAATGGGTCAAAGAAAAGGCATCAGAAACATATTTGAGTAAAGAAAGGATAATGAAAATAATGTTTCACGTAGTTTACTGTTACAATAAACTTGTAAGAATTAGAATAACTTTTTTCAATTTAGGCAACAGTACAATAGATTTAAGGAATACATTTATTAGGTTAGCATTGGTGTAAGCACAAGCAGCCTTGACAGGTGAGTGAGCTTAAAGTTTGAGCTAATCACAACAGAGTAGACAATATTTACAGCCTGGATTTTCTGCTGATTACATTATGTCCAGTGTAGAAGCAAGTTGAACATGGGACCCCGTGGACTCCCCATTGTAGCAGTTCATACGGAACTGCCTGGGAAATAAAGATTCTACTAAGCAATCCCATCAACGCTTGGAGCTCTCTGATAGTCTACATTTAAATCGGAAAGTTCGGAGGGATTCGCTGAAATTAAGTAAATGTCTACCCAGGAAAAGTTAGTGTACTAAATACCTAGTCTAACTCCTGAGTAACTGTTCGACTGATTCCATACTTATCTCACCTCCCTCAGACCGCTTTAACCCCTCCAGATCCTGACCTAACATTTCCGGGACCCAACGCCACTGTTCCGCCAATAGCTGAACGCCGTACTTCCCATTTGGCAGCACCTCTCAAAGTGGCTGCTTGTGTTTCTGGACCTTTCAATTCCAGCTGACCTCAGTGAGAAGGAGACTTGGTTTGAATTCTCCTGACAGTTCGGCACGACAAGACATCCATCAGAATGGAAATCCAACTCTACATTTCTGAAGACGCTCCGATCAGACTCTCATGTCAGAAATTTGGGGGGGGGGGGGGGGGGAGGGGAAGCTCGATGCCAGTCTCAAAAAAACCAGTCTAATGTCTTCGCAACTGAAACATTCAGGTTTCTGTCTAATAGGAGACAAGAAAATACCTGATCAATCTAACCTGATATACAGGATTGTCATAAAACGGATTTATCCCTCAGATAGCATCCGTCGTCTACGTCATTGTAAAATACACCTAAACACGCAAATTATAAAACAGCGTGTTATTTTGAAAGTATTCAATTTTTATGTCTACATATTATAATACAATTCAATTCACATCAAAACATCTGAGGAAAGATTTTCCCCTCCTACAGCTAAAGTAGTGGTGCTTCAGAGCAGACAGTGTTACAATTCATTGAAACCATGCTGGGCTAATCTTATTTATAAGAAGCTCCCAACCCAGATTGTGCCCATTTAGAGAAACATGCTGTGTGTTGGGAAGATATTGGCAACAGATAACATGCGTCTGCGATTAAAAGAACTGCTTTATTTTTGCTATCACGCACAGGAGACAGGTTTGGAAGTAGTATGAAGTCACTTTCATTTTCTGCAGCAAATTTTGGAATGGAGAATAGGCATTACCCCCTTCAGTATCCCATGACATTACTCTCACGGAAGGCAGCAACAACTCCCATTTATATTGTGATGTTTAAAGGATTATATGATGAAACTGTGCCTTTAAACGTTAGGCAAATGAAATGCATCACCTGACCTACCTTGCGGCCTGTTTGACAACAAGCCTGGGTGGTTTGATTGTTAGAGACCAAAAGGTGCTCACAGCTTGTTTACCTCAGAAGGAGCTACAATATATTACCTTTGGAAGCAAAGCAACAATGTCAGTATACTACAAGTAGGCCACGTGTCTCTCAAAGTACTGTGCCAGGGGTGTGTTACAGGTCTTTTACAGATTACTTAGTGACTCCAAGTTGCTATGGCAACATGTGCTTTTTACATACATCTTGTGGCCTGCAGTTATAGATAGAGATGAGGAGTCTTCAACTTGCTTTTCATCAAATAGCTGACAGGCAACTCCTGCATGGTCACTATCTGCCACTGGCATGTGTTGTAAAGATTTGTAGATTTATATCAGTTTGGCCATTCTATGAATATGCCTTCCTTGGCCAAGTTGTCTTGAGGATCTGACTCAGAGGCAAGGATGCTATTCACCATGCAACATTACCTCTAAATGCTATTGGTATGCATTGTGCTATGAAGTACAATCCATTCACTTTTAAAATAAAGGGGAGTCTGTAATTCAAGATGATGAATTAACAACCACATCTAAATAGAAGATTCATAACATATCACCAATTTTATCCCAATTCTGTCTTCTATTTGTCAGGCCTCTAACCATGCTAATATGTTACTCCCAGCACCATAGGCTCTTATTTTATTCAGCAGCCTAATATGCAATACTTTATTGAATGTTTTTGGAAGATTCTAATATTTTAGATTTACTGGTTCACCTTTAACTCTCCTGCTTGTTACCTCCTCAAAAGAATTATAATAAATTTGTCAGCAGTGACTCTGCTTAATTACATCATGTATTTCTAGGTGCTCTATGAAGTCACCCTCAACCTCTTATGCTTCTGTGAATAAAGTCCCAGCCCATCCATCCTATTTTTGTAACTCAAACCCTCCATTCCCAGCATCATCCTAGTAAATCTCTTTTGATCCTTCTCTGAATCAATAATATCCTTCCAAAACAGGCCAACCAGAACTGCACACAGAGCTCCAGAAGAGGATAATCAACATTCTGTACAACCTCAACAGGACATCTCAACTCCTATACTCAAGTATAGAACAATGAAGGCAAGCACCTTAACCACCCTGCCTACCTGTGATGCAAATTTCAAACAATTATGTACTTGAACCCTTATTCTAGAACACTACCCTGGGCTCCACCATGAGCAAGTTCTGTCTTTGTTTGCTTAAAGAAACTGCATTATATTGCATTTATCCAAATTAAACACCACCTGCCACTCTTCAGTACATTGACCCAATTGATCAAGATCTCAAAGTAATCTTAAATAATCTTCACTGTCCACTATACCACCAATTTCACTGTCATTCACAAACTTACTAAAATGTTTCCTATATTCACAACCAAATCATTTACATAAATGACAAACAAAAGTGGATCCAGTACAGATCCCTGTGGAACAGTTCAATCACCACAACCCTAACCCTAACCCTAACCCTAACCCTAACCCTAACCCTAACCCTAACCCTAACCCTAACCCTAACCCTAACCCTAACCCTAACCCTAACCCCAACCCCAACCCCAACCCTAACCCTAACCCTCCCCCACCACCCTCTGTCTCTTATTATAAAGCCAATGTTGTATCCAATTAAAAAAGCTCACCTTGAATCTCATGTGATTTAACTTTACTAATTAGTCTACCAAGAGGAAGCTCATCAAAGGATTTACTAAAGTCCAAGTAAACAATGTCTACTGCTCTACCCTCGTCAATCTTCTTGCTTACTTCCTCAAAAAACTCAATTAAATTTATGAGACATGATTTTCCTTGTACAAAGCTGTGCTGACTATCCCTAATCATTCCTTGCCCATTCAAGTGCAAATGTCCAGAGTTTGATCCTTATGCAATGTTGTTCTCCACAATTCTGCTACTGAAGAATCCTGGAATTGAATTTTTGTAATACTTTCTGGCCTTTGTGTTTATGGTGTGACATTATTGATGACACTTCTGAAGTCACTAAATCTGGAACTTACTTTCCTATCAGAAGTAATTTCACTGTTCCTTATTACATTTGGTGTTAGCTGTCTGTTTGAAACTTAGTCTGTCCTGTCATTAACTCCTTCAATTCTTCTGGAGGGAAATCATTTGTCCTTGCGGCAAAAGGCAACCATTTAACAGGCAAATGTTAAAACAGTTTTATTTATGTAGTTTCAACTCCTTCTTTTCCCAGGCATGTATAATTGCTTTCAATTCCTGTGTAACAATTTCTCCTTGTCCCTTTTATCTCAGGAAGCAGTTTATTTCAGCAAGAATTATTGCTGATTTTCAATCCATAAATAGTTATTAAATTTCTGAAGTTTACACGATTGCAATGTGTTCTGTCGGATAATCAACCATCATTCATCTGTTACTCAGGTTTGCCTCATGCTAACTTTGGGATATTGGGATATAAGTTATATCTATGTTTGCATAGTCTAACCCCTTTCTTTTTCTGTCAAAATTCTTGGAGTGTTTGATGAAGTTTTATTTGTGATAAACTATCGATTCTTTTTTTAAGAAAGAAACCTGGCTGAATAGTTTCTAGAACTAAACCAGATTCTGTCTAAAACCTTTATAGTTGACCTATCACCACTCTGGATAAATTTAAAATCTGGCTGACCACTCGAGGTGTGGGACTAAAAGGGAATCTGTGCATTCCTCTCGTGTTGGTGCAAACATAAAGGAAATGTAGTTTGGAAACCAAAGAGGCAACTTACGTATTGACATGGAAGATGTAGGCATGGTTATAAATGAATACCTTACATCTGACTTCCTAAAGGGGGGAGCTGATGCAGATATTGGAAATGAAGTACAAAATATTGGACACGCTCAACATAGTGAAACAGCAAATACTAAGAGATTCAAAATTTATGAATGTGGATAAATTGCCAGGTAGATGCTGGCGATTAGAGTCAAGATTAGAGTGCAGCATGTCAGGCAGCATCCGAGGAGCAGGAAAATCGATGTTTCAGGCAGGAGCCCTTCATCAGGAATGAGGCTGGAAGGGGGTGGGAATGGGGAGAAAGTAGTTGATAGTGCAGTAGGTGGATGGAAGAAGGAGTAAAGGTGATAGGTCGGAGAGGAGGGTAGAGCGGATAGGTGGGAAGGAGGATTGGCAGGTAGGACAGGTCATGACGATGGTGCTGAGCTGGAAGGTTAGAATTGGGATAAAGTGGGGGGAGGGGAAATGAGGAAACTTGTGAAGTCTACATTGATGCCAGGGGGTTGAAGGGTTCCGAGGCGGAAGGTAAGGCGTTCTTCCTCCAGGCGTCTGGTGGTGAGGGAGTGGCAATGGAGGAGGCCTAGGACCTGCATGTCCTCAGCAGAGTGGGAGAGGGAGTTGAAAATGTTCAGCTACGGGGCGGTGGGGTTGATTGATGCGGCTGTCCCGGAGATGTTCCCTGAAGTGTTCTGCGAGAAGGTGCCCAGTCTCCCCAATGTAAAGGAGACGTCATCGGGAGCAACGGATGCAATAAATGACATGTGTGGAAGTGCAGGTAAAACTTTGGATGTGGAAGGCTCCTTTGGGGCCTTGGATGGAGGTGAGGGGGGAGGTGTGGGTGCAGATTTTGCAATTCCTGCGGTGGCAGGGGTAGGTGCCAGGATGGGAGGGTGGGTTGTTGGGGGTGTGGATCTGACCAGGTAGTCACGGAGGGAACGGTCTTTGCAGAAAACAGATAGGGGTGGGGAGGAAAATATATCCCTGGTGGTGGGGTCTGTTTGTAGGTGGCGGAAATGTCAGAGGATGATGTGATTTATGCGGAGGGGTGGAAGGTGAGGACCTGGGGGGGTTCTGTCCTTGTTGCAGTTGGAGGGGTGGGGTTTGAGGGCAGAGGTGCAGGATGTGGATGAGATGTGTTGGAGGGCATCTTCGACCACATGGGAGGGGAAATTACGGTCTTCAAAGAAGGAGGCCATCTGGTGTGTTCTGTGGTGGAACTAGTCCTCCTGGGAGCAGATATAGCAGAAGCGGAGGAAGTGGGAATATGGGATAGTATTTTTGCTGAAGGTAAGGTGGGAGGAGGTGTTATCCAGGTAGCTGTGGGAGTCGGTGGGTTTGTGAAAAATGTCGGTGTTGAGTCGGTCATCATTGATGGAGATGAAGAAGTCCAGGAAGGGGAGGGAGGTGTCAGAGATGGTCCAGGTAAATTTAAGGTTGGGGTGGAATGTGTTGGTGAAATTAATGAACTGTTTGACCTCCTTGTGGGAGCATGAGGTGGTGCCAATGCAGTCATCAATGTAGCAGAGGAAAAGGTGGGAAATAGTGCCGGTGTAACTACGGAAGATGGACTGTTCTATGTTGCTGGCAAAGAGACAGGCATAGCTGGGGCCTATATAGATGCCCATGGCTACCCCTTTCATCTGGAGGAAGTGGGAGGATTCGAAAGAGAAATTGTTGAGGTTGAGGACCAGTTCAGCCAAATGAATGAGAGTGTCAGGGAAAGGGTACTGTTGGGGACGTCGGGAGAGGAAGAAATGGAGGGCTTGGAAGCCCTGGTCATGATGGATGGAAGTGTAGAGGTACTGGATGTCCATGGTGAAGATGAGGCATTGGGGCTGGTGAAACGGAATTCTTGGAGGAGGTAGAGGGCATGTGTAGTGTTCTGAACGTATGTGGGGAGTTCCTGGACTGGTGGGATAGGACAGTATCAAGGTAGGTGGAGATGAGTTTAGTGGGGCAGGAGCAGGCTGAGACGATAGGTTGGCTGGGGTACTTAGGCTTGTGGATCTTGGGAAGGAGATAGAATCAGGCGGTGCAGGATTCCCAAACTATGAGGTTGGAAGCTGTGGGTGGGAGATCTCCTGAGGTGATGAGGTTGTGTATGGTCTGGGAGATGATGGCTTGGTGATGGGGGGGTGGGTGAGGTCATGGTCGAGGGGGCAGTAGGAGGAGGTGCCTGGCTTCAGCAGTGTAGAGGTCGGTGCGCCAAACTACCACTGCACTCCCTTTATCTGCTGGTTTGATGATGAGGTTGGGATTGGAGTAGAGGGAGTGGATGGCTGCGCGTTCTGAGGGTGAGAGGTTGGAGTGAGGGAAGGGGGTGCCACACTTTGTGAGGGTGAGAAGTTGGTGTGGGGGAAGGGGGTGCCGCACTTTGTGAGGGTGAGAGGTTGGAGTGGGAGAGTGGTTTCAGAGAAGCAGGTTAAGCAATAATAGAAACTCTCATAATCAGTTTGCAATACTCCTTGGCTTCAAACATGGTGCTGGAAGAATGGAGGACTGACTCTAGGGAGGTAGAGCGAGATAAAATAATTGCAGGTCAGTTAGCCCAACTTAGTAACGGGAAAAACTAATTGAAAAAATTCTGAGTAATATGCAAGTCATAATTTAGATAGGCACTGATTAACAAAAGGCACTTAGCAGGATTCATTAAAGAAAACTTATGTTGGGCATATGAATTATATAACCTCCATTTCAGAAGGTGAATGTAGGCCAAATTGCTAGCTTTTGAGATTTAATTTCCATGTAGGGTTCTCTCACTGCTATAAGTTTGGACAAAGATCTATAGAAACCATAGAAAAATGACATAAATGATATTTACACTATTTTTCTGCCAAAGTTATGGTCAATCTTTGGAAGGAACCCAGTTTGACTGCATATCTGGTTTTGTTTATATTGGTGAATCCAAAAGAGAAATTGCAGTTCAGTGTTTATCATGAAACTAACATTCACAGCATTTAGTTTCACACATTACACCTGTAGCAATCATCAACACACATACATCTTCCCCATGTGATTCAATTTGAAATGCATTGCACAATGCATGAATGAGATGAATAGGCGATGGAGCCAAAGAGACTGTGGAGGAACTGGCTGTCCACAGCACTATCTTACAGTCTCAGTGTTGACCCCTAGGGCCTTGAGATCAAAGGATGTTATTGGAACATCAATTGTTTCCCTTGTCATTACAATGTGCACCAAGTGTCCATCAATTAATAATGGTGATTGTGGTGGTGTGCACTAGCTGTATCTGTTTAGTCATTCATCAGCATTTAATAGAATATAGTCCTGTCTGGTGTACATGGCAATTTCAGGGCAATCTAAAGTAGAGTCCCCAAGGTGTTAAGAAGATGCGTCATCTAGAATGTTGTTATAAAGTAATCGGCTGGACGTATATCTCTAACCTTTTGAAAAGAAGCAGCAGCAACAATGTTGCAGTTGTGAAGAACACAAGGTGCTTGAATGGAGTCACTTAATCTGCAATGCTTTCAGAAAGTGGTCACATGGTCCAGTTTGTAAGTGCAAAGTATATTGGCTTTGAATGCAGACTGTCAGAGAAAACATGCCACAGGGGAAACAAAGTTCACTCTGTCTTTCTCTGAAATCCCTTTCACTGAAGTTTGGGAATTGTCAGCCTACAGGAAGACTTAATTGCCACAAGTGAAGGTTAAATAGTAAAGAAGTCTCAACGAACACCACTGTCCTCAGAAAAAGGGAATTCAGTCAGTCATAACTGATCCAGGGTGAGATGTAGGCACCAATAGCTTGTGTGGAAAATGACAATGGCTACAGAACAGCATTTGGGCAACCAGCCCTAATGATTTTTTTCTTACCATTGCTTGGCCAGATTTATTTTGCGATATTATTCTGCAGAGTTTATATTTAATTAGGCTTGGAGAAGAACTTTGTTATTATTCAAGAGGGGTAGTTGGACATATTTGTTCACTTTAAAACTTTGGTTAGTAATGTTAAATGATTGATTTGAATAAGACCTTTTGCAAGTAAAACTAAATTATTTATTTGTTAACTTAAGCAACCTTAAAGACTTGTTTTTGAACTATACAGAGTCTCAAATATATATTATAAATATGTATATAATTGGCAATTTTCTTTTTTATTCATTTACAGGATGAGGGCATTGCTGGCTAGGCCAGCATTTATTGTCTGTCCCAAATTGACTAGAGGGTAGTTAAGAATCAACCAAGTTATCGTGGGTCTGGGGTCACATGTAGCCCAGACCAGGGAAGGATGACAGGTTCCTTCCCTAAAGGACATTAGTGAACCACGTGGGTTTTTCCAACAATTGACAATGCATTCTTGGTCATCATTAGACTCTTAATTCCAGATTTTTATTGAATTCAAATGTTACCAATGCCAAGCAGGATTCAAACCCAGGTCTTCAGAACATTATCTGGATCTCTGGATTAAAGTCCAGTAATAATACCACTAGCCCTTCCTCTTAAATTTAAATGCTCTTGTGACCAGTGGAAGTGTAGGATAAGGAACAGAATCAGACTACTCCTTCTAACTTGGTGATGACACACGTCAAAATCACTCTCATGACTGTCATTGACCATGACGATCAGTATCTATGAGGCATCATTCTGATTTTACCATGCTGAGGGATTGAATGGGGAGACCAACTTTTACAGGGTTCACTGCTCTCATTTCTGTTAAGTGATCTCTTTCCATGTGAGTAACTGGGTATACTGTCACAGAAATTTAAGGGTGCATACATGAGGATCAGTGGTCAGCACAACATCGTGGGCTGAAGGGCCTGTTCTGTGCTGTACTGTTCTATGTTCTACTGAGGGAGTATCCAGTATATCAGGCTGAAGTAGCATAGGCAAGACTTTCAGTTGACTTCTCCAAACACACTGTTCAAATTAGCAAACAAAATCAGTCAACTAGCACAGAAGCAGACGTGCTGCTAAGCTATCCCATACCAATGCACAAGAAGGTCATTTCAATCCCAAATGTTTCTATTGATATTCAGCCGCTAACCGCTAACCGCTGATCTCCTTGTGTAACATTGAGAAAGACATTTTGTATTAGGTTCTACAGCACTAAAAACACAGGCCTCGCCTAAAGGGAAACATCAGGGTGCATACACAAATTTTTGGGTGAAGATTAGATAGGGGATGAAACGTTTGCAACAAAAATTTCCAGCTTGGCAAACAGAACCACAACAACATACACAAATTTCTAAAAGGACAATAAATATAATTGTATTCTATTTGTCAACATAATTTTCTTAAGTTGATTTTTTGAACATATTTAGAGGATGAGGGTTTTACTGGCCAGACCAGCATTTATAGCCTACCCCTAACTGCTCCCGAGAGGGCTGTGCTGATCTGTCTTCTTCAACTGCTTGCAATTTGTTGTAGGTGCACCCACAATGAAATTAGGGAGGGAGATCCAGGACTTTAACACAGTGACAGTAAAGTAACAGAACAATGATATGAGCTTAAGAGATATAATTTGTAAGTTTGCAGATGACACCAAAATTGGAGGTGTAGTGGACAGCGAAGAGGGTTACCTCAGATTACAACAGGATCTTGACCAGATGGGCCAATGGGCTGAGAAGTCGCAGATGGAGTTTAATTCAGATAAATGTGAGGTGCTGCATTTTGGGAAAGCAAATCTTAGCAGGACTTATATAGTTAATGGTAAGGTCCTAGGGAGTGTTGCTGAACAAAGAGACCTTGGAGTGCAGGTTCATAGCTCCTTGAAGGTGGAGTCACAGGTAGCTAGGATAGTGAAGAAGGTGTTTGGTATGCTTTCCTTTATTGGTCAGACTATTGAGTACAGGAGTTGGGAGGTCATGTTGCATCTGTACAGGACATTAGTTAGGCCACTGTTGGAATATTGCGTGCAATTCTGATCTCCTTCCTATCGGAAGGATATTGTGAAACTTGAAAGGGTTCAGAAAAGATTTACAACGATGTTGCCATTGTTGGAGTATTTGAGCTATAGAGAGAGGTTGAATAGGCTCGGGCTGTTTTCCCTGGAGTCAGAGGCTGAGGGGTGACCTTAGAGAGGTTTATAAAATCATGAGGGACGTGGATGGGATAAATCAACAAGGTCTTTTCCTTGGGGTTGGGGAGTCCAGAACTAGAGGGCATAGGTTCAGGGTGAGAGGGGAAAGATATAAAAGAGATCTAAGTGGCAACTTTTTCGCGCAGAGAATGGTGCGTGTGTGGAATGGACTGCCAGAGGAAGTGGTGGACGTTAGTACAATTGCAACATTTAAAAGGCATCTAGATGGGTATATGAATAGGAAGGGTTTGGAGGGAAATGGGCCAGATCCCGGCAGTGGAACTAGATTGGGTTGGGGTATCTGATTGGCATGGATGGGTTGGACCGAAGGGTCTGTTTCCATGCTGTGCATCTCTAGGACTCTTTGACTGTAAGTCAGGATGGTAAGTGACTTAGAGGAAAACTTGCAGAGGGCATCTATTGCAGGCAGATTGATGAGGTTGAGGTCAAGTATCACTTTCCCTCTTGTTGGTTCCTTCACTGCCTGTTAGACTCTGCCTAACAGCAATGCCCTTCAGGACTCAATCAGCTTAATCAGTAGTGCTGCTGATGTGCGACTCTTAGTGAAGAACATTGAAATCCCCCAACTAAAGTACATTTTGCACCCTTGCCACCCTAAATGCTTCCTTCAAATGTTGTTCAACATGCAGGAGTACTGGTTCATCAGCTGAGAGTAGAGGAGGGTATGTTGGGGTGGGGGGCATGGTGGGATAAGGGCGCAGTAAATCAGGAAGTTATCTTATTCATGTTTGATCTGATACCATGAAACTTCATGGGGTCTGGAGACAATGTTGAGAACTCCCAGCCATCTGTGTCCTGTTTGGGGCAGTATAGTGGCTCAGTGGTTAGCACTGCTGCCTCAAAGCGCCAGGAACCCAGGTTTGATTCCAGCCTCGGGTGACTATCTGTGTGGAATTTGTACATTCTCTCTGTGTCTGCGTGGGTTTCCTCTGGGTGCTATGGTTCCCTCCCACAGTCCAATGATGTGCAGGCTAAGTGGATTGGCCATGCTCAAAGGGTTGTTGTGCACTTGATGTGCTAAATGGCCAACTTCCACACGGTAGGGATTCTATCACTGTTTAACACTGTGCTGCATCTGTTGGATCTGTCCTAATAATGGGGCAGATGCACCCAGAGATGCTGATGGTGTGTCTAGGACATTGTCTGTAAAGTATAATTCTGCGACTATGTCTATGCTGATTGATTTGTGAGACAGGTCTCCCACAGTTGTGGCATTGTGGCACAGACAGCCTCACAGGGAGTTAACACCTTCAATGCATTATCTGGGCCCACATGACACCAATTGTTAAAGTGCACTTGAGAATGTAACTTTTAAAAAACGTTTTGTGATTTACGTATGAAAGAACTGATATCAACATGGTCATTCTAAAAGATGAGAGACTTAACAAACAACCCGCTCATTTTTAATATATAATTTCAGTTACGTCACACTGTAAACTTTTTCTATAGATTCTGTGTCTTACAATCTTATTCCCCAAAACCACTTGATGAAGGAGCAGCTTTCCGAAAGCTAGTGCTTCCAAATAAACCTGTTGGACTGTAACCCGGTGTTGTGTGATTTTTAACATTGTACACCCTAGTCCAACACCAGTGTCTCCAAATCGTAAATAAATATTATCCCATTTGCCAGCATTTGACCCAAATTCCTCTAAACCCTTCCTATTCGGGTTGGTGACGATTGACCACGGCTCTTTCGCCGCCGCTGATTAGCCCCTGCCAGTTCGCCACCAGCATTTCTCCACTGGGGTCGTTTGACCGTTGGAGACTACTCGCCACCGGAAAGATATATATGTACTGATTGTTTTCCCTCCCACCTGTTTTTCATACTTCTCAGTCCCCTTTATTTATACAACAACATAGTACATATTATTAAAAAAAGAGGTGAAATAAATATCATTTTATTGGTTTATACATAAAAATGAGTTACAAACACTTGCGGTGGCGAATCCTCCTCAGCATTTAATGGGTGTGGCTAAGCATCCTCAGCGGTGAAAGAGCAGTGGCTAATCGGTGACGGCGAATCGGTGGTGGCGAATGGTCCCATCCCGTCCTATTCATATACCCGTCCAGATGTCTTTTAAATGTTAGTAATTGTAGCAGCTTCCACCACCTCCTCTGGCAGCTCATTCCATACATGTATCACCTTCTGTGTTAAAATGTTACCCCTTAGATTCCTTTTAAATCTTGCCTCCCTCAGCTTAAACCTATACCCTCTAGTTTTGGACTCCTTCATTACAGGTAAAAGACCTTGTCAATTGATTCTATCCATGCCCCTCATGATTTTACAAACCTCTAGAAGGTCACCCCTCAGCCTCCAACACTCCAGGGAAAATAGCCCATCAATTCAGCGCTTCCCTATAGCTCAAACCCTTCAATCCTGGCAACATTCTTGTAAATCTTTTCTGAACCCTTTCAAATTTCACAGCATCATTCTGATAGCAGGGAGACCAGAACTGAACACAGTATTCCAAAAGTGGCTTAACCAATGTCCTGTACAGCCACAACATGACCACACAACTCCTATACTCATTGCACCGACCAATAAAGATAGTGAACTCGCCTTCTTCACTATCCTGCCTACCTGTGAATCCACTTTCAAGGAACTATGAAATTGCACTCCAAGGTCTCTGTGTTCAGCAATACTTTCCAGAACATCACCATTAAGTATATAAGTCCTGCCCTGATTTGCTTTTCCAAAGTGCAGCACCTCGCATTTATCTAAATTAAACACCATCTGCTACTCCTTGAGCCATCGGCACATCTGATCAAGATTCTGTTGTACTCTGAGGTAACCTTCTTCCCTGTTGACTACACCTCCAATTTTGGTATCATTTGCAAACTTATTAACTGTCCAGCAGCAATCCTTGTGGCACGCCACTGATTACAGGCCTCCAGTCTGAAAAGCATGCTTAATTTGTTTGAGTCTTTTAGTCAGTTTTGATGCAACTAAATTGCCCACTAGGCCATTTGAGATTACAGTTCAGCATCAACCATTGCCATGGGTCTGGAATTAGATGTTCATACAACAAAGAACAGTATAGAACAGTACAGGCCCTTCGGCCCTTGATGTTATCCCTCTAAACCCTTCCTATTCATATATCTGTCCAGATGCCTTTTAAATGTTAGTAATTGTACCAGCCTGCTCTAAGATCAAACTAACCTACGGACCCTACATTTTACAATTATCCATGTGCCTATCCAAGAGTCACTTAAATGTCCCTAATGTATCTGACTTTACTACCACCGCTGGCAGTGCATTCCACACACCCACCACTCTCTGACCTGATTCATTGCCAAGCATCAAATCCAATATGGCGTCCCGTCTAGTCAGCCTTCTTGGGGGGTGGGGGGGTGATCTATAGAAAAATCCCAATAAAGTCACTGCTCCTTTCCTGTTTCTGACTTCCACCTATGCTGACTCAGTAGACAAACCCTCCTCGACGACCTCCCTTTCTGTAGCTGTTATACTATCCCTGATTAGCAATGCCACTCCCTCACCTTTTTTACCCTCCTCCCTATTCCTTTGAAACATTTACAACTCGGAACATCTGACAAACCTTCCTGCCCCTGTGATATCCAGGCCGCAACATCGTAGCTCCAAGTACTGGTCCATGCTCTAAGTTCATTACCCTTATTCCTGACACTTCTTGCGTTAAAGTAGACACACTTCAACCCATCACACTGACTACAACTTTGCCCTATCAACTGTCTATCCTTCCTCACAGACTCTCTGCACGCTGTACCTGCCTGTTCACCAGCTACCCCATCCTCTGACCCATAGCTCTGGTTCCCATATCCCTGACAAACTCGTTTAAACCCTCCCAAAGAGATTGAGCAAACCTCCCAGGTAAGGATGGCAGATTTCCTTCCCAAAACAACATTAACAAATCAGATTTTCTTAAACAATTAAGAATGGTTTCATGGTCACTATTAGACATTTATTTATAGGGTTTTAAAATTTATTCCAAATTTCATCATCTGCCATAAACACATTTGAATCCAGGACCCCAGCCTACCTCCTGGATCTTTATATGAATAGCCCAATTACAATATCAATTCACATTCCTCTCACATAGAATCATGAACTAGTACGTGAAAAGGAGGGTTTTCGTTAGAGCAGAGTTAGTGTGGTAATCAATGTTGATACAATTGCAATGTTGTGCATATGGGGCTCTAATAATGCACTGGATAGATGTGGGAGGTGCTTAACAGAATGTCATATCAAGTGGAGCTTGTAATAGGAGTCTCTGTGTCTCAAAGATGTTTGTGGTATGCTAAATGAACTTCCTCTTATTCAGTTTGCTTTAATTTATTATTAAGTTTCCTTCTCTTCTATTTGTTACAGTCCCTGTAAAAACAAATAATTTTTAAAAACAAATTCAATAGCTGAGTAGCTGATATGACAAGGTTTCATATTTTAAGACATTTTGTATAACAAACAAATTAAAACACTATGGATTAAACAACATTTTTGTCAACAACTTACATTTCAAACAATAGTATAGAATGGAACCTTTAACAAGCAGAAAGAATACCACCATCAGATATACAAACCATGGTCCCTTAAGTAGAAATTCAATTCTGTCAGAATTGGTCCAAAATTATTTGTTGTCCCAGAGGGTTATTTCTTTGTCTTTCTCAACCTGGAAACTTGTAATTCCAGAACTGTCTTTCGCAGTGTGATTTTTCTGTGCAAGTTGCCTGTTTAGTTAAAGCTCAGAAAATCTTCCATCTTGTTTTCACTCCCCATGAAATTTCCCTTTCCAATCTGAGTGCCAGCTGTTACGTTTGTTCCTTCATGATTGCTTAGAGGCTCCTCCTCTCCTGGATCCTGACACTAATCTATCTGTTTTTGATATTCAATGATACTTTAGTAAAACATAGAAACATAGAAACTAGGAATTGGGATAGGCCATTTGGTCCTCAAGACTGCTCCCCTGTCAATTTGATCATGTCGAATCCTATCAATCATGTATTCCTGCTTTCACTCAATACCTCTTAATGTCTTTAAAATCTAAAAAAGTTAAAAATCTCTTTTTTGAATATAGTCATTGACATGGCTTCTACAGCACTCTGTGTTATTGAAATCCAGAGGTTGACCACCCTCTGAGTGAAGAAATGTCTCCTCATCTCAGTCCTAAATGGTCTATCCTGAGACTGTGACCTTGGGTTCTAGATGCCCCTTCTAGGAAAACTTCCAGTCTGTCCAAGCTTGTTAGAACTTTATACATTTCAATCTGATCCCGTCTCATCCTTCTACATTTTAGTGAATACAAACCCAGCCAAAGCAATCTCTCCTCATAGGACAGTCTCATCAATCCCAGTATCAGCTTAGTGAACCTTCACTACACTCCCTCTAAGCCACATATATCTTCTCTTAGATAAGGAGACCAAAACTCCAGGTATGGTCTCACCAAGTTCTGTAACCTAATATTTACAATGGCTTCCTCTTCACCTTCATCATGGCAACATAATTCCGTGTAGAAATGCTGAGTAGTTACTCTTTAGATCCTAACTCTACCCCATCCTGGAATCAAATGGACAGTTTAAAGTATACCTGTTTACAAACCTAACATTTTTAACACTTTCCGGAAGCTTGTAGCCCCATATCTATCCATTAGCATCAGACCGGCCATCACAATTTTCTTTAAGGGTGAATACTTCGGAACTTCTTCACTGTAAAACAACCTGGACTTTCCTTTCATCCTTAACAGTCTCATCACCCAACTTGCTGTCATGTAGATGTCAGTCCGCATGATACCCTTCATTTTACCACAAAGACACAGGCTCACAACATAAAAAGGATTCACAAAATTATTCTAACATTTTCACCTCAAATTTATGACTCTTTGAATGACAATGCTGGGAAACATGCTGCAAACTATAAAGGCTTTTGTAGGTAGTCTAACTGGGTGGGTCATGGAGGAGCTGATCCACCTAAATATTAAAGTCTCCAGTATATTTAACAGTGATCCTACTGACTGCATGCACCTTGTTATCTCTGCTGCAATACAAGGCTGTCTCAGAATTAAAATAAGAGATAGCGAAGAATAACCTAGATTTTCTTGATACCAAATTTTCAAGTCTTTCCTTCTTGGCCAAGGACTATTTTGAATTGAAGGCATAACGTCTGCTGTTTGGCAAGCAGCCAATCACATTTATGTTTATATTTAGATAATCATAGACAACATTCATGTTGATGCACTGGAAGTTCTTGTGAGTCACAAAGGCATAATATTTTGTATAAAATCATGTCGGGTCAAACGCATGCAAGAACGGGCTTATTGAGACCCCTGCTTTCCCCACCCCCCAACCCCCCAACCCCAGATAAAACCTGTAAAGCTCCCATTCTACTGTTAGATGTGCAAGGAAAAGTAAATTAAAGTGTTTGTCCTTGCTATAGTACATCATGATATGCTGGTGGGAGTTGGCTGCAGTTCAGATTCTAGGAGACAGCAAATATTGTCATTACTTTGTCAGTAAAGTGGAGCCTTTCAGTAATCATGCCTCTGTCTAAAAATATAGCTTTGAGGGTGATTTGGGTCGTGGGGAGAATGAGGCCAGTTCATCTCTGATATAATATGACATACTTCTCATCTCCCCTTTCAGTATATCATATAAATAATATAGAGAGAGGACTCCTTGTTAAAATGATAGTTCCAGGAGTTAAGAATTTGGAAATTTCTGGATGGAAGTTGGTAGGAGATGGGGTAGCAGGGGAAGGTGTGAGGATTCTTTATTGATTACCATGACTTTACCTGGTAGTTTTGCTAATTTTCCAAAGTTACAGCTGTTCTTCAAGAGAATTCAAGACATCCCAAGTATTCCAATTGTTGCCCAGATTTGACCATGTTTTTTTTCTGGATTTGGGGCTTTGTTCTATTACTTACTTAACCACTGTAGCTGCTAGGTAGCTCAAGCATTATGTTCTTATTCATGTAAGCAAAATTTAAGTGACAAACACTGGATACTAATTTATAATAAATGGAATTAAAAGGAACAATAATACACATGATCCAATAATGTTTTTGCACTTCCTCACGACCAACTGAAAATTCCATGAAATATTCTTAAAATCTGTTGTAGATGTTACTAAAGTGCATAACTCAGTGAGATAAGCAACTTTGCGCATTATTGAGCATAGTTATCTTAACATAGGTCAGGTGTTGGAGTCACAAGTCTTTCCCAATGTGTATGATTGAAACCACACCAAGCAGAGTTAACTACAGCATTAAAAGGGAGACCTCTGAAAATTCATCAAGGTCTTACTTAAGGATTTAAAAAAAGACTGTATTTGGATTCAAGATAAAACATGTCTTAGAATCAATCTTATTACAGTTTGTGTGGGTGAAAACTACATCTCAACAGAACAAAAACAGAAAGAAATTATTACTTGCAAGTATAATGACGATCAACACAGCACATTAAAGGGATGTGCTGACAAGCACCATGACTGTAATTTTGTTCTGAAATTTGTTGCCTCATTTTAACTTGTACACTTACTAAAATAAGCTCTGGTTTTCCTAGTAAAGCTATATAAGCAGACCAACTGATGGCTCAGAGTCTTGCTAATGAGTTGCTAAATGTTTTAATCCAGAAAGGTTAAGGTGCTAACCTGTTGAATGAGATGAATTCAGTCAAAGTGCCAGTAGGTTAGGATAAGGAACATCAGCTAGGATACCCCCTCCTGACTACTGTTGCCCAGAAATTTGGACACTGAATGAGACAAAGTTAAGATGGATTGTGATGCCCTGAATGTGCTACAATTAATGGTCACATACCAACAAGGGATCTTGTTATTATGTTATTATTCAGATGCCTTTGTTAAAATATTCTTTGTAAGACAACCAATATCTAAGTTGAAATGTAGTCAGTTTCCACTCTCACTTTTTCCAATTTCTTACTTTATCACAGTGCAAATAAATTTGACTTGATACAATATTAAATTGTTGCTCATATTCTTAGGGTGGTATTTTGCTTATTGAAGTTAAAACGCAGCATTGAATTATACCATATCCGTCAATGCCTGGGGCAGGTTATCTCCCCTGAGCATGTGCTTCTCAGCTTATTATATATGCAACTGAGATGGTGTGTGAGTTACTTGGCAAAATGTGAGGCGTGGAAGCTGAAATTCCTCCCCACTGCACGGACCATCAGGGCTCAAAGGTTCTGGTGCCATTGTTAAATATCAGCTAAACCCTACCGGAGATGCTGAAAGCCTGGACTTCCCCCTCAGCTCACTCCTGTGACACAAGACATGTCAGTGAAAAAATTTCAGTTGACACCCACTTCACAAAACATGGCCTGCAGCCCTAGCTGGACGGGGAACCAAAATACAGGAGAGGACATTGTTTGCCAGTGAGAGAGAGAGAGACTGTCCAGGCTGGGCATTGTTAACCGTGCAGGTCACAGGCTGATGGATCACCCAAAAAAAAGGAGGCAGTGGCGTAGTGACAATGTTCTTGGATTAGCGATCCAGAGACCCAGGCTACTGATCTGGCTGCTGAGGAAATTTAAATTTAATTAATACATCTAGAATACAAAATGGGACTCTGTTATGGTGACCATGACAACTATTGTCAATGTTTATGAAAATCCATCTGCTTCGCTAATGTCTTTAGGAAATCTGCCATCCTTACCTGATGCAAGCCCAGACCCACAATAATGTGATTAACTCTTAAGTGCCCTCTAAACCAACCTAACAAGATACTCAGTTCAAGAGCAATTAGGAAAGGGTAACCAATGCTGCCCTTGCCAGTAAAATCCACAGCCCATAAATGAATAAAGGGAAAACCAAGATGACTAACAGTTCTGTAAAAAGTTGAGTGATCTTCTTCTGTGCTCTACCAAGCTAAGCAGCACCAATTTCTCTCTTCTACATCACACTCTAACACTGCCTCTGAAAACACAACTCCCAAAGCCTCATAGCCTGCAAACCTCAACATCATATATTTGACATGCCCTTAAGGGCACATACCCATCTCATCCTCACAGACTATACTGTACTTCCTCCTCACTCACTGAAGATACCTCACATGGTGATACATGCTAACAAACTGCTGCTACTCCCATTCCCATCTCACTCAATCCTTACTTATCTCAATACATGAAAAAAGATTGGCACATAACTGGGCTGACAGGCCAGAGAGAGAGAGATGTGGCAGTCCACAAGTTCCTAATTCACTTTGAGGAAGGGAATGCCAAGATGTTCAGAGAGGCGATGTGGTGACAATAGGCCAGCAACCCAATTAGCAACATAGTGCCCTGCACTTCTCTGATGGGCACCAATGCTAACACATTGCTTCTCTCCACTTTCACCTGTTAACCCTTTCTCTTCTGTGTCTCAGGCTCTAATGTCACCCAGGAATGCTCAGTGAGGAAGAAGCCACAGCCTGAACTTCTCTGTGCCAGCACCACTGCAGAGGAGCAAGCCTGTAAAATGTCAGAGGACAAACTGGTAAGATGTTAAGCCGCAGCCTCCAAAAGGTCTGAGATTGTCACCTCAGAGGATACTCTTTCAAAATTAGACTGTAGGAGACATTCTGGTGAGCATATCACTGACACATCTCTCCAGCTGGTGAAGGAATAACTGCCTGAGATCTCTGACACTCAGAGGACCGTTGGATACCAGATACACACTGTGCCCCATGTTGAAGACATCCCTCTGGATGTGACTCCAAGTGACATGGTCAACCTGTAGGGAGAGGTAGGGGAGCATCAGGCAGGTAGGCCCTCGGCCCTTGGTGGACTATGAAGATGGAGGAATCTGTCCACAATCTCACTGCTCTACTGATTCTGACGTATGAGTGCCTGGCTGCCTCCAAGGAAAGAATGATGGCCGCATTGGAGATCCTGGTGTGGCAGAACATTCACTGGCTGCTGGCTATGTGTTTGGACCTGCACTCCAAAAATCCAGGCTAGGAGCTCAGCTTCATTGTCAACTCCTCAACCTCACTCCAGCTGTCCCTTCTCCTCATGGACACAGAGACCTAAGGATTCAGAGACATCATTCTTTGAAGTTTGCATCATATATAGACAGGGTAGTTAACAGGCATTTAGCACACATGCCTTTATTGCTCAAACCTTTAAATATCAGATTTGGAACATTATGTTGAGGTTGTACAGCATGTTGATAAGGCCTCTTCTGGAGTACTGTGTCTAGTTCTGGCCTCCCTGTAATAGGCAGGGTATTATTAAACTGGAGAGGGTTCAGAAGAGATTTGCAAGGATATTGCTTGGAATGGAGGGTTTGAGTTTGAAGGAGAGGCTGCATAGGTTGGGATTTTTTTCACTTGAGTGTGGGAGGTTGAGAGATGATCTCACAGAGGTTTATGAAATCATGAGGGGTATAGATAAGGAGAATGGCAGGTGTTTTTTTTCCCAGGTTAGGGGATTTCAAGGATTTCAAGAACTATTCTTCAGGTGAGAGGAGAAAACATTTAAAAAGACATGAGAGGCAATTTTTTTTAACATAGAGAGTGGTTCGTGTGTGGAATGAACTTCCAGAGGAAGTGGTCAATGTGGGTACAGTTACAACATTTAAAATACTTTTGGGTAAGTACATGAATAAGAAATGTTTGGAGGGATATGGGACAAGTGCAGGCAGGTGGGACTAGTTTAGTTTGGGTTTGTGTTCAGCATGGACTGGTTGGACCAAAGGGTCTGTATCTGTTCTGTATGACTATGACTATGACTCTCTGACACAGGATGGTGCCAGCAGGTACCTACAGGAACCAGGAGTAACAGTTAAGCATGCCAACAGTGTCTCCTCAGAACAATCCAGAGGTATCAAGCACATCTGCCTCCCCCTTCCTTGGTGATAGTAACCTACCCCTCTGCCTCCCCATTTCTTGTGACCTTGGCTTTCTTCAGGATAAAGGAGGCTGTGCTTGTCCTCAAAGGACACTCTCAGCAGGCTGGGGCCAGTGAACACCCACAGTAGTTTTCAAAGTCACCAAAGTAGAGCACACAGCCAGGGTAGAGGGAGCCTGCTAAGATGTGATTACACCTGGACAGAATAGGAGACAGAGGAAGAAAATAGCATTTTAAATGTACGTCATTTGCACAGATGATCAACTGGATTATATTCTGGACTTTGGTAAATATTTATTCATTTACACTGTAGTCTTATTGTCATTATATGAGCTGGCAGCATTTCAAATACGAAAGTTGTGAATAATTTTTCACAACCCATAATGACAGACCAGCTCAATGCGCAAAATGGCTTACTTCTGCTCCCATTGTCTACATCTCAATGTTTCATACTGTAAGTATTGTTGGTAAGGATGCTTGGGGTACAGTGAAGGCTCATTGAATTTTGTGGCACTGCTGAAATTGTGATGATCACACACATGGAACAAGGGACAACTCGGCAATCTTCATCAGGGAGTGGAATCCCTTATTTAACTCAAGTATCATTGGTGCAAGGATCACTTTAGCAATGACACCCAGAAACAGGAACTTGGAGAAGTGCTCACTGTATCACAGTTGCTTTAACATTAACATTTGTCTTGGATACACATTGTACCTTTGCTGACATGAAGATAGAGCCACAGTTTGAAAAAGAACTTAACATTCTTTGTATACATCAATCAAATAGAGAAAAGAAGTCAATCCCTGAGAAATGTATACTAGAGCATGCAGAGGGCTTTCTGCAAATTGTGCAAAATAAAACACAACTTGCAATTTTGAAGTCTCAGCCCAGCTCTACTTCCGGGAAGTAGAGGACTATATAGGGTTGCTCTGGCCATTACTCTGTTTTCCTCTGGCACTTGTCCTGGTCCATCTTATCCTCATGTTCCTTCTTAGAGGATTCCTTTCATTCCTGCATCTTTTCTTCAGCTATCACTTCCCTCTTTGGCAACTAAGATTGTAGTTAAGATGTAACACACCCCATGTCATGGGATTCTCTGTTTGGGCTGATTCAGGATGTATGTGTCATGGCAGCTTCCTGGATACCTCGTGCAGATCTGCATTATGAGACTGTCATGGTCATGGGTTATTGGAGTGTAATCCTGCAAAAGGATATTGCAAAAGCACCTAGACTGACCAAGCAGCAAGACACAGACTGATTTTGTTTGACTTCCAGCATTGACATGATCCAGTTTCTGGATTGTAACCCTAGCCCTGCAACTCAAAGCCTGACTTGCATTGGCTCAATTGCCTGACCAACTGTTGCCAACTGAGGGACTAGAAAAGAGCCAATCTCTGGACTGACTGCAGCAGAACCCCCTGACTACTGGGAGTTCACTCTTGTCTGACAAAGGATGGCTCCTTGTTTGTCTTTCACACACCTCCATGCTGTTTGAGCATATGCAATGTGTTTGCTATGGAAGCTGCTTGCTTATGATCTTGACACAGCACTGAGCCATGTATCGACAATTACCCTGCTCACTTTCATGTTTATTCCTTAATGCCTGCCTTTCCTTATTCATTAGACACCCGCAAACCCCCATTTCTGACACAACCTTTTCTAACCTTCCCCCAAGCTTTCCCTATAACCCAGAATCTCCCAACTGTCCCTGCCCACTAATCTACCATCCCATAAACCTGCAAACTGTTATTCAACACCGGTGTTTTGCCAGTTTTCAGTTGTTAGGTGGACACCAGAGTGACACAATGGCCAGTGACTATAGAGGTTGCAGTTGTAGCAGTTCCAGTTAAATTTGGGAAAAGGAAGGCAGCCAGAACAGCTATGGGATCACCGAGAACTGAAGCTGAGGAGTCAACAAATAGCCTTCGTTTTTGCTGTCAAATGCTTGAGGTCTTGCATTTCTCAACTGGACTAAAGTTCATTGGGAAGGGGAAGTTACTAGGGTGAATTGGATAATTAAGGAAATGCAAATATATATATATCAGCTTCTCACCATTTGCTGGCAAGGAAGGACAGCTTAATTCTGACTGATTTCCTTGATGGCGAGATCTGGATTTTTGGACCTCCTCCCAGTTAAGTCATAACACTCATTATTACTCTTGCCACTTCAGGGAGGGGAAAGGTACACATTGAATGTTACTGTATTCAAAGTGCACACAACCTACCATAAACAGTTAAGCAATATGATGAATTATGCTTGATGATAACATACTGCAGAATTCAAACGTTACAGTTTGAATACAAGTGAAATAACATTACTTCCAACTTTAAAAGTTGAATTGATTTTGAGTTGAGGTCCGTAAAAGGCCAGAGGAGTGCAATTAATGACAGTTTAACAAATCAAGTTTCAAATTCAAAAATCATCTAAATCTGAGGAAAATCTTTATCCAGGCCACAGAGCGGAACATAGAATGCTCTATGACTATAACAACATGGCAAAATATGTACACAATAACTTTAAACAACAGAATCAAGTAGTTATAAACAGTTTTATTTAGTCAGTTATTAAACATTTTCTAACCAGCTCTTAATTTGAAATGGAAGTAGTAAAAATATCCCTTATATACGACTTTTATTAGAGATCCTCATCTGGTAATCTGCTACATCCGTCCCAGTTATAACACGAAATGGAACTGTTTGATCTTTGATAGTAGCAAGTGTTGAAACCAATCCAAAATGCTAACATTTTTGATAGATTTGCCAAAGCAATCATCCATTTAATTTTGATAGTAGAAATGCATAAATGTAGAACTCGGTATGAATAAATTAAATACATTATTAAATATGCTAAATAGTATTAAATAATCAACTCATTAAATAGCAAAGACCACTTTTCATGTTAATGCTCAACTATAAAGAATGCAGGAACACATGCAGTTAAAGCTTAAAACATTCAACTTTGGCAAACAAATAATGCTCTCGACAGAATTACTCCCTCGATACCAAGTATATAACCCTATATATTCATCGATGTCCAAAATCTATTTTGCTCATTTATTTGACTTGACAAAAGCATTTTCACCCCTCAGTTAAAAGGTCCAGGTTAAGGTCCTGTCCGGAGACTTGACCACATTGTCTAGCTAACATTGCAGCACAGCATTGTTCGAAGTCCTGCCTTTCAGACGCAATGTTAAACCAGCTGTGTCTTGGGAGCTTGTAAAAGATTCTCTGGCACTATTAGAGATAATCAATAATATCTCTGATCCTTTATCTCACTGCTCTTTGGTCCCTGCTGCATACAAAATAATTGAAGGAGAGATCACAATTGTTAGAAATATTTAATGCATTAGTTGAAGAAAATAAATGATAAAAAGATACAGACACGTGGTGGCCATGTGATATTTGATTAAACACTAGCATAGACTTGGTTAGTCCTAGTGACCTGTTTCCATGTTTTAATTCCATGGGATCTATTGTCAGTTATGAAGGAGTAGCCAGACATTTGAAAGATTTATAAGACAAAAAAAGGCTTTGGGATTTTAATAATATCATCACCACTAATGATTGGGAAGTGCTGGACTGCTTCTGTGAATAGATGCATCTCATTTACTCTGCTGTCTGGATTGTGCAGAAGTGAGCTAGCTCACTTTAACTAGAACCAAAAGTATAACTTAAAAATAAAGGGACTTACATTTAAGATGGAGAACTTTTTTCACCACAAGAGGATTCTGATCAATTGTTTAAAACTCTCTTCTCCAGAGAGCAGGGGAAGTAAGACCATTTGAAGGTGGAGAAATTTGGGATTCTTGACCAACAAGGGACTCAGTGGTTTTTGGGGGAGATGGAAATATGGACTTGAGGCCACAGTCAGGTCAGCCAATTTTGAATGGCACAGCAGCTTCAGGGGTCTGGGTGGTCTACTCCTGCTCCTCACTCACATGTATGTTCATATCTTCACCAAGAGAGGTGAAATTAACAGAATGTGTGACTCATTCATCCCACCCATTTCAATTAATGGTCTCCTAAGTTAAAAAGGATGATTGAGTAATGCTAGTTTTAAGTCCAAACTTAATTCTCTGATCTTGTAGAAGTTAAGATGTTAAAATTGATGCAATACAAATACTAATGCATGACACGTCTCATACATTTTAAACTATTCTGATCACCAGTCTGCTGCAATAATTTATTGTAATTCTTTGCAGGATTCCTCATAAAATTAAAATCTTGCAGATAATGTCTAGATAAAAGTTGTGGATGTGAGGAAGAAGATTTCAGCAGCTGGTATGCAATATCAGAAAGAGTTGCATGCAGTCTCTAATCTCAGTGAATTATTTCTTCCTAAAGCATTGCATGAGTTAATGGTGGGATTTTTACTGAATAGATAAGAATGCATTATCATATAGCCCAATGTAGAACACTCACAGATAGAAATATCGTATAGATACCCTCTCTGGAGGGAGGTGATGGCATTGTGGTATTATTGCTGGACTGTTAATCTAGAGAAGAAAGTGAGGTCTGCAGATGCTGGAGATCAGAGCTGGAAATGTGTTGCTGGAAAAGCGCAGCAGGTCAGGCAGCATCCAGGGAACAGGAGAATCGACGTTTCGGGCATAAGCCCTTCTTCAGGAAATCTAGAGACCCAGGAAATGTTCTGGAGAGCTGGGTCCGAATCCTGCCAATGCAGATGGTGGAATATGAATCCATTGTCAATTGTCGGAAAATCCCAACTGGTTTACTAATGTTCTTTAGGGAAGGAAACTGCCATCCTTACTTTGTCTGGCCTTCATATGACTCCAGATCCATAGCAATGCGGTTGACTCTTAGCTGTCCGCTGAGCAATTCGGGAATGGACAATAACTGTGGGCCTGGCCAGGGATGCCCTTATCCCATCAATGAATAAAAAAAATAAGGTTAATAAAAATATACAGCTCTTAAGCATTGAGACAAATATTTAGGAAATGCGGAATAAAGGGGAAGATGCAAGAGCTTGTGGGAAAACAAAGAACAAGCTCGCAAGATTCAATAGAATTCTCAGGATCACAAGAAGTGACGAGCCAAATGCATATGAAATTCCACTCCATGTACTATTGTGCAAACATGAATGTTCTATGTTCTGTATCACAACATCTGCACTGTTTTAAGGAATTTCTGGAAACAAGAAACCTGTTGCATGGTCTGTTATGTTATGTTATGTTATGGTCATTCATGGCCACCAGTTTGTTTAATTAGTATCAGTCTAAGCTACTGATGTCACATCGGGAAGGATGCCCACCGAAAGTCTTTGGCAGATATTTGACTTGGTCTTCTCTGCCTGCAGCAGGGGTCTTTCAGCAGCCCAAGATGGTATCTTGGTGGCCCGGCAGTGAGAGTGGGGCCCAAAGCATAGCCGGTAATTAGAAGCTGCGTGCAGGTCCTGCCCGGTCGTATTTCGGAGGCATTTGGTGGAGAGATTGGAGGCGACAGCTTCAGTAGCAGCCGCAGCAGCAGCAATGGCACCGCAGCCCAACATGGGAAGAACGATTGGTGAGGAAGGTCCCCAGTGGTGGTGTTGAGAACAGGCTGCTGAGGTGTCCCGGTGAGCAAACTAAGTGGAAGAGATTGGACCCCAGCATGGCTAAGCACTCAAGAAAAACTGTTGAACTTCAAGTTTATATTAAGAAGGACTTTAATGTTACTTATTATCTTTTTTTTTATTTTTCTACTTATTCTATTAAGGTCTGTAATGTTCAACATTTTAATTTTGTTTCTCTCTTCTACTACTTTGTACCTGAGGTTTTGTACCTAGGAAACTTTGTACCTAAGATGACACCACGTGTGGCAATTTTATAAACAATTTATTGTACTCCTGTACATTTGTATTTGAGTACCTGTGGCAATAAAATCGAAATCGAAATCTAAAATCTAAAATCTAAAATCTAAACATTACATTTGAGTAACAATGTGATTCTTTTGTGAGCTTTCAGGTTGGACTGAAGAACAAAATTTATTTTTAAAAATCCGAGTTACGTGCAATGTTTTGTTCTAATGAATGGGCAGACTAACCCGTATCAATTCCGACTTACACACAAATTCCGTTTATGAACAGCGGAAAAAATGGAACTCATTCATAACCTGGGGACTTCCAGTACAGAAGTTAAAGACAACTTGAAAGATCTTTCACTTATATAGCATCATTCATGGTTCAATTGAGCACTAGTGGAAACATCTTTGAGAGTCACTGTTGTAATGTCAAGAACTAGGCATCCACAGCCATGTGCAGCAATGAGTTCCATGATTAACTACCCTCAGATTGAAAAAATTCCTCCTCATCTAATTTCTAAAGGGTTGTCTCTCCATTCTGAGACTGTGCCCATGGGACCTAGTCTCTCTTACTAATAGAAGCTTCTTCCCCACATCCATTCTTCTGTAAGTTTCAATCAGATCCTCCTTGGCCTTTTAATTTCCATTAACTCAGAGCTCTCAACCACTCCTCATATGTAAACCTCCTCTGGACCACCTCCAAGGCTAGCATAACCTCACACTTTCCTACATTGCATTCCATCTGCCACTTCTCTGCCCACTCTTCTAGCATGTCCAAGTCCTTCTGCAGCCTTCCCACTTACTCAATACTATCATCTGCAAACTTAGTAACATTTTCCCTCAGTTCCTTCATCAAGATCATTAACCTATAACGTGAATAGTTGTGGTCCCAACGCTGACCGCCATGGAACTCCACTAGTCACGGCTGCCAGGCTGAAAAAGATGCCTTTATTCCCACTCTCTGCCTTCTGCCAGTCAGCCAATCCTCTATTCATGGTAGTACCTTGCCCCTAACACATGAGCTGTTATTTTGTTTTGTAGCTTTGTGTGTGGCGCCTTTTCAAAGGCTTTTGGAAATCCAAATAAATCACATCGACTGGTTCTCCTTCGTCTAAATCTATCATTGCCTCCTCCAAGAATTCTAAGAGATTTATCAGGCATGATCTCCCTTGATGAAGCAGTGCTGACGCTGCCCTTTTGTTACCATGTACTTCCAATTACTCTGCAATCTCGTCCTTAATAATGGATTTTAAAATCTTACCAACTTCCCTGTAGTTTCCTGTCTTCTGCCTCCCTCCCTTCTTAAACACAAGTGTTACAATAGCCATTTTTTCAGCCCTCTGGGATTCTCCCTGACACCACCAATGCTTCTACAATCTTCTCAGCTATCTCCTTCAGAACCCTGAGGTGTAGCAAATCTACACTGGGAGATTTACCCACCTTCAGACGTCTCAGTTTTCCCAGAACTTTCTCTTGAGTGATGGCCACTACACTTACCTGGTCCCCTGACTTTTTTGAAGTTCCAGTATGTTGCTGGTGTCTTCCACTGTGTAAACTAATGCAAAGAACCCCTTCAGTTCCTGTGCCAATTCTTTGTTCTCCACTTCATTTTTCAATGGACCACTTGCCTCTCTCTTACCTTTTAGGTATCTAAAAAAATCTCTTGCAATCTCCTTTTATATTACTAGCTAGTTTACTGTTATATTTCATCTTCTCTACCCACCCCCCCGATTATTATTTTTTATAAGTTATCCTCTTGTTTTTAAAGGTTTCCCAATCCTCTGACTTTCCATTAATTTTCACCATATTGTAAACTTTTACTTTTGTTTTTATGCTGTCACTGACTTCCCTGGTCAGCCATGGTTGCCTCAGAGTTTCTTCTTCCTTAAGATGAATTTCTGCTGTGCCTCCTGAATTACCCACAGAAACTCCTGCCATTGCTGCACCATCACTTTCCCTGCTAGACTCCCTTCCAATCAACTCTGGCCAGCTTCTCCCTCAGATCTTTGTAGTTACCTTTACTCAATTATATCTGATTCAATCTTCTCCCTCTCAAACTGCACATGAATTCTATCATATTATGGTCACTGCCAACTAGGGGTTCCTTCACCTTCCACTTGCTAATCATTACACATCGCCAAATCCAGAATTGCCTGTTCCCTAATGGAATCTACTATGAGATACTCCAAAACAAAATCTCATAGACATTCCATGAATTCCTTTTCTTGGGCATTGCTACCAACCTGATTTTCCCAGTTCACCTGAGTATTGAAGTCCCCCATGGTGTATGTAACATTTGCTTTCTTACATACTTTTTCTACCTCCTGATTTATTTTCTTCCCCACATCCTGACCACTGCTGGGAGGCCTCGACACAACTCCCATCAGGGTCTTTTTTCCTTTGCAGTTCCTCAATTCTACCCACCCAGATTCTACGCCTCTGACTCTCTATTGCTCCTTACTATTTACTTAACTTAATTTCATACGAACAAGCTAACCCTGTCCACTCTGCCCATCTACCTATCCTTTTGGCTGAACAAGTACCCTTGGATATTTTAGTTCCCAGCCTTGATCCCCTTGCAGCTATGTGTCTGTGATACTCACAACACAAGGTCAGGTGAATTGGCCTTGCTAAATTGCCAATAGTGTTAGGTGCATTAGTCAGAGGGAAATGGGTCTGGGTGAGTTACTCTTCGGAGGGTCGGCGTGGACTTGTTAGGCTGAAGGGCCTGTTTCCACACTATAGGGAATCTAATCTAGTCTAATCTAATCATAGCTGTCAATTTTAATCTCTGCTACAAGCTCATTTACCGTGTTTCATATCCTGCATGCATTTAAGTACAACACCTTCAGTCCTGAATTGACTGTCACCCTTCTTATAGTTATCCTTCATTTGCTGTGCCTGAAGTTAAATTCCTGATCCTTTCTATACTTTCTATCCTTTTACTTGATCTGGAAACATTACTAACCTCTGCTGAGCTGAACCCCCTTTTAGCTTTTTCCAAAACTTTCCCTGCTACTGAACCCACCCCCATTATTTAGCTTAAAGCCCTATCCACAGCTCTAGGCATGCAATTCACCAAGATTCTGGTCCCAGCACATCCTATCGGAACAGCTCCCTCTTTCCCCAGTACTTGTGTCAACGTCCTGCGAATTTGAACCATTCTTTCCTACATTTTGAGCCACGCGTTAACCTCTTTAATCTTATTGACTCTTTGCCAAATTGCCTGTGGCTCAGGTAGTAATCCAGAACCTTTTTGGTTCTGCTTTTTAATTTGGCCTCGAGCTGCTCATATTCCCTCAGAAGAACCTCTTTCTGCTTTCTTCCTGTATCATTGGTATCTGTGTGAACCACAACAACTGGGTCTTCTCCTTTCCACTTCAAGTTCCTCTGCAGGCCAGATGAGATATCCTGAACGTGGGCATCAGGCAGCTAACACAGCCTTGAAACCCTCAATCCTGACCACAGAGAAGTGTCTATTCCCTCGACTATACTATCCCCAATTGCAACTACATTCCTCTTTACTCTGCCCTGTAGAATGGCTTCCTGTACCACAGTCGGTTTCTCATCCTCACTACAGCTCCTCCCTCTCATCCACACAGGGACCAAGAATTTCAAACCTGTTAGACAGGCTCAAGAGCGGAGGCTCCTTCAGTGCCAACCCCCGGATCCCTCCACCTGTCTCGCTTGTAGCCAAATCCTGCTGTTCCTCGCCACTGAGCAAACTCGAGGTAGTTTGATTTTGATTTGATTTGAATTGTTACACCAAACCCTGGGGCAAATCATCAACCGTTGCAATCTTCATCACAGAACTAGCATTAACTGGGAAGCTAGGAGTTCTGCTTTTGAAATAGTGCCCCAGGATATTTTATGACCACACCAAATTCTTTTGCATGGTACTTTTGAGAAAAATACCCAACGCAGTCCATAGAGATATAATACAATAATAACCAACACTTCACCTATCAGCCATGGTTCAGTGGATCACAAGGTTCCACAATTAAGACTGGGTCTCTGTGGAATACTGAGGGAGTGGTGTATTGTTGGAGCGTTGTTATTTAGATAAGGTGTTTGAGATGAGTTCCAATCAACCTATTTTATTGTGTATTAAAAATCCCATAGCGTTATTTTAAGGAGCAGGTGAGTTATTCCCTCTGAGTCAAAAAGTGAGGAGCTGGAAAAGCACAGCTGGTCAGGGAGCAACCGAGGAGCAGGAGAGTCCTTTCGGGCAAGAGCTGACGTCCTGCTCCTCGGTTGCTCCCTGATCGGCTGTGCTTTTCCAGCACCTCACTTTTTGAGTCTGATCTCCAGCATCTGCTGTGCTCACTTTCTCCCAGTTACTCCCTTTGTGATTGCTGATATTTATCCCTCAATGACCGTCATGTAAGATGTGAGCTTAGACAGGTTACTCTCGAGTTTGAATATGGGAATCGTAAAAGAAATGATCGCACAGTCAAATATCGAAACTAAAATATTTTGTTTAATTAGATCAGAAATGTAATGCCAAATCCGTTCCACCATTGTAACTCAATATAGGTTCAAAGCAGGGTCAACAAAACCCACCGAGTTTAGGTGAATGGCCACACTCACAGTCATACCTCTATCTGGCCATACAATGTTCTTCATGTTTAATGCACCTGGCAGCACAATAACCTGGTTAGGACTCGGCAATAAAATGACTTTGGATTAGTGGTGCTGGAAAAGCACAGCAGTTCAGGCAGCATCCAAGGAGCAGCGAAATCGACGTTTCGGGCAAAAGCCCTTAAAATGACTTTCTTTATTTTACTAACAGGCGTACACACACATGCTGCGACTCCCCTTATTCTACGCATAGTAATAACGACGCTTCCAATGCCGAAATATGTTCTTAGTAAATAGTCCATCACCCAAGTGTCAAACTCCTTGTTCAATATTCTTGCTGAGTCGGCTTTTATTAAACATTTATTCCTTTGGGTCCCCTTAAAATTCTTCCGATGATGTGTCAGACCCCTTTTAAAGATTCATTTCGGAGCATGGAACAAATATTGTTCTGAAGATAAATCAGTTTCTTCCTTGACTGCATTTTCCTTCTGACAATTGCCGCCCTGAACTGTAGCGCTCTTTCTACGATCGATCAGGCCACAATATCAGCTAAGCAGTTCCTTCTCTCTCATCTTCTCTCAGTGGGCGGCATGTTACATTGTAAACGCCTGACTGATGGGTTTAATAATCTTCACCCTCCATCATAGTAACCAACCACCTGATGAAGGGGCAGTGCTCCGAAAGCTAGTGCTTCCAAATAAACCTGTTGGACTGTAACCCGGTGTTGTGTGATTTTTAAACTTTGTCCAGCCTAGTCCAACACCGACATCTCCAAATCATTGGTCACGTTTAGTTTGGAGTTAAAGCCGCAAGGACATTGTCCATCTGTACTTAAAATCTGTGAGGAGAGAAACACAACTAACAAGGTTAATTTCGAATCCAGAGATCCTTCCTTCACTTGGAAGAAGAGTCTTTGGATCTAAAACGTTAACTGTTTCTTTCTCCACTGATGCTGCCAAATCCGCCAAGTTTCTTGATTTTTATTTCAGATTTCCAGCAAATGTTTTTCTTCGCTTCCTTTCACTCAATTCCACCATCTGAAGACCACATTAACAGTTGGTTAGCTGGATAGATTCAATTCCAAACGTCTAGTCTCCTGGTAAAGATTGTCTCTTGTTGCAGAGGTACATTGTGTTCTCTCTGACACGGGAGGTACCGTTTGCATAGACTCCTCCTCCTGTCTGCACGTTGTCCTTGCTTCCTGATAGTGCCGTGTGGTCCTGCTGTTTTGCAATAACTCAGCACGCTTCGGTGTTTAAAACAACCATTCACTACTTACCCCAATCCGCTCACCAGGTCTGGTTGACAGTCCAGTTTTAAAATTTTGTCAAAGTAATTTTAATTTCTTCAAGGCAAAATAACTCACTTATTTCCGCCCTCTTGTTTGTGGGAGTTTGCACAATTGGCTGCCATGATTCCGAGATTGTAGAGAAAGTATTTCCGAGATGATAAAGCGCGTTGTTAAAAGTCAGTGGTTGTGAAAGGCGCTACAAATGAGAGATAGCCAAAAAAGGGGGCGGGGGCGGGGGCGGAGGAGGTGACCATAAGCTTATTTTTAAAAAGTGTGGTTTAAGGAGGATCTTTAAAGGGACAGGCTTTAATAAGGAAATTTCAGAGCATGGGTCCAGGTACCTCAAGTCCGGCAGGAAAACAGCGTCGAGATTTAACCCATTTGTAAGAGTCCACTTCTGATTAAATAGCACTCCTTCAGAAGTACGGAGTTTTACATTTTCTTAAAAAGCCAGCGCTTTGCAATAGTCTTCTTCAGAAAGTGTGGCGAAGACTGCTGCTTCAGGGAAGGGATTTTGTAAATTGAATAAAACCTGCCTGGAGAGAAACTACTTGTTTCTGAACTCAACTCGATTTCCTTCAACTATATTTCTGATATTTTCTGAACTGAACTGTAAACAAACCTAAGGCTTAATATCTCTATTGCCTGCCATAAATCCATATGTATAAATATCTTACTCCATTAATACTCACATAATTGTGGTCACATGTCTTCTTGGAACTGGTGCTTTTATGAGACCGTAAGACATAGGAGTGGAAGTAAGGCCATTCGGCCCATCGAGTCCACTCCACCATTCAATCATGGCTGATGGGCATTTCAAGGAGAAAGTGAGGGCTGCAGATGCTGGAGATCAGAGCTGAAAATGTGTTGCTGGAAAAGTGCAGCAGGTCAGGAAGAAGATTGCAGGTTAGGAAGGTGCCCCACCTCTCCGCCCCCACCCCACTCCGGCCTATCACCCTCACCTTGACCTCCTTCCATCTATCGCATTTCCATCGCCCCTCCCCCAAGTCCCTCCTCCCTTCCTTTTATCTTAGCCTGCTGGGCACACTTTCCTCATTCCTGAAGAAGGGCTTATGCCCGAAACATCGATTCTCCTGTTCCTTGGATGCTGCCTGACCTGCTGTGCTTTTCCAGCAACACATTTTCAGCTCTGATGGGCATTTCAACTCCACTTACCCACATTCTCCCCATAGCCCTTAATTCCTGTGACATCAAGAATTTATCAATCTCTGCCTTGAAGACATTTAGCGTCCCGGCCTCCACAGCACTCCGCGGCAATGAATTCCACAGGCCCACCACTCTCTGGCTGAAGAAATGTCTCCGCATTTCTGTACTGAATTTACCCCCTCTAATTCTAAGGCTGTGTCCATGGGTCCTAGTCTCCTCGCCTAACGGAAACAATTTCCTAGTGTCCATCCTTTCCAAGCCATGTATTATCTTTTAAGTTTCTATTAGATCTCCCCTTAATCTTCTAAACTCCAATGAATACAATCCCAGGATCCTCAGTCGTTCCTCGTATGTTAGACCTACCATTCCAGGGATCATCTGTGTGAATCTCCGCTGGACACACTCCAGTGCCAGTATGTCCTTCCTGAGGTGTGGGGACCAAAACTGGACACAGTACTCCAAATGGGGCCTAACCAGGGCTTTATAAAGTCTCAGTAGCACAACGGAGCTTTTATATTCCAACCCTAATCACTGCTTCAGAATGACATTCTTACCATTTGTTTAAGAGCTGTTCACAGCACAAATGCACAGTCATATGTCTCTCTTTATAAAACTATCAACACTTCTAGATTGATAATATATTTTACACACATTTTGTCAGAATCTGGACATTTAATTGCATCATTCATCATGAATAGTTGGTGTTAAAATAGCTGAATTTGAAACACATTGCTAAAGGTGATTTATATTTATATATGGAGTTATCGTATGAGAAAGGTTGGATAGGCTAGGCTTATTAAGAATTGAAACGTATAAGATCCTGAGGGGATTTGACAGGGCACATGTGGAAAGAAATGTTTCGTCTTATGGAAGAACCTAGAGATACTATTTCAAACTAAGGGTTCACCCATTTAAGAGATGAAGAGAACTTTTCTCAATGGTTTGAGTCTTTGAAACTCTTTTCCATAAAAAGGCAATGAAAGCAGAATCTTTGAATATGTTCAAGGCAGATGTAGACACATTTTTGATAACTGGGTGAAAGATTATCTGGGATAGGTGGGAATGTCAAATATTCAGACCAGCCATGATTTTATTGGCTGGTGGAGCAGGCTTGAGGGGCTGAACGGCTTCCTCCACCATTGTGGAAATGGTGAATTACATTGAAAATGCATGCACTGATTACAGGAAATTTGAAACTCTCATTGCCTTCAGACAGCTTGCTTCACTGTGCAGTCCATGTGGCTTTCATGTGGAATAACTGGTGGACTCCTCTTTCTTTCAGTTTTCAATCTAGTGTAAAGATTCCAAATTTCTCAATTCACGCAAGAAAAGGTCAGAAAATAGTCAGAAATTACAAAACCCCAATCAATGGATTACATTTTTGTTATATCTCACAAACAGTTGTTGTACTTAGACAAATTACATCTGAAATGAATAGAAAGATGAAATTGTTATCAGAATTATTAAAAATCCTGTTTTGCTTTATAAAAAGCTTAAATTTTATCAAACATAGTTATACAGGTTAACCGACACACTTCTTCACTATCTTTAAGGCTTTTGGAAATTATAATACAAACGAGGACCCACAATGAAACAATCTTCCCCCTTGGCCTTCAAGATATCTTTGATATCTACAGGCTGAGGTTATTTTTAAATGGCTGCATATTCTTCAAGAACAGTTTTCTTGCTGGGCCTGTATGAGGGTGGAGGTTTTATTCACTTCCCAACCTTATCATGACCCCATTCCATGTTTCCTGGGTTGTGGTCATTAATTTTCCAGCCCAGACTCCTGGTAGTATTGCTATCACATTAAGAGAGTCTGCCAATGTAATTCATTGCAGTATGAAAAAGAGGGTGCGACCTTCACAAAAAAAGTGTAGAAGAGCTATAAAGATTATTTAAAAATCTCTGGACTCTTCCAATCAGCATGGATCGTGAATGAAAGATGGCAAATATCACACCCTCTCCACCCAAATGGCAAATAACTGGATCATGGTTAATCCCCCAACAAATATCAGCGTCCCTTATCTATTGATATCTAGAGGTAGTGATAGAGAATATATAAGCAGCGAATTGGCTTCTTGATCATCTTTTACATGCAATGGGGGCAATGAAAGGTCTTTTGATTAGGAAAGTGCAGGATTCCTGCTGGAGTTGAACAAAAACTGTAGCCGTGACTGTAACTGAGAGGGAGTATTTAGTCCACACCTTCCTGTCCATTCTTGCTATTTCTTTCCTGCAATACCATCTGTTTTCAATTAACAGAGAAAAACACCATTCAGGTCAACAAGCAAATCTTTTTCACAAGTGTTTATGAGATACAGTACACAAAAATGTTCACTTCATCCAACAGAATATGGATATATTTAAAGCACTGAATGCAGTTCGGATTCAGTTTGACTACTTAGATAGAGTCATAGAGATGTACAGCATGGAAACAGACCCTTCGGTCCAACCTGTCCATGCCGACCAGATATCCCAACCGAATCTAGTCCCACCTGACAGCGCCCGGCCCATATCCCTCCAAATCCTTCCTATTCATATACCCATCCAAATGCCTCTTAAATGTTGCAATTGTACCAGCCTCCACCACATCCTCTGGCAGCTCATTCCATACATGTACCACCCTCTGCGTGAAAAAGTTGCCCCTTAGGTTTCTTTTATATCTTTCTCCTCTCACCCTAAACCTACGCCCTCTAGGTCTGGACTCCCCAACCCCAGGGAAAAGACTTTGTCTATTTATCCTATCCATGCCCCTCATAATTTTGTAAACTTCTATAAGGTCACCCCTCAGCCTCCAATGTTCCAGAGAAAACAGCCCCAGCCTGTTCAGCCTCTCCCTGTAGCTCAGATCCTCCAACCCTGGCAACATCCTTGTAAATCTTTTCTGAACCCTTTCAAGATTCACAACTTCTTTCCGATAGGAAGGAGACCAGAATGCACGCAATATTCCAACAGTGGCCTAACCAATGTCCTGTACAGCCGCAACATGACCTCCCAACTCCTGTACTCAATACTCTGACCAATAAAGGAAAGCATACCAAACGCCTTCTTCACTATCCCATCTACCTGCGACTCCACTTTCAAGGAGCTATGAACCTGCACTCCAAGGTCTCTTTATTCAGCAACACTCCCTTGGACCTTACCATTAAGTGTATAAGTCCTGCTAAGATTTGCTTTCCCAAAATGCAGCACCTCACATTTATCTGAATTAAACTCCATCTGCCATTTCTCAGCTCATTGGCCCATTTGGTCCAGATCCTGTTGTAATCTGAGGTGATCCTCTTCGCTGTCCACTATACCTCCAATTTTGGTGTCATCTGCAAACTTACTAACTGTACCTCTTATGCTCGCATCCAAATCATTTATGTAAATGACAAAAAAGTGGAGGACCCAGCACCGATCCTTTTGGCACTCCAGTCTGAAAATCAACCCTCCACCACCACCCTCTGTCTTCTACCTTTGAGCCAGTTCTGTATCCAAATGGCTAGTTCTCCCTGTATTCCATGAGATCTAACCTTGCTAATCAGTCTCTCAAGGGGAACCTTGTCGAACGCCTTACTGAAGTCCATATAAATTACAATTACTGTTCTGCCCTCATCAATCTTCTTTGTTACTTCTTCAAAAAACTCAATCAAGTTTGTGAGACATGATTTCCCACGCACAAAGCCATGTTGACTATCCCGAATCAGTCCTTGCCTTTCCAAATACATGTACATCCTGTCCCTCAGGATTCCCTCCAACAACTTGCCCACCACCGACGTCAGGCTCACCGGTCTATAGTTCTCTGGCTTGTCTTTACCGCCCTTCTTAAACAGTGGCACCACATTTGCCAACCTCCAGTCTTCCCAGACCTCACCTGTGACTATTGATGATACAAATATCTCAGCAAGAGGCCCAGCAATCACTTCTCTAGCTTCACAGAGAGTGCTTGGGTACACCTGATCAGATCCTGGGGATTTATCCACCTTTAGCCGTTTCAAGACATCCAGCACTTGATAGTCTGTAATCTGACTATTGTGCAATATGTCACCATTTATTTCCCTACAGTCTATATCTTCCATATCCTTTTCCACAGTAAATATTGATGCAAAGTATTCATTTAGTATCTACCCCATTTCCTGCAGCTCCACACAAAGGCCGTCTTGCTGATCTTTAAGGGGCCCTATTCACCCCCCAGTTACCCTTTTGTCCTTAATATATTTGCAAAAACCCTTTGGATTCTCCTTAATTCTATTTGCCAAAGCTATCTCATGTCCCCATTTTGCCCTCCTGGTTTCCCTCTTAAGTATACTCCTACTTTCTTTATACTCTTCTAAGGATTCACTTGATCTATCCTGTCTGTACCTGACATATGCTTCCTTCTTTTTCTTAACAAACCCTCAATTTCTTTAGTCATCCAGCATTCCCTATACCTACCAGCCTTCCCTTTCACCCTGACAGGAATATACTTTCTCTGGATTCTTGTTATCTCATTTCTGAAGGCCTCCCATTTTCCAGCTGTCCCTTTACCTGCAAACATCTGCCTCCAATTAGCTTTCAAAAGTTCTTGCTTAATACTGTCAAAATTGGCCTTTCTCCAATTTAGAACTTCAACTTTTAGATCTGGTCTATCCTTTTCCATCACGATTTTAAAACGAATAGGATTATGGTTGCTGGCCCCAAAGTGCTCCCCACTGACACCTCAGTCACCTGCCCTGCCTTATTTCCCAAGAGTAGGTCAAGTTTTGCACTTTCTCTAGTAGGTACGTCCACATACTGAATCAGAAAATTGTCTTGTACACACTTAAGAAATTCCTCTCTATCTAAACCTTTAACACTATGGCAATCCCAGTTGATGTTTGGAAAGTTAAAAATCCCCTACCATAACTACCCTATTATTCTTACAGATAGCTGAGAACTCCTTACAAGTTTGTTTCTCAATTTCCGTCTGACTATTGGTGGGGTCTATAATACAATCCCAATAATGTGATCATCCCTTTCTTATTTCTCAGTTCCACCCAAGTAACTCCCCTGGATGTATTTCCGGGAATATCCTCCCTCAGCACAGCTGTAATGCTATCCCTTATCAAAAATGCCACTCCCCCCTCCTCTCCTGCCTCCCTTTTTATCCTTCCTGTAGCATTTGTATCCTGGAACATTAAGCTGCCAGTCCTGCCCATCCCTGAGCCATGTTTCCGTAATTGCCATGACCTAGGAGTAGAATTTCCATGTAGGTTGTCATTAATCTCTGTGGGTTGAGAGTGTGGCGCTGGAAAAGGACAGCAGGTCAGGCAGCATCTGCAGAGCAGGAGAGTCAATGTTTCTGGCAAAAGCCCTTTATCAGGAATGAGGCCGTGAGCTGAGGGGATGGTGAGATAAATGCGAGAGGAGTGGGGCTGGAGGGGACAGTAGCTGAGAGTGTGATACGTGTGATTAATCTCTGTGATAACTTTTATAAAAGATTGATAGATAAAAAGAACTTCTTATCAAATCTTTATTGAATTATGGCAGAAGACTGCAAGAACTCTTGTGGAAATTCTTGCCGTTGGACTTTTATTTTGTGACACTTGCAAATCTGAAACCTTTTTTTGCAGAACATTAGTACTGTATCTGAGGTGAGGATTCTATGTCAAAGTTATCCTTGCAAAGGCTATGTTCCACACAACATGATATAAAACTAAAGTTACAAGCTGATATTTTGCTGAGGGTCTAAATGATTAAAAATTTGATGGAACTTGTCTATTTTCTACTGAAGACACAGTACAAATAATACTGAATTTTCAAGCCAAGGCTAATTTGCATAACCCTTCCCAAGATTAGGTGTAGACTCAAATATAGATCTGGTCTATCCTTTTCCATCACGATTTTAAAACGAATAGGATTATGGTCGCTGGCCCCAAAGTGCTCCCCCACTGACACCTCAGTCACCTGCCCTGCCTTATTTCCCAAGAGTAGGTCAAGTTTTGCACCTTCTCTAGTACATGTAGATTTTATGTATAAGGATAAAGACAATTTAAAAGGAGATGGTTGCTAACACTAAGCCAGTAGCTTCAGATGAAATGAATTAGACAGAGGAATGATCTGAATGGAAAGAAAATTCTGAAGCACAACAGAATGGTTTTCTGTTCAGCTGAGGAAGCAAAGAGATGGGCACAGTGATGAAGGCAAAATGAAAGAGCTCAATATCACCTCAAGTTTGCATGCTGTATAAGGGAAGGCCTTTTGCAGGGTCAGAGCAGATGGTGAAAGCAAGTATAAAAGGCTTATCTAAATATGTGATGATAAATGGCTTCAAGAGGTACATTTTGTCCTGGAACGTTTATGAGGAAGGTTGAGCCAGAGGTGCCAAGCAGTCTATTCCCATGGTTTCTTTTTAAAGTTGGAACAATAGAAGCAGGGTGGGGTCAAGCTCCCACAAAACCAGGATTTTATTTTAACTTTCTGCAGCTGTTGAGGTTTGGAAGGTGCTGTACATCTGCCCCTCTACAGCTGAACACTTCAACTCACTCTCTCCCTCTCTCAGTGTTTTCTCTTGAAGTTCTTTCCTTGTGGACTGAACAACTGCACGTGAGACAACCTATTTTACTGAATTTGCCTTTGCCAGGCATGTGTTAATGGGATGTTACTATATTGGAGCAGTTGCTGTTTAGTAGTTAAATAATCTATTATTCTGTTAAGTTTTCCAATGGAGTTAAATTATTTCAATTATTTTTTCTTTTGTTTGCATTTTAACAGTAGCGTAAGAAGAATGCACATGCTTTGCTTCAAGCCTGGTAGTTTAACCAATCGAACTGCATCCAGAACAAACTGCCTGGCACTTGCTTTTAAAAATAAAGAAAATATTGGGATCTAGGCTATCTTCTTAATATATTTTGAGGGTCTATAAGAAATATAAATATACAAATGATTATAAAAGATGCTTTTGGAAAACAGATCAGGGTTAGCAAACATAGAAATTAGGAGCAGAAGAAGACCATTCAGGCCTTCCTGGCTGTTCCACCATTCAATATGATCATGGTTGATCATCCAACTCGCTATCCTATTCCTGCTTTCTTCCGTACTCTTTTATCTCTTTAACCTTAAGGACTTCATCTAGCTCTTTCTTGAAAACATTCAATGTTTTGACCTTAACTGCTTTCTGTGCCAGAGAATTCCAAAAAGCTCACCATTTCCAGAAAGGATTTACATGTTTTTGGAAAAGCAAGGATGGATTAGGGATAGTCAACATGGCTTTGTGCATGGGAAATAGTAAACTGGTTCGCAAGGAATACAGTGAGAACCAGCCATTTGGATACAGAACCTCCTTCAAGGTAGAAGACAGAGGGTAGTGGTGGAGGGTTGTTTTTCAGACTGGAGGCCTGTGATCAGTCATGTGCCACAAGGATTAGTGCCAGGTCCACTGCTTTTCGTCATTAGTATTAGTAATTTGGATGTGAACAGAGGAGGTATAGTTAGTAAGTTTGCAGATGACACTAAAATTGGAGGTGTAGTGGACAGCAAAGAAGGTACCTCAGAGTACAACGGGATCTTGATCAGATGGGCTAATGGGCTGAGGAATTGTAGATCAAGTTTAATTTAGGTAAATGTGAGGTGCTGCACTGTAGAAAAGCAAATCAGGGCAGGACTTAATGGTAAGGTCCTGGGGTGTGTTGCTGAACAAAGAGACCTTGGAGTTCAAGTTCATAGTTCCTTGAAAGTGGAGTCACAGGTATTTAGGATAGTGAAGAAGGTGTTCTCAATGTTTTCCATTATTGGTCAGAGCATTGAGAATAGGAGGTCATGTTGTGGCTGTACAGGGCATTGGTTAGGCCACTTTTGGAATATTGTGTGCAATTCTGGTCTCCCTCCTTTAGGAAGGATGTTGAAAGAGTTTAGAGATATACAAGGAAGTTGCCAGGGTTGGAGGATTTGAGTTACAGGGAGACGCTGAATAGGTTGGGGCTGTTTTCCCTGGAGTGTCAGAGGCTGAGGGGTGACCTTATAAAATCATGAGGGGCATGGATAGGATAAATAGACAAGGTCTTTTCCCTGGGGTGGGGGAGTTCAGAACTAGAGGGCATAGATTTAGCATGAGAGAGGAAAGATTCAAAAGGGCTCTAAAGGGGGCAACTTTTTCATGAAAAGGGTGGTGTGTGTATAGAATGAGCTGCTAGAGGAAGTAGTTGAGGCTGGTACAATTACAGCATTTAAAAGGCATCTGGGTGGGTATAAGAATATGAAGGGTTTAGACGATATTGGCCAAGTGCTGGGAAATGGGTCCAGATTAATTTAGTTGGCAAGGACAAGTGGTCCGAAAGGTCTATTTCTGTATTGTAAACATCTCTATGAATCTGTGACTTTATGACTCTGGGTGAAGAAATTTCTCCTCATCTCAGAAGAGTGAAGGGTAGAATCAACAGTCAAAGTGTTGTTTCCTAAGAGCTGTTCAAGCTTGTCATTGTTAACACCTGAACAGGGGAAAAAATATTTTTTGTTCAAGGAACAGATGAAACAAGGATGAAGTGATGCCAAGGACCAAGACAACTCAAATATAGCTACAGCTGAAAGGAACAGACACAGAGAATAGCTTTGACAGTAAAACAGTGAGTGCAGTCACTGGGGAAATGCTCAATATCATGGATATATCTGCAATCAAGGGTGAAACTTGAGGGTTGAATCTAAATTGGATTTACAGCATAATATTGAGTTGAAGATTGATAGAATTTTGTTTTGGCATTAGTAAGTTGCCATTTGTAATAATGATAATGATCATGTGTCTGGTTTAAAAAAATCAGATATCAAAATAATTCTCTCAGTGTTTCTTGGTTTTGTTTATTTCTGATTTACACCTATTCTCAACTTATCTTTTATTTCTTTGCTTGCCACTTTAAGAACTCCTTTTGCCTTGCACTATCTTCCCTTTGACAATTGGCCTTTCCTGGCTTCTGTCAAATGCATTCACTTTGTGTTATTCTCCCCTTCCCTACCGCTGTACTGACTACAATTTCTTCCGATTCTGACAAAAGATAATCAACACAAAACATTTACATCATTTTCTTTGTCTACTGCTGCATGACCAGCTAGACTTTGAAGAGTTTTAGCCTTCATTTCAGATTTCTAATTATTTGTATATTATTTATTTTTCTGGGTTCAGTCACTGGTTTCTTCTGAGTTACTTGATCTTCTCTAGTGGGAGTGTTATAAATGCTGCCATACCCCTGGGCTTGGGAAGGAGAAGAGCAGTTGCATACTAACCACAAAGCACTACTGAGAATTGCCTTTTTGAGAAATGAGCTGAGAATTATATTGGCTTAGGTTTGATGATCTGAGGGTCAAACAGAAGACTAACACTCATCATTGAGGCTGAAACTTGATGCATGCATGTGAAGAGTGTCCTGGAGGCACTGGAGTCCTGTTGATGCCCAGGGTAGTACATAAGATATTGTGTCCTCCACAATGAGTGACAGCTTTAGGAAAGAAGCAAACATAAGGAATAACAAAAAAAAGGGCAAGAAAGGAAATATTTTAAAAAGGGGAGAAATTGCCTCCATAACAAACTGTTTAATTCCACAATGTTATTGGCATCCATGCAAGTTTGAGGGATGGGAAGTATCATCGAGTAAATGCTTTTGACTTCTGGGTGGAATAATTGTGAAGCAGTAAAAGGAGACCTATAAACTGCCAGTTCATTTTCTGAAAAAAAAAGTGTAAGACCTTCAGATAACTAATTGACAAACTCAAATCCAAATGGTCAACAATCAAACTTGTACAGATCATATCCAATTGCACCTTTTAAGAGATTGCATTAAAACTCAGTCCTGGGGGGATCCAAGATGGCGGCGACCCAGCAAGTCTGAGTCTGTAGTGCTCTGCCCAAGACTCAGGGAAAGTGGGCTGCCCACCTCCACCACTCCTGCCAAATCATTTAAAATAACTTTTATTTCATTTTGCATCAAACCTGAGTAGTTTGGTGCTATGTTAAAATGACTAAGGGAAAGAATGCCCGCAGCTCACAGCAGACGGGAACCCCTCTCCCCCCCCCCACCCCAGCTGCAGCAGAGGCGTCCGCAGCCGCCCCGGGGGACTTACCTATGATGGTGAGCCTTGTTGCTGTAACTACTAAGCTGGAAGAGAAGATCGATGTCTTTATAGAGGAGTCCAGGAGCAGGTGGGAATCGCTCTCAGTTGCCCTGCAGAAACGTGACCGAGACATAGAAAAAATCGAACATCGAGTCGGAGGGGTGAAGCTAAAGGTCACGACCTCTGAGGCTGCTGCAGAATCAGCCATGGGTCGGGTCTGGACTCTCGAACAGCGAGTCCGGGCCTTAGAAGATCACATCGTTTACTGGGCCTTCCCGAACGTGAAGAGGAAGGCCAGCTTGCAGTGTTTCTGGAGCAGTGGCTCCCTCAGGTATTGAAGCTGGAGTCTGGGTCAGGCCAGGTAGAATGGGCCCACTGGGTTGCAATACGCAGGCCCGGGTCGGATCAGTGCCCCTGCCCGGTCCTGTTCCGTCTTCAGGGTTACAGGGAGAAGCAAATGCTCCTGGAAGCCTCCAGAACCCTCGGGAAAGTTCCCCAGGCCATGACATATAAGGGATCCAGGATTATGCTGTTTCAGGATTTTTCCCCAGCTTTGGTCCGCAAGAGGAGGGCATTTGATGATATGAAGAAGTGTCTATGGGACTTAAACATCCAGTAGTCCTTGTGCTACCCAGCAACGCTGCGTTTTAACCATGAAGGATCCGTCTATAGCTTTGGATCGCCAGAGAAGGCTAAGGAACCTTTGGACTCTCTTAAATAGATTGTAAGAATTAATCCGTGTGGTTAATGATGCTGTTCTTCCCCCCTCCCCCCGATTTACCGTTCTTTTTTTTCCCTTTATTTCCTTTATTGTTTATTATCATCTCCGGGGAGGGGGGTAGGGAGGGGGGCTTATTTGCTCTCCACTATGCGATTTCCTTTTTTTTATAGGCCGGGCGGTTTAATTGACTCAGGTGAGAGGGGCGCATTTGCTTTGTCCTACCTTATTTCTTTCTTTTACAGCAGGGTGTTTTTTGACCTTTTTTTGTGTTATTACACTTAATTATTACCTGCTGAGATTGTAACTTTATAAATTTATATGTTTAATCGTGATATTATTGTTACTAAATGTATCTAGGTGTTGGTATGGGTGGAGGGGTAGGGTACTCACCGTTAACTTTAGCTTCATTGTACACTTGAGTTTTTCTATTTTATTATGGGGTGCCTGGGTCGAGGGTGGGGCACTGGTTGGGAGAGGATACGATGGGTTTTCAGATAGGAAGTGATGTCCCCTGGAAGTAAGGGGGAAAATCTTCTTTTAAATGTGTTTTTTTAAATTTAGAAATAGTTTTTCACTATATTGGCGTGAGTGCATTAAAGAATCTCTATTTTTGTGAATTTTCTACGGCCTATGTTCGGGGTATTTTTGGTGGGGGGTCTCAGACTTGCCTGGACGATTGTGGTTAGTCATTCGATTAAGTGGTGCACCTGGAATGTCAAGGGGAGTAATTCGCCAATCAAAAGGAAGAAAATACAATCAAACCTCATAAAAGAAAGGGCTGATATAGCTCTCTTACAGGAGACACATTTACTGGATAAAGAGCACTTGAAATTATAACAGGGTGGATTTGATCAGGCCTTCTTTTCTTCTTTCAGTTCAAAAAGTAGGGGAGTAGTCATTCTCATTTGGAAGAATCTCCCTTTCAAAATCTTAAGTCAGATAAAAGATGAATCTGGTCGGTACATACTGATTAAAGCCCTTATAAGTGGAGAGGAATATAGGATTTTGAATCTTTATTGTCCCCCGGCACATCCTTTCAAATTTATAATGGAAGCATTCTCCAAACTGATGGCTCTCAGGGCTTGTTACACAATTATAGGAGGAGATTTTAATTGCATTATGGACCCCGAGATAGACAGGATACCCAAGAGTACTGCGGGTATATCTCTTAGATCAAGGCAATTGGCGGGTTTGAATAAAGAGCTAATTTAGTAGATGTGTGGAGGTGCCTCCACCTGCAAGGCAGAGATTTCTCTTTTTATTCTAATCCACGTAAGTGTCACACTAGAATTGATATGCTTTTTGCCCCCTCAACCTTTTTGAATTCCATATTATCTTGCAAAATAGGGAATATAATAATTTCTGATCACGCTGCAGTGTATATGAAAATCAAGACTAGGAACAATGAGATGGCCCCCTGACATTGGCGTATGGATTCTTTCTTAATGAAGGATAGTAAATTCGTAAAATATTTCTCTCAAGAATTCAAAACTTCTTTGGAAATTAATTCAAGTACGGCTAGTAACCCATCGAAGATGTGGGAGACCATTAAGGCTTATGCGTGGGGTCTGATCATTTCATACTCGGCAACCCAGAAAAAACTCAAGGGAGAAGAACAGCATCTACTTGAGGCTCGCTTAAAGGCAGCTGAGACAGCGTACGTTGATAGGCCCCCTGTTGCTAAATTACAAAGGATTACGGCCCTTAGGACAGCCCTGAATACTGCACTTACCCAAATGGCAAAGAGGGAAATATTATTTGCAAAGCAAAGATTATATGAATATGGCAATAAGCCTGGTAGTTACCTAGCGTTTCTCACAAGGAGAAAAAAGGCCCCTCAAGCTATCACATTCATCAGGGGAAGTGCTGGTACTCTGACTCACGATCATAAAAGGATCAACACAATCTTCAGAAAGTTTTACTTTGATTTGCATAAATAGCAGGATTGTGAAGATAGCGCCAGGAAGATGGAGTCCTTTTTTAAAAGCCTGGCCTTTCCGGACTTAATCCGGGAACAGGTGGTGGTCCTGAATGCTCCCCTAACAACCCAGGAAGTACTTGAAGTAATCAGGTAGCTTCAGAGTGGTAAAGCACCCTGGTCCAAATGGATTTCAGATTGAATTCTACAAAGAGTTTATAGGAGTATTAGCTGGTCCACTTATGGACCTGTATAATTACTCATATGGTCAGGGCTGCCTCCCGCCTTCGTTGAGAGAAGCGAATATTTCTCTCATTCTCAAAAAAGGAACAGACCCAGAAGATTGCGCATCATACAGACCAATATCTTCGCGAAATGTAGATTTTTTTTTGTAAATATATTTATTAGCGATTTTTTTAACTTTTTAAACATATAAAATTATTGAAAAAAAACAATCAATCACAAATATCAGTATAATAAAAAGAAAAAAAACACAAATTACAATACAACTACTATCTACTAACTATTAATCTACTCTATAATACAAAGCAAACCCTAACACTGCGCAAAGCAACACCAAAAAAAGAAAGAAAAGCAAAAAAACCAAAAAAAAAACACAAAATACAAAACAGCTATGCACTGCGCAAGGCTCCCAAACAAAGGAACGGGAGCATTGTATACATACCCGTATTAACCCGGGAGACCCCCTCCAGGGCCCAGGGCTTGCCAAATCTAATCATCCTGGTTAAACAAATGCCCTAGTTAAGATAACTGATAAATCTATATCCAAATAATTCAAGTAGGGCTGCCATGTCATATAAGAATTGCCTGTTGTGTGATTGTGAAAAAGTCCAAGGGAATGTGCTCCATAATTAATTCCTGCCATCCCAGCCAGCCCAGCGGGTTCTCAGACACCCAGTTCATCAGAATATTCTTCCGTGCACAGTGTGCAAGAATATTAAATAATTTCTTCCCATGCCCGTCTAAAGATGGTAAATTCGGTCGACCTAAGAAGAGAGATATCGGGTCTACTTTAACATCAGTCCTCAATACCCTCCCTATCTCTCCCGCCACAGCGTTCCAATAAACATGGAGCCTGTGGCACGTCCAGAAGCAATGGGTAAGAGTACCTACACTTATTTTACATTTGGGCCACACTGAGGATGCCCCTTTTTAAAACTTCACCAGACGATCTGGTGCCAGATGAGCCCTGTGCAGAACTTTTAACTGTGTAGCGCATGCCCTGTTACAGATTGAGATCTTTCGAGCATTCTCCCATATGTTCTCCCATGTTTCAGAAGAGATCTCCACTCCCAGCTCTTGCTCCCAGACCTCACATAACCAGTTAATATCTTGCCAGGCACTGCCACCCAGCAGGGGATAGAGGGCAATAACTGAAAGGGTGCTTGTGGAGCATAGCAGCTACCTCTCTGTATAGGGCTGAAAGGGCTTAGGGAGAAATGTAGTCTTCTTCTGGATGAAATCCCTAACCTGAAAAAAACAGAAGAGATCTCTGCTGGGTAACCCATATTTGTGGCTCAGTTGCTCAAAAGACATCATAACCTCTCCCTCAAACAAGTCTCCCAAACTAGAAACTCCTCTCGCTGCCCATAGTTTGAACCCTGAGTCCACCATCCTTGGGCAGAACCATGGCATGCCAACTATAGGTGTAAGTGGTGAGATCTTGGATAAACAACCCTCACTCTGACACATCGCCCTCCAAGCCCTGACTGTACTAATGACAATGGGGTTCCGGCAGTGGTCCATAACTGTCCTCATCTTATCCATGAACAATAGGTTAATAAGAGGGCACTTTGCTTGGGAGGCCTCGATATCCAGCCATATTGAGTTTGGATCGTTACCTACCCAATCGCAGACAAAGGACAGCAGGGAACTCAATTGATACCTCCTGATGTCTGGGAAATCAACTCCTCCACCTCCTTGAGGCAACTGCAATTTAGTAAGTTTGAGGGGCCACCAACGATGCCAGACAAAGGAACCAAACCACCCCATAAGCTTCCGCAGCGATGACCTGGGAAACATTATAGGGAGCATACGCATGGGATAAAGCAAATGACGAAGAACATTCATCTTAATGAGGGATATTCGGCCCAGCCATGAAATTGGAAGAGTCTCCCATCTCTGGAGATCTCGCCTAATATTGATGAGCAAGTGAGCAAAGTTAGTCCGAAATAACAGATCAAACTTGGGGGTAATAAAAAATGCCTAGGTACCAGAGCCCTGCCTGTGACCACTTAAAAGGAACTTACAGCCACCTTCAACCTCTGGCACATCCTTAAGGTTCCCCAAAGGCATAGCCTCCGATTTTGCAAAGTCAATCTTATATCCTGAAATAGCCCCAACTGAATTGATACATTGTATCAAATGGGGTACAGAGGTCATCGGGTTCAATAAAAACAGAAGGACATCAGCCGCTTATAGTGTAATCTTGTGTGCCCTCGATCCCACTTCCGGAGCGGTTATGTAACATTCTGGGGAATGGCCTCTGTCAGCAGCTCTATCACCAACGTAAACAACAACGGTGAGAGGGGGCAGCCTTGATGACTACCCCTACCAATCGTAATATTCCCAGACTTCACCCCGTTGGTGATGACCGCGGCCAGAGGGTCGTGATATAAAACCTCCCCCCACCTCACAAAGACCCCACCCAACCCAAACTGTTCTAAGACATAAAAAAGACACGGCCATTCCACCCAGTCAAATGCTTTCTCTGCATCTAAGGAAATCACCAACCCCTGAATCGATCGTTGCTGACAAACTTGGACCATATTCAGGAACCTTCTAATAATATTAGACGACCTACGGCCCCTTATAAAGCCTGTCTGGTCCTCTTCAATAATATGGGGCAACACCCTTTCCAATCTCAGCACCAGGATCTTGGACAGAATCTTGAAATCTGAATTTAATAGAGAGATGGGCCTGTATGAAGCACAATCCTCAGGAACCTTCCCCTTCTTAAGAATTAAGGAAATATTAGCTTCTCTCAAAGATGGTGGTAGGCATTCATGCATATAGGAGTGATTGTACATCTCCAACATCGGCCCTGACAGAATCCCTATAAACCTCACCCGGAAGACCATCAGGGCCAGGCGCTTTCCCACTCTGAAGTTGCCTAGCTGCCTCCTGTATTTCCTGAACTGTCAAGGGGGCATTAAGGAGAGAGGCTTGTTCCAAGGTTGCCCCGGGAGGTCCAAGTTCTTAAAAAAGGTGTCCATTTTAGCCCTCCTGTCTTCGCAACCTTCAGACCGATACAATTCAGAGTAAAAGCTCCGAAAAGCCTCATTAATCTTTTTAGCATCGTATGTAAGGATCCTGGTGCTGTCTCTGATTGCAATAATGGATTGGGGAGCACGCTTTTTCCTAGTCAGGTACACTAAATACTTCCCTGGCCTATCCCCATATTCGGTAAAAACAATGATTGCAGATGCTGGAAACCAGATTCTGGATTAGTGATGCTGGAAAAGCACAGCAGTTCAGGCAGCATCCGAGGAGCAGTAAAATCGACGTTTCAGGCAAAAGCCCTTCATCAGGAATACCTAGCAAAAGCAAGTTCTTTCTTTGCATTTTGTGTCAGTATTGAATTCAAGGCAGCCCAGATGGTCGTGATCCACTGTAGCTTGGTCGCCGAAGGCCGCGCAAAATATGCTGCCTCCGCAGCTTTCAACTGCGTCTCAAGTAGATGCTGCTGTTCCTCCTTCTGTCGTTTCTGGCTAGCCAAATAGGAAATAGCTAATCCCCTAGTAAAGGCCTTAGCAGTCTCCCATAGCATAGACAGACTACTAGCTGTGCCTGAGTTGATAGTCAAGAATTCCTGAAACTCCTTCAAAACGTATTCCACAAATTTGGAATCCTTAAGGAGAAAAGAGTCCAAACGCCAGTGCCGCAAACCTAACCCTTCACTCTTGGCCTTAACCTCCAAATATACTGCCGCGTGATCAGAGATAGTTATATTCCCAATTTTACAACTTATAATCGAATCCAGAAGGGCCGAGGGAGCCAGAGAGAGGTCATTCCTCGTGTGACATTTATGTGTGTTTGAAAAAAAGGTGAAGTCCCTGCCGGTAGGGTGAAGACATTTCCAAATATCCACCAGCCCCAACTCCTCGCATAAGTCAACCACCTGCTTGGCCTGCAAAGAAATAGTTGGGGGCCCACAAGGCATCCTGTCCACTGTCAGATCCAAAAGACAATTAAAATCCCCCCCCCCCTCCATAATAATGTGCCGTGTTCCAAAAGCACTCAACTTAGAGAAAGCACTAATCAAAAATTTGAGGGGATGCGCCAGAGGACAGTAGATGTTTAAAATGCCATATTCCTCCCCATGTATCAGGGCTTTAAGTATCATAAACCGTCCCTGCACATCTTTCACCTGCTCTACTAATGTGAACGGAAGATTTTTCTGGGTAAGTACCGCCACTCCCCTACTTTTAGTCGTAAAGGATGAAAAGAATACCCAGTCATAATCCCCCTGTTGTAATTTCAGGTATTCCCCTGCAACAAAGTGATATCAACCCTTTCCCTCTTAAGGCTAGAAAGCACTTTTTTCCTTTTAACAGGTGAATAACTTCCCTTAATGTTCCAGGTGCACCATTTAATAAGACACTTAGCCATATCCCCTTTCAGACACCCTTGAACCCCTTGGAGGGAGAACCCCATTTACAAAGCGCCGAGCATAAATAAATAAAGACTCATAGAATTGTAAAACTATATATACAAAAACTACTCTATCATAACTATAAACAACTATTACTACCAAAAAACTACAAAGAAAACCAAGTATAGAACCTTGAATGGAAGACTCTTCCCCCTGCCCATAGGGGACATTCACCCTACCCATCCCCTTCTTCCCAGCTCCTTCAAATCTGGACTGTGCCCCAGCCTTAGGCCAGAAAAAAAGGAGATGATCCTTAAATCAAAAGACAAAGTGAGGATGAGCACTCCATCCATCCCTGGCTTCATGACTAAAAGAGAAGCAGAACAAACAAACAAATAAAAAGGAGAAAGACAACAAAGAACATCCACAAAATTTCCCATCGGAACATCCAGTTATTAAAAAAAAGAACAACTTATTCCAAAGTCTTTTCCCCCCCCCTTTCCAAAAAGGAAATTATTAGGGAGAAAGAAAGGAATTTAAAAAAGGAAGGGAAAACATGGGGAAAAATAGAAAAGAGAACAAATGTTAACCATATTCTTCAGGCCAATCCGTCTATTTTAAAGTGTCCACAAAGCTTTTAGCCTTATTCACCAAGTCAAGTGTATAAACTGAGTCCTCGTGGCTGAAACGAAGTACTGCGGGGTATCTCATGGAGTACTGGATGCCCAGGCTCCTCAGCCTCTTTTTAACTTAATCGAAGGACTTCCTCTTTCGGATTACAGCTGCTGAAAAATCCTGGAAAAACATTATTTTTGACCCTTGTGCAGCAGCGCCTGCGGATTTTTTCCCAGGGATCTAGAAGCTCCTATGACTTTTTGCTTGTCCTTATATGAGTGGAAGTGTACTAGAACCGGGTTGGGACGCTGCACCAGCCCTGACCTGTGCACTGTAACCCAATAAGCCCTTTCAATCTGGAGCCTGCTGGACTCGATGTGAAGGCCCAAAAACTTTGGCAGCCAGTTTTCAATGAAGCTGACTGGCTCACCTTCCTCACCTTCAGGAAGCCCGACAATTCGGAGATTTATCCTCCCACCTTGATTTTCGAGGTCATCGATATGGTTTCGCCACACCCGCACCTCTCACTCCAGCACCTGGATCCGACTAGATGAGGACTCCATTGCAGCTTGCAAGGCCTTAGTTTGACCCTCCACCTCCTCCAGCCTCTCCCCGAGACCCTGGATCTCCTGCTCGTACTTCTGCAGCATGGATGTGATAAGTTGGACCCGGGCACGAATCACCCCACGGATCTCCTCAATCGCAGCTGCAACTTTCAAGGTAAGTCTCTCCATTGCCGCAGCCAATTCCTGTGAGTGTGTCAGTTCCCCGGGCAGTTCAGGAGAGGCTGCAGCTGATATATCATAAAAGAGGATTAGACGGGATTTATCAAGGGCCGTAGATAAATAATAATATTAGAAGGGTTTTGAATGTGATTCAAGTCTGTCATCAGGAAAGAATACTGGGGATAGTAGTCTCGTTGGACGTGGAGAAGGCATTTGACCGGGTTGAATGGTCATACCTGTTCTATACACTGGAAAGGTTTGGCGTTGGAAAGGTATTGGCTAAATGGGTCTCAACATTGTATAATGACTCCAAAGCAGCCGTGATCACCAATGGTTTAGGCTCAGGTAGCTTCAGTGTGGGTAGGGGCTGCCGTCAGGGATGTCCTCTCTCACTGTTACTATTCACGCTAATAATTGAACCACTAGCGGAAGCTATACGGCTGATTCTAATATAACGGCCCTGAGAGTTGGCACGGGTAAACATAAAATTACCCTTTATGCAGATGATGTTCTCCTTTTTCTTAGTAATCCTTTGATGTCCGTGCCCCCCCGATCCAAGTAAATAATTTATTTAGTGCATTCTCAGGTTACAAAATTAATTTTTCAAAATCGGAGGCCATGCCGATGGGCGGTCTCGCTAGTATGTCCCACTTATTGAACGGATCTCGCTTTCCCTTTCGATGGTCTCTCTGGAGGGTTTTTTATTTAGGTATTTTTATCACCCCAGTATTTGGCCAGCTGTACAAGGTCAATTTTGTGCATCTACTGGAAAGGATAAGGTAGGACCTTCAACGTTGGGGGGATCTTCTAATTTCTTGGCTAGGTAGAATAGCTCTAATTAAAATGAATGTCTTGCCCCGGCTCTTATACCCTATGAGAATCCTCCCGGTGATGCTGCCGAGGTTGGCATTGCGCAAATTGTATGGTTGGCTTGGTTCTTTCAACTGGAATCATAGAAGGCCCCTCATTAAGTTAAAGAAGCTACAGCTTCCGTAGCAAGGGAAGGGCTGGATATTCCAGACTTTAGGAAGTATCAGCTGAGTTCTGTATTAAGCTACATAGCCGATTGGGTCTCGTCTAACCCGCAATCAATCTGGCTGGACATCGAGGCTTCTCAAGCAAAGTGTCCTCTTACTAACCTCTTATTTTTAGATAAGATGAAAGTCATTATGGATCATTATAAAAACCCTATAGTATTAAACACAATTAAAGCCTGGAAGATAATGCGGCAAAACGAGGGTAATTCACATAAAACCTCCCCTTATACTCCTATAGTGGGGGTATGGAGTTTTTAACTGGGGCTCACAGACGCCACATTTAAATCCTGGAGGTCCAGGGTATCTCCTGTTTAGGGGATCTGTTTGATGAGGGGGTCATGATGTCTTTTGAACAACTGCACCAGAAATTTGGACTACCTAATGGAGATCTCTTTCGATATTTCCAAATTTGAGATTACATACAGAAGAAGACTACGTTATTAGATAGCCTTTATAAATCAGATAGGGAACGAAGAGTGTTGTGGCCAATGGGTTTACCCTCGGTCAGCAGTCTTTATCATTTATTACATAATGAAGTTTCGGAAGACTTGGAACGTTTGCTTAGAACGTGGGATCAGGAATTGGGGTTGGAAACATCCACAGAAGTGTGGGATGACATCTGGGAAAATGCCAGAAAAATCTCCATCTGTAATAGAACCCAAGCCATTCAGTTAAAGATACTCCATAGGACTCATATAGCACCGGAACGATTGGCAAAATTTAGGGCAGGAGCATCTCCAATGTGTTCCAAATGCAAAATAGAGGTGGGCACTCTCACACACTGCTTATGGACATGTCATAAGATCCGCAAATACTGGATCGGAGTAGCAAATACTTTGACAGAGATCTTGGGAGCGGAAATTAGAGTAGATCCAGTATTTCTTCTCCTGGGCTTTTCAAGCTTGCCTTCTCTGGATGTGCACGGGAGGAAATTATTTTCCATTCTCTCCTTTTGTGTAAAGAAAAATATCTTAAAAAACTGGGTAGCTGAGGACCCTCCAGGACTTTCGAATTGGTATAGGTTGGTCATGGAATGTATTCCCCTTGACTTCCTTACAAATATGGTGCACCAAAAAACTGAATTATTCTATAAAATATAGCAGCCCTTCCTGAATTATATAGATACAGATATTTCGGCCATTTCGTCAAGGGCTTTCATCTAGTTATTGTAACGGTTCTGGCTGGTCCGGGGACCCTTGGGGGAGGAATCCCGCATGAATTCGGGTTTTATTATGACTTGATGTTAATTCGTTCCGAGCATGTTCTTTACTATTTAATTACTATGTTATGCTTTTTTTTCTCTTGACTAATGTAAGATATTTTACTATACGCTCTGGTTAGTTATAGGTTAGATTAGTAGTTAGTTGAGTTTTGTTTTCTCCTTTTTTTAATCTCTTCTTTTTGTCTAATAGGTTTTGGTTATTATTTATTTAATATTTAATTGTATATTAATGTTAGTATTTGTGTGTATTATTTTGTAAGTTTGTAAAAACATGTTAAATTTTCAATAAAGATATCTATCAAAATAAAACTCAGTCCTAAGCTGCAGCAGGATATTTATTGATTTTAAATAATGATTATGGCAGAGCACAGCAACGCCCACATGCCATGAACAAAATGAATATTAAAAGAAAAACCTGCATTTATATAACACTTTACTGGACCCAGAATATCATTTTACTCGATCCAGAAGTGTTTTACAAATAATTAAAGTTCTTTTTAAGTTTAATGAATATTGTAGTAAATGAGAGATCCTCCTTGTTCTACTTTTGTCTTTAATGATCACCACTATGTTATTTCCTTCATTGACCACGTACTGCCAGCATGTTGAAATCCTGGGGACTAAGCTAGACAGTATACTGGAATATTGGCCTTTCTCTTAAGTCTAGCACAACACAAAACATAGAACTTTGCAGAGCCAGACTTAGTGTCACAGCGTCATACAGCACAGAAACACATGCTTCAGGCGAACTTATCTGCAATGACCAGATATCCTAAATTAATTTAGTCCCATTTGCCAGCATTTGGCCCATATCCCTCTAATACCTTCCTATTCATATACTCATCCAGAAGCCTTTTAAATGGTGTAATTATACCAGCCTCCATCACTTCCTTTGGTAGCTCATTCCACAAAGGCACCACCTTCCGTGTGAAAAGTTGCCCCTTAGGTCCCTTTTACATCTTTCCCCTTTTAGCTTAAATCGATGCTTTCTGGTTCTGGACTCTCCCACTCTGGGAAAAAAAAGGCCTTGGCAATTCACCCTATCCATGCCTGTCATGATTTTATAAACATCTATAAGGTCACCCATCAACCTCCAACGCTCCAGAAAAAATACCTCAACCTATTCAGCTTCTCCTTAACGCTCAAACCCTCCAACCCTGGCAACATCCTTGTAAATCTTTCCTGCACCCTTTCAAGTTTGACAGCATCTTTCCTACAGCAGGGAGACCTGAAATGCATGCAGTATTCCAAAAGTGACATAACCAATGTCCTGCACAGCTGCAATATGACTTTTTAAAAAATGTCTTAAGTGTCCTTACAGTGATGAATTTGAATAGTCTGTCAAGTTTCTGATTAATGCAAGCTCACTGTATAGAATCAGATTTTCTCCAAACTGATCCAGGAATTAACGACAGTGGTAAGGAAATTATTGGAGAAGATTCTTAGGGACAGGATTTATTAACGATAGACAGCATGGCTTTGTGTGAGGGAGGTCACATCTCACAAGCTTGATTGAGTTTTTTTGAATAAGTGACAAAGATGATTGATGCTGGCAGGGTGGTGGATGTTGTCAATGTGGACTTTAGCAAGGCCTTTGACAAGATCCCGCATGGTAGGCTGACACAGAAGGTGAGGCCACATGGGTTCCTCTGGGAACTGGTAAGATGGATACAAAACTAGCTTGGCCACAGAAGACACAGCATGGTGGAAGGGTGCTCTTCTCAGTGGTTAACACTGCTACCTCACAGTGCCAGGAACCTGGGTTCAATTCCAGCTCTGGAACAATATAGATCTTTTCAGTGTCAGCAATCCATGCTGAGTTTTCAATGTCTACCACCACATATGTAAGTTTTCACAAATATCAATTGTTAAAAGTTTAAATCTGAGAATGGCAGAGGTTTCTTAACCTGAGGAGTCAAGGTAAATGGAGGTAAGGAGTTAGGTTGTGGATCAACAATGACCTAATCGAATGGAAGGGTCTAAATGTCTTTTTTCCTCTTTCCATGTTCCTATCTTGAAGTAATTATAAACTGCTTTAATGCAAGGAGTGTCAGAAACAAGAGTGACGAACTTAGAGCATGGATCAGGACTTGGGGCTATGATGTTGTGGCCATACCGGAGACATGGGTTTCATAGGGGCAGGAATGATTGCTAGATGTTCCAGGGTTTAGAACATTTAAAAATAACAGGGAGGGTGGAAAAAGAGAGGGGGTATGCATCGCTAAGCAGAGAGTGCATCACAGTTACAGTTACAGAAGCTGTTGAGGAAGGAAGGTTTGTTCACTGAGTCAGTATGGGTGGAAGTTAGGAACAGTGAGGGAACAGCCACATCATTGGGGGTTTTCTACAGACCCCCTAATAGCAGTTGAGAGATTGAAGAACTCATAGGTCGGCAGATTTTGGACAAATGCAGATGTAGCAGGGTTGTTGTTATGGGTGCTTTCAACTTTCCCAATATCGACTTGAAACCTCCTTAGTGCAGATGGTTTGGATGGAGCCATTTTTGTTAGGTGTATTCAGGAGAGTTTCCTTACTCAGTATGTAGACAGGCCGATGAGGGGAGCCATCGGCAATGAGCCAGGACAGGTGTCAGATCTTGTAGTGGGAGAACATTTTGGTGACAATGACCACAACTGCCTCACATTTACCATAGCCTTGGAGAGGGAAAGGAGCAGTTACCAAGGGAAGATATGTAATTGGGGAAAAGAAAATTATGACGCTATCAGACAGGAGTTGGGAAGTACAGACTGGGAGCAATTGTTCCACAGGAAGGGCACAGCAGACATGTGGGGACTATTTATGGAGCAGTTGTTGCGAGTGATGCATGAATTTGTTCCTCTGAGACAGGTAAGAAGGAGTAAGATTAAGGAACCTTGGATGACGAGAACAGAGGAGCTTCCGTAAGGTGGAGCACAGCTTACGGAATCAAGGATCTAGCACAACTTTAGAGGATTACAGGCTTGCTAGGAAGGAACTCAAAAATGGACTGAGGAGAGCCAGGAGGGGGCAAAAAAAAGGCTTGGCAGGAAGGATTAGGGAGAACCCAAAGGCATTTTACTCATATGTGAGGAATAAGAGAATGATCAGGGAGAAGGTAGGGCCGATCAGGAATAGCGTAGGGAAATTGTGCGTGGAGTCTGAGCAGATTGGGGAAGCCCTAGATGAGTTTTTGGCTTCAGTTTTCACTAAGGAAAGGGACCTTGTTGTGAATGAGAACTTTGAGGAGCTGGGATACAGGCTTGAACAGATCAAGATTGATGAAGTTGATATGCTGGAAATTTTGGCAAACACTAAGATTTATAAGTCCCCAGGGCCAGAGCAAATTTATCCTAGGCTGCTCTGGGAAGTGAGAAAGGAGGTTGCTAAGCCGCTGGTGAAGATCTTTGCTTCCTCACTCTCCACGGGAGTCGTACCGGAGGTGAATGTTGATCCTCTTTTCAAGAAGGGTAATAGTGAAATCCCTGGCAATTACAAATCAGTCTTACGTCTGTGGTCAGCAAAGTTTTGGAAAGAATTCTGAGGGTTAGGACTTATGACTATTTGGAAAAGCATAGTATGGTTAAAGGCAGTCAGCTTGGCTTTGTTAGGGGCAGGTCATGCCTCACAAATCTTATTGAGTTGTTTGAGGAGGTGATGAGACAGGTTGACGATGGTCGAGCAGTGGATGTGGTGTATATGGACTTCGGTTAGGCATTTGATAAGGTTCTCCATGGTCGGCTCATTCATAAAGTCAGGAAGTACGGGCTACAAGGAAATTTGGCTATCTGGATTCAGAATTGGTTGGCTGACAGAAGGCCGAGAGCAGTTGTAGATGGAAAGTATTCTGCCTGGAGGTCAGTGTTGAGTGGTGTCCCACAGGGCTCTGTTCTTGGGACTATGCTCTTTGTAGTTTTTATACATGACTTGGATGAGGAGGTTGAGGGGTGGGTTAATAAATTTGCAGATGACACAAAGGTTGGAGGTGCTGTTGATAGTATTGAGGGTTATTGCAGGCTGCAGCATAACATAGACAGGATGCAGAGCTGGGCTGAGAAATGGCAGATGGAGTTCAACCTGGATAACTGCGAAGTGATGCATTTTGGAAGGTCGAGCTCTAATGCTGAATATAGGATTAAAGACCAGATTCTTGGCAGTGTGGAGGAACAGAGGGATCTTGGTGTTCAAGTACATAGATCCCTCAAAGTTGCCACCCAAGTGGATAGGGTTGTTAAGAAAGCATTTGGTGTTTTGGCTTTCATTAACAGGGGGATCGAATTTAAGAATCGTAGGTTTTGCTACAACTCTACAAGTCCCTGGTGAAACCACACTTGGAATATTGTGTCCAGTTCTGGTCGCCCTACTATAGCAAAGATACAGAGTCTTTGAAGAAGATGCAAAGGAAGTTTACTAAGTTCAGACTTTTCTCTCTGGAGAGATGGAGGAAGAGAGGTGACCTGATCGAGGTATATAAGATAATGAGATGCTTGGATAGAGTCAATAACCAGAGACTTTCCCCCAGGGTAGGATTGACTGGCATGAGGGGTCATAGTTTTAAGATATTAGGAGAAAAATATAGAGGGGACGTCAGAGGAAGGTTCTTGATGCAGAGAGTTGAGAATGCATGGAATGCGTTGCCCGTGGTGGTAGTGGAAACAGAGTCACTAGGGACATTTAAGCGACTGCTGGACATGCACATGGTGTGTAGGATAAATATTTTATTTTATATTACGATTAATCCTCGGCACAACATCATGGGCCAAAGGGCCTGTTCTGTGCTGTACCTTTCTATGTTCAATGTTCATTAAGTGGTGGCCTAGTGGTGCTATCGCTAGATTATTAATCCAGAGACTCTGGGGACCTGGGTTCAAATCCTGCCATGGCGGATGGTGGAATGGGGCAGCGGCTCAGTGGTTAGCACTGCTGCCTCATTGTGCCAGGGATCCAGGTTTGATTCCACTCTTGAATGACTTTGTGGAATTTGTACATTCTCCCTAAGTTTGTGTGGGTCTTCTCTGCGTGTTCTGTTTTCCTCCCACTTTCCAAAAGTGGGCAGTTAGGTGGCTTGGCCATGCTAAATTTCCTTGGTGTCCAGAGATGTGCAGGCTAGGTGATTATGGATAGGAAATACAGGATGGGGTGATCTCGGTGGAATGCTTTTTGAAGGGTCGGTTTGGACTCTGAATGGCCTGCTTCCACACTTTAGGGGATTCTATGATTCTTTAATGATGTGACAGTGATGTAGCAAGAGAATGCTTCTCTAATGTGTAAAATGAATATACAACATGTCTTCACAGCTAATTTGAAAAATGCAAATCTTGATGTTGACAATTCACTGAAAATCAATATTCTATAAACCTATACATTCATTCATTCATTCTCATGAGAGAAAAATGCTGCTCATTTGAAATAATTAAAATGGATTGAAAAGATGTTTTAAACTTGAATTTTTGTGATTTTTTTTCCTTTAGTACATTAGCCTTGACAATTTATAGGTAACCCTTAAACAAACAACAATGGGTGCATGATCTCCCACGGAGTAAATATATTTGACTTTTAGAAAATGGATAATATGTCACTCACAAAAATACTCAAATCTTTTCCCAATCACGTTAGTTTAATGCATGGTTTACACATCAGGAACACATATTAAACCCATATTCTGCAGCAAAAGTATGAACAGAAGCAGCTTGATTTTACATTTCAATACAGGCATTGCACTAAGAGGTATTCCATGTAAGTGTTCATTTAGTTTACAGTGACTGTGACTTGCATTTCATCAATACACAAGCCAAAGAAAATGTCATTAATGGCATAACATGTTGAAAGTTTATAGATAATACCAGACAACAGACGCAGAGCTGTCCACAAAAAGTAGCCACCATACAAGATATTTCAATCGCATAATTTTGTGCAAGTTGCTTCATACATTACAAAGCTACTTAAATGTCAATTGTTGGACAAATCATCAAACAGCAAAACATTGCAAGATTTCAAGCACTTTCTGATCACTCAGCCTGTGCCAGCAATTCGTATTGCTTCTTGCTTCTCTCATGACATTTTGTTTGTCCAGAATTCTTCATTTAACAGAATCTTTGCCTCTATCATTACAGAACATGGTGCCAGGATTGAGATGAACTAAAGTAAGACAAGTTATAAGCGGAAGGATGGCAACATCTGTTTCTGATAAGGTTCTCACAAGGTTTTGAAGGTTAATAAACTTGCATTTCAAACAAATAGGGTCAACTTATTACACCCTAAATACTAACAAAACATTAACTGCCAGAAACACTTTAAATGCAAATGCAAAAGCTACCACTTGCACGTGTGCTTGTTTAAACATTATGGCCAAAATGCTCTTCGGAAGGTCTCCCACATCCCTGCTGCTTTTCAGCAGGAAATGAGCAAAACCTGAATGCAGTGGCTATTCATTTCTCAGGTCATCTCACTCACTGTAACCCCACTCTCTAAACCTGCAGATCTGCATGCTCTGAAGCGCGCCTCTAAAATTTTCATTAAAATTTAAAGATACATGTGGCTTGTTGTTGGTTTATATACTGAATTCCACATAGCAAAGCCCTTCTCCTTCCTCAAACCCACTTCCTGTAAATGGATCTTATTCCGTTCTCCCAGTTTCCCACATCTATTTAATTTTCTATAATTTCACTCTCACCCTTTTCCATCCCTTCCAAAGGACTTCCCCTTATCCTGACTATCTAATCTGTCTGATTTGACATATTATATTCTGCTATTTTTCCAATTTTTCGGTTTCTTCCTCCATAACTCATATTATGAAAAATATATTAAACCATTCAAAAACTCCTGAGATGGCAACATTAATTTGACATTCACCTCCACATTCTGAAGAAGGAAAAAAATAGGCTGATATTTTATTTTATGACTGAAAAATATGAAAATAAGAGATTGGAAGCACTTTTCATTATAAGAAATATCTTCTCAAAAATAATAGACTGAGGAACTACAAATTAACATTTTGCATTTGATTTATTATCAACAATAATTCTAAACTTTGTTTTGATTGATTGTAACTGCAAAAAAAAGCTGTTGAAATTATTTATAAAAGCATTAAAAAGTGAATCAGTTGAGCAGGCAAAGATAATTTATGAATGCATTAAGGAAAGTTATTTGCATAAACACTAGCTGCGCAATGTTGTTGGGTAGATCAAAGCTTACACAGTATTCATACACTTTGTTAGTTTCTGTCTAAAGACAATCCCAGAACATGCCAATTCCTATCATAAAATGCGGAGTGTTTCCATTCTCCAAGTCTTTCTTCAGTGTCCCCACAAATGAGTTTCCATTTAGTGTAACTTTTAAATTCGTTCTTCACTCCACTTTACCCCCATTAGTTCGGCTTCACAGTTGCTCCATTCTACTGGCTGCTTCTGAATTTATATCCATTCAGTACCATAACTCTTTCCCTGGCTGTCCACAGAAGCTTGAATCTTAATTTTATGAAAAGCACCAGCTTACTAGAATCTCATGTCACCACATCTAGATTATTCCCTCCTTGTTAAAAGAAAATTGTCCCAGTTGGCACAGTCTACTCAATGAGCAACTCATTTGTGCAGTTGTCCCTGAAGATGCTGCCAAAGCCTAAATAATTACAAAGGTCATGGAGACCCCAGAATATGATGCCATCAGGATAACCTTTGTGGCATAGTGGTAGGGTCCCTTCCTCTGGCGATCTACTCAAGAGATGTGTCATAACATCTCAAAACAGGTTGATTCAAAATACAAATAATCTCATCAATTATTTCCAGACTCAGCACATTTTCATGACCTACAATTCATCCTGCCTATGCACACCCTTATTTTAACTCCAAACTCTTGCTTCCTTCAATCATAGCCTATCCTTTACTTGCTTAAGTGAATCTTTGCTTCCTGTCTCGGAGTTTTTTAATACATCTATGATAAGACATATTGATGACATGGCTCCCAAAACCATATCGAATTCACCACCAGTTTATTTTAACTCTTTTTACAAAGCATAGACCTTAATAAAAAAGGTAAAGATAAATGTCAGGGAAAACTTTCTGAAATAGTTCCAAAAGGGAGTAAATATTATGGAACATGCACAATAGAAGTTGGTGTATTAATTGAATTTTCGATATTTGATGTGACCGGCAAGACTCCCCACCAATGCGATAAAAACAAAAGTGATCCCATGAAGGACATTCTTCTTTGAGTTCCTTGCTTGAAGGCAAGTCCGTGAGGAATATTTGCCTAACCTTGGCAAAGTGTCATGATATTTTTAACAACAGATCAGCCCCAAATCCAACATGATCTGAACAGGAATCAGATCCCATGCTGTTCATGTAAATCTGAAGTATAACATTTCTTAGTGATGTTTCCATTAGCTTTTGGCTAATCAGTTCTCCAATTTTTCTTCAAAACTCCATGACTGTAGCTTTTTCAACTGAAGCTTAGGATTGACTCCAAATACAAATCAGGCACTCCTACTTCTACACTCTTCATTGGCTTTGGACAGCTACAAATTACACTCCACTGTTCCCAAACTAACTGCTTGTTTTCACTATGTGAGTTATTGTAGATTCCTTCCTCTAGCTCTGAACATGGCAAATCTTTCAGCCCCTTCTTCCGAATAAACTCTGTCTCCAAACCTGAGTGTTGCTGTCCCATTCTTGGTGGTGAACTATTACTTTAGTATTTTGACTGCTTAAGGTGCACTTCCCTTTACATTTTTCTCTTTTGCTCCCTTGACTTCAGCTGCAACTGTCGGTTGCCAAACTGAACCACGGCTTTCATAAGAAAACATAAAAATCAAAGGAACCTCCCTAATCACTGCAGCCAATCTCCTTGGGTTACACCCGAAGTGTTGACTTCGCCATCTTCTGATGCTGCCTGGCTTGCTGTGTTCTTCGAGCCTCCTGCTGATCATCCTTGGTAAGATGGCACACTTGGAATGCTCGAAATAGAAAAATAAATTTATTACATTTTACCTTTAAAACAATCCATTTGATTCTGTGATCCCCAAGGCTAATTTATAGCTCTAAAGGCGTTAACATGCTTTTTCCAGAATTGTTGATCTACCAAGAAATTCATTCTGAAGAACAAGCATAATTGACTTGAAACATTAATTCTTTCTCTATAGATGCTGTCATACCTATTGAGATTTTCCAGCAAGATCTTTTGGTATCCATGAAGAAACTCCCTGATTTACGAAAGTTATTGTATCTCTCTTGATCTGTGTCATATGTGAATGATCTAAATTCTTTATTGAAATAAGTGTAGACACCCTGTCTCCACTAAAAGTTTTCTTATTTCAAACCATGACTTTATTAGCTAAACAGGTTATCCTTTGAAATGCAATTACTCTAAGTCTGATTACTAGTTTCTCAAATAATTGTTTTAATTTATCTTCATTTAAAATTCAATTTATAAACTAAAATTTATATTTCTCAAACACCTTTGAAACCTGAAATAAGACATTGCACAATAGGCAATATAAAAAAGAAAAAGAGAGAAATTTCTGAGGCATGTATAAAGAGAAAAGAAAACAAAGCTGTAAGATAAAAACTGAGAGAATGAGACAAAAATAAGAAAGATCAGGAAGAATAAAAGATGTGATTTTCTTTATCCTTGTGAGTATTAAAGAAAGTCAGTCATATTTTAATATATTAATCTGGATATTCAAATATAACTGCTTACATGCAAAAAGGAAATCCTGAGTAAAAGATTAGGCAAAATCTGGTCACTCCGGCCAACTATATTCTTGTGAAATTTACATCAGATTTCCGAGGTACTCAGCCAGATTTCCTCATTCTTTCAAAATGAGAAAAACATGAAATCATGCTTTCCATTTTTTTTGCCTCGGTAGTATTGGTTCCTATTTGCTATACAAAGCATAGCTCGCGAGGTAGTAAGAAGAATTCAGACTTTTTTTCTATTTTCTGTTGCTTTGACTTCTGCTTTTTTGAAGGTTTGCTGTGACACTTCCCTATTTCTCCTCAACACTCGCTGATGCCTTGTAACAGGGCATACAGGACTCTCTGTGACAATTATTCTTGTACTATTCTTTGGAGAAGAATGGTCAGAGTGAGATACCAACCTGATGGGAACACCAGATGTGTGCAACACTCACTCACCAGCTTCCTAAAACTAGGATGAACAGCAGTGCTCAAATTTGTGAGAAGGGGAGTGGTTTTTAGGGTTTGGTCTGCAAGGGAGGCTGGCTTGTTGCATGTGCAATCTTAGTGCTGTGTCTGTGGTACAGCCTGTCAAAGGATATAAAGCTCAAAACTGCTCAAGTTTTATTTTGCAAGAAAATTCCAGGCAGCCACTATGAACATCAACCAAACCACAGATGTAACATTTGATAAAATATTTTTAGTCCCTGCTTCATGGACAGGATATTGCAATTTTACTAGTGGCAAGAGCTTAATGCAAAACAAAGTCTAAGCATTTGTATACAGTTAAGAACTGTGCATGGAACATGCAATTTAAAAGCTAATTTTAAGATGTGAATGGATGCAAGGATGCAATTGCAGGAAGACTTCCAAGTAAAGGCTGGGATGGTTAGTAGTACAGTGCATGCCTCCCTTGAGCATTGGTAAGCTAGCAACGCACTTTAAGAAGAATTGTATAGATGCACTTAATGGGAAGTTAGATAACCACACGAGGGAGAAAGGAATAGCAGAATCTGGTGACAGGATTGATTAAGACAGCTGGGAGGAGACTCGTGCAAATAAATATCAATAGTTGAATGAAATGGGTTGTTTCTGAGTTGCTCATATTAATACAATTGTAAGAAGCAAAAATACCAATACATCTCTTGACAGTGCAGTGTCTGAGGTAGAGCCTAACATTACACATGCAACAAGCCAGCTTCCCTAGCAGACTAAACCCTAAAAACTACTGGTCTTCTCGCAAATGTGAGCATTTGAGTGAGTGAGCGTTGCACACCTCTGGTGGTATCCCACTCTGACTGCTCTTCTCAAATGAATAGTACAAGAATAATTGTCAAAGGGAACCCTGTGTGCCCTGCTACAGGGCATGAGCAGGCTTTGGGAAGGAATAGGGAAGTGCGACACTCCCAGAACATCTCCTTTCCCAAAGGGAGTTCCTATGAAGTGATAAACAAATTATATCACTATCCTCTATTCCAATTCCTGCTGAAATATTTCTATTTCCCCATTATATTTCCAACATTGCACCATTGGCTATAATTAAGTCTTTTTTAAAAATGCATTTCCTATACTGTGAAGAGACGTTGGTACATTGTGAAAGGTATAATATAAATGAAAGTTTCTTTTCATTTCTAGTACATGAGGGTCTTCTGCCCTTTCAGATTTGCTACCAACGCCAGACTCTTGTTTCCTGTAAAATTAGTATATTATATAAGTAAAATAGGTATCACTTATTCCATTTCTACTGATTTCCTGGACTTGAACACTAATTGAGACTTGGATATTTCACTTCATTTGATATTATCTGTAACTGATTCAACTTGAAGAGTATTGTTCAATTTCATATCTTCTTTGGTGTTTGAAGATTACAATTATCACATTGCCATGAGAGTCACAGAAGGTTCATGCCAAATGTGACATCATTAGGTACAGATAAGTGAGCTTTAAAAAAAAACTAATTTTCAGTCTGAGATGTTCCAACACAAACAAAAAAAATGTATTTGCTGGCTTTCCAACTAGTGATCTACCTGGTAATTACAATTTAATTAGTTTGAAGTCACAAGAACAAATATGCATCCAAACTACATTTGGGAACCATAGCAGAGAGTAGGCAGCCAGAACAAAATAATTATTTTAGCTACATTCATACCAATGACTTTATCATCTTCATTACAAAAGACCTTCTATGGGATAAATGAATGTTTTACAATAACATTCTTCACAAATGCAGCCTAGAGGCGATAACTTATAACTAAGACGGTCAAGCTTGAGAACTGGACTTGAAATATTGTATTCAGGTGAAAAAAGTCATATTCACATAATAGAAGAAGCTGATTATAACATCCTCAGTGTACTTTCTCTCGTGAAACGACAACTGCTCTGCAAACACTATAGTTAATCAAACCTCCCTGATTTCTGATTCCTTAAATATAAATTGAAAATACCAGAAAATGTCTGCAGGTCCAGCAGCATCTGTAGAAAGAGAAAGAGTTAAAGTTTCAGGTTAATGATCTTTCATCAAAACTGTTGATTGTTTCCAGCTCTGCTTTTATTTTATCACATCATCCATAGTATTTTACTTCTCCCTCTGATTTCCTGTTTGAAAGGTTTCTCTCAATATTGTGTGTTCCAGATTGAGGTTTGAAACCAATCCCTCCATTTACCAAAAAGAGGACAAAAGAACTGTGGATGCTGTAAATCAGAAACAAAAACAAATTGCTGGAAAAGCTCAGCAGGTCTGGCAGTATCTGTGGACAGAAATCAGAGTTAATGTTTTGGGTTGAGTGACCCCTTCTTCAGAACTCTCTACCTATCACAAGTCCATATACAGATTATGATTTAATTTTGCTTTTTTAAAATCAAAGCTGCACTAATCCCACCACTCCCTTTGTTTGTGGACTCTGACTTTGTGACAACCGCACTGGTATAAAGTTAGATCAGAAATAGGGTTGATTTCAATAAAAAAAAACAAAAAACTGTGGATCCTGGAAATCTGAATCTGAACACCTTTTTTTACATCCTTTACCCTAGGTCTGTCATAACATGGGTTGCTTTCAGAGTAGAGAAGAGAGAGTAGAGTAGATTTTATTTGTCATTTCTACCATATACACTGATACAGTGAAAACGAGACAGCGTTCCTCCAGGACCGAGGGTGCTACATGAACAGCACAAACTACACAATCGTACACAGCATAAAGTGCATAAGAAATACAAAACAGTCAAGTTACAGTGTAATAGAAGAATGATAAGTAATAGAACATTGTTCTAGCAGCAATTCAAAGTCGTACAAAGAATTTCAGATGGAAAAGAGTCTGATCATACTATGTTAAAGAGCCTGATGGCTTGGGGGAAGAAACAGCATATCCAGCCCATTTTTATCTACCCCATTATTGGCTTTTGTTTCTCCCTGGCATACTATCATCCATCTCTTTGTCTGTCTAACTGCTGTTCTCTCTCCTTGGGCATCTCTGCCTATCTGGTCACTTGTTTTCAACCTCCCCCACACCTGCTGCCTTCAGCATATATCCGCTTTCACTAACTACCATCAATTCTAAAGAATGCTCCCCGGACCCGAAATATTAACTCTGCTTTCTCTCCACAGATGCTGCCAGACATTCTGAGATTTTCTAGCAATTTCTGCTTTTGTTTCAAACTTCCAGCACCCAAAGTTGTAGAGTCATAGAGTCATACAGCACAGAAACAGACCCTTCAGTCCAACCAGTCCCTGCTGAACATGATACCAAACTAAATTAGCCCCACCTGCCTGCCCCTGGCCTATATCCTTCCTGTACTTACCTAAATGTCTTTTAAACATTGTCATTGTACCGACATTCACTACTTTCTCAGGAAGTTCATTCCACACGCAAACCACCCTCTGTGTAAAATATTTGCCCCGATGTCCCTTTTAAATCTCTCTCCTCTCAACTTAAAACTGTGCCCTCTCGGCTTGAAATCCCTCATCCTAGCAGAATGCCAACTCCCATGAAATCTATCTATATCCCTCCTGATTTTATAAACTTCAATAAAGTCTCCTCTCAATCTCCTACACTCCTCCATTGAAAAAAGTCTCAGCCTTTCTTTATAACTCAAATCTTCCATATCAAGCAACATTCTGGTAAACCTCTTCTGTGCCCTCTTCAGCTTAGTAATATCCTCCCAATAACAGAGCAACCAGAACTGCACACAGTATTCCAGAAAAGGCTTCACCCCCAATGTCCTGTACAACTTCAACATGACTTCCGAACTCTTATACTCAAATAACTGAGTAACGAAGGCAAGTGTGCCAAATGTCTTTTTAAGCACTTTGTCTATATGTGACACAAACTTCAAAGAATTATGTACCTGAACCTCTAGGTTCGTCGGTTCTCCAACACTACCCAAGGCCCAACATTAATTGTATAAGCCCTAATGCCCATATGTTGTATTTATCCAGATTGAACTCCATCTGCCATGTTTCAGTCCATTGACCCATTTGATTATGTTCCCTTTCTAATCTTAGAAAACCTTCACTGTCTACTATGCCACCAATTTTGATGTCATCTGCAAACTTACTAACCATGCCTTTTCTGTTCTCATGTTTTTACATAAGAAGATGGGGTGGTTGTTGTACATTAATCATTTCAGCCCCAGACATACTACAGGGGTTTCTCAGAGTAGTGTCCAAGGGCAAACCATCTTCAGCAGCTACATCAATGACCAGCCCTCCATCATATGGTCAGAAGTGGGGATGTTTGCTGATAATTGCACAATGATTAGCACCGTTCACAACCCCTCAGATATTGAAGCAGTCCATGTTCAAATGCAACAAAATCTGGGCATTATCCAGGCTTGGCTGACAAGTGGCAAGTAACATTCATGCCACACAAATGCCAAGGAATGACCATCCCTGATAGGAGACAATTGCCCTTTGATATTCAATGGTGTTCCCAATGCTGAATCTCACTCTATCAACAGCCTTAGGTTACCATTGATCAGAACTCACCAGAAAAATACAGTGGCTACAAGAGCAGGGCACAGCCTAGGAATAATGGCAAGTAACTCACAAGATTACAGTGGCGAGCACCTCACCTTCTGATTCTCCAAATGTCCACCATCTACAAGGTACAGGTCAGGACTGCAATGGAATATTCTCCACTTGCCTGGATGGGTGCAGCTCCAATAACATTCAAGAAGCTTAACACCATCCAGGACAAGGCAGCCTGCTTGATTGGCACCATGTTCACAAGCATCCACTCCCTCTACCACTGACATTCTGCAGCAGCAGTATGTACTATCTATAAGATGCACTGTAGAAATTAATGAAGATCCTCAGACAGCACCCCACAAACCTACGTCCACTTCCATCTAGAAACATAAGGACTGCAGATACATGGTAACACATCCACTTGCAAGTTCCCCTCCAAGCGACTAACCATCCTGACTTAGAAATATATCACTGCTCCTTCACTGTTGCTCAGTCAAAATCTTGGAATTCCCTCCTTAAGGGATAAGGAGTCGACCTATAGCATGTGGACTGCAGAGGTTCAAGAAGGCAGCTCAGCACCACCTTCTCAAGGGCAACTATAGACTAGTAGTAAATACTTGGCTGGCCAGCAATGCCCACCTTCCATGAGTGAATACAAAATTGTTTTAAAAATCTTGATAATCATACGAATACAAAATATGCAAATAGGTTGAGTTTTTAGCTCAATTCTGGGAAGACACTACAAAATGTTCACATGACAAAAGAAGGCTGTGCTTAAAACGCTAATATTTCAATTTATTGGATACTGTAGAGTATGTAACAGTTACACTGATTTTTAGCAGAATTGTCATGAAAATATGATTTTTTTTTCTCAGAAACCTAATTCTAATGAATCTGAAATGTTCACACCCATACTTATTTTATCCAGTGTATATACAGCTATCCAGAAGTGATGCAATGTCAACCCTTACCCTGAAATTCAGCATAGATTAGTACTTTATGCCTTCCCGCAGAGGGAGGTCGTGGCCTCAGCCATCTATGCACCAAAGGTCAAGTCTGTGCTCAATTTACAAGATAGCCACTTCCTCACTGTGAGATTGTGGAGTTTGAAATTTGTCTTGACTGTGAGATTTGGCAGTCCATAATAATGATATTCATGCTAGTCCTTTTGACAGTTACACAGTCATACCATTTTAAGCAATCAAAGGTCAAAAATGGTTTCTCTAATCAATAAAAATGTTATCAATAACATACCAAATTGTTTTTGCTGTTGTTCCCTGGTTCGGTCCAGCTTTTCGGTTTAAAGAATTAGCCCAAACGGTACCTTGTGTACGACCGTTTTATGCGGGAGAGTGTGGTCAAGCGATAGATCCCACTGCAGTCCATCTGCTCCGAGTTACTGGGGGTGGGGGGGGGGGGGGGGGTAATGCTTCCAAAACAAGCAACAGGGGATGAACACTGTAAATAAGTAAACACTTACAACTGACTAAACTTCAATTAGCAAATAAAACGAGCCATCACTTTTCCTTACCTCTTGCTCCAAGCATAAAGGTGACTTTAACACAGTCTCATATCTGAGTAAAATTATTTCGGTCTGTGAGTCTTCACTCCTTCCAAGGCGGAGGAATGTAAGTGGTGCCCGTAACAGCGCCAATTCTGAGGCTTGCACTGACAGCAGTTCGAACCAGATGGCCTCCACCTCCGCTGTGCTGCATTGAAGCAAACAGGAGGATGAGCTGTATTTACCTGGCCTAACAGCTCCTTGCTGGCCTCCCCTTTACAGAACCTCAAATACCCGATATCAATGGGAGTCTTTCCCACTGCAGTTCGAGGGTGAGTGACGTTATAACATTATTGTGTTATAATTTACACCCATGTAATTTACATGACATTTAAATAACTCTGAAATAAAGGAAAACAGAAAGAATTGGAGAAACTCAGCAGGTCTGGCATCATCTGTGGAAAGAGATCAGGATTAACGTTCCGTGTCATTCACTCAAACGCATTCAAATACTCCCAGACACTACTGGTAAATACATGGAAGAATTGAGTCTCCACTTCCTGCCCCCTTAACTTTGAAAACAGTCGCGCATTGTGACCCATGACAGTGAATTCCATCCGGAGCATATGCAAGAACTCACAGCCCAGGTACCGCACTGAAAATAGGAGGAATCACCAACGTGATGTGGGAGTATCTCTGTGGTGCAGAGTTGCTATCAGTATCAAACCTGGATCCTTCAGAACTGTTTGTAATCAGATCCCCCTTGCTGGATGATGTACAGATAGGAAAAAAAAGAGCAGATTTAGACCATTCGGCCCTTTCAGTTTGCTCTGTCATTTAGTTTGACCATAGCTGGTCATCCCGATGAATACCCTATTCCTGGTTTCTTCTGATACTTTTTGATTGCTTTAGTCCCAAAAACTATATTTAACTCTTTCTTAAAATCATTCAATGCTTTGACTTCAACCACTTTCTGTGGCAGAGAATTGCATAGCCTCACCAATCTATGGGGGAAAACAAACTTCATTTCAGTCATAAATGAAGCCATATCCCTAAACCGAGACCCCAGTTCTAAACTCCCTAGTCATCCGGAAGACCTTTCCTGCATTTACACTGATAGGTTCTGCTGGAATTTCATAGGTTTGTTTGAGGTCACATCCCCTCATTCTTCTAAACACCAGTGAATATAGTCCTAACCTATCCAGTCACTTTATATATCATCCTGCCACCCAGAAAGCAGTTCGGTAAACCTTTGCCTCCATTCCTCAGAAAATGAGACTGAAACTGTGTCCAAAACTCCAAGTGTGGTCACACCAAGATCCTGTACAATTGTAGTACGGCATCCCTTTTCCTGCACTTGAACTCTCTCATTATGAAGGCCTGGGCGGCATGGTGGCACAGTGGTTAGCACTGCTGCCTCACAGCACTAGAGACCTGAGTTCAATTCCCATCTCAGGTGACTCTCTGTGTGGAATTTGCACGTTCTCCCCGTGTCTGAGTGGGTTTCCTCCGGGTGCTCTGGTTTCCTCCCACAATCCAAAAATGTGCAGGTTAGGTGAATTGGCCATGCTAAATTGCCCATAGTGTTAGGTGAAGGGGTAAATGTAGGGGAATGGGTCTGGGTGGGTTGCTCTTCGGTGGACTTGTTGGGCCGAAGGGCCTGTTTCCACACTGTAAGTAATCTAATCTAACACCATTTGCCTTCTTGACCGCCTGCTTCACCCACATGCTCACTTGCAGGGATTCGTGTGCAAGGACACACAGGACTTGTTGCACCTCCCTATTTTCCATTGGAGTCCCATTTTGGAGGTGGCACAGTGGCTCAGTGGTTAGTGCTGCTGCCTCACAGCACCAGGGTCCCAGATTCAATTCCAGCCTCAGGTGACTGTCTGTGTGAAGTTTGCACATCCTCACTGTGTCTGTGTGGGTTTCCTCCGGGTGCTCCAATTTCCTCCCACTGTCCAAAGATGTGCAGGTCAGGTGAATTGGCCATGTTAAATTACCCATAGTGTTAGGCGCATAATTCAGAGGGAAATGGGACTGGGTGGGTTACTCTTTGGACGGTCAGTGTGGACTTGTTGGGCCAAAGGGCCTGTTTCCACACTGTAGGGAATCTAACCATGCCCAACACCCTTCTGTCAACTATTCTGTTGACGATTACTAAATTTACTGAAGAAAATTGGCATAATGGAAAAAAAACACGAACTGTACCTTGTCATATGTGTCATGTGAATGCAGAAAAGGGCCCTTAAGAATTTATTTTACTGGCAGACTGCTCGACTGCTGAATTTTGGTCTTAGCTAAATGCTAAATTGCTTTAAAGTGCTGGAGACACTCATATGTTTATAGGAATACAATTCTGTTTTCTGTGTAACTTTAGTGTGTAGTCAAAGCAAATAGCAGTTCTTGTTAGTTTGGCCAATCCCTACAGAAAACCCACAACTTCCTCAACAGAGGACTTTCACTCTTTCAATGTACAAACTGTGTCTAACCATGTGCAGATAATTATGTAAGTCAATATGCAATGCACTGAATCTTTCCACAATGCATTCATATGTTAAATATCTGCTGAACTTGAACATTAGTTTGGAGGCAGATATACATCGACATTTTGCAGAATGTTCCTCAATGATTGCTACTAGGGCATCAGAGTACACCTTATCATTGAAATCGTCTTTTCAGTTTAATGTAACTTTACTTCCTTACACCACCAGTTTTAAAAAAAAACATTCTTTCCAACCATTGCATATCATAGAACATAGAACATTACAGCGCAGTATAGGTCCTTTGGCCCTCGATGTTGCGCCGACCTGTCATATCCTTGAATATGCTGACCCAACAACCCATATGCCATCAATAATCACATTTCAATAAATGCACTTTTTTATTCATTTGGGGGATGTGAGCTTAATAGGCTGGATGAGCATTATTGCCATTTCTAATTGCCCTTGCGAAAGTGATGGTAAGTTGCCTTCTTGAATCATTGCAATCCAATTGGTGTGGGTACATCCACTGTGCTGGCTGGGATGGATTTCCAGAATTTTGTGCCAGTGACACTGAAGGAACAGTGATGTATTTCCATGATTTAGAGGTGCCTGTGTTGGACTGGGATGTACAAAGTTAAAAATTACACAGCACCAGGTTATAGTCCAACAGGTTTATTTGGAAGCTAGTGCTTCCAAATAAATCCTATTGGACTATAACCTGATGTTGTGTGATATATTTCCAAGTCAGGATGGTGAGTGGCTTGGAGGTGAACTTGCAGATGGTGGCATTCCCATGCATCTGCTGCTATTATCCCTCTAGGTCTTGGTTTGAAAGGTAATGTCTAAGGAACCTTGGTAAATTTTTGCAGCACATTTTACAGATGCTACAGATTGCATCAGCATTGGCAGGACTGAATGGGGGTTTACGGATATTGTGGCAATCAAGCAGCTGCTTTGACCTTAATGGTGTCATGCCTTGAGTGTTGTTGGAGCTGTATTCATCCAGGCAACGGAGAATGTTTTCTGACTTGTGCCTTTTAAATGGTGGACAGGCTTCAGGAAATGGGGAGGTGAATTACTCACGACAGGATTCCTAGCCTCTGACCTGCTCCTGCAATTATCCAAAGGTCTGAAGTTATCTCAGCCTGTTTGGATGAGAGTCGATGTGCAAACTGACCATGGTACTGTGATTCACGAAGCCAATCAAGCGGGGAGCAAAGAGGACTGCTCAGGACTGGAAAAGAACTTTCAGTGCATGGGAAATTATCCAGTTATTGCCTTCATATAGATACTAATGACAGAGGTAGAACTAGGAAAGACCTACTGCTTCGAGAGTACCAAAGGCTATGCACGAAATTGTAGAAGAGAACCTCAAGAGTTATAATCTGTGGATTAGTGTATGAGCTATGGGCAAATTAGCATAGGACACATAGATTTAGAATTAGAGAGATGAATACATGGATCAAAGGCTGGTGTGGGAGAAGAGGGATCCAGTTTGTGGACCAGTGGCACCAATATTGGGGACTGTGGAGGATGTACTGATCAGATGGTCTACACCTGAACTGTGCTGAGGCCAGTGTTCCTGTAAACTACATAATGGAAGAAGTAGAGAGGGTTTTAAACTAAGCTATGGAGATGTGGAAATATGTGATATATAGGAGAGTATAGGTAAGAAAATTATAATGTCATAAATGTGTGTCAGACAATGACAGGAAGGTACAGAGACAAAACATGACCTGATAGCCATTGCGGAGACAAACTTCAACGTGACAATGATTAGGTCCTAAATATTGAGGAACAAGTGTTTTCAATAAAAAAAGAAGATAAGTAAAGGCGGAGAGGTAGCATTATTAATCAAGGATAGCCTTTGTCCAATACTTCCAGATGACCTTGGTCCATGGGTTTAGGACATATAATTGGTTTGGGTGGAGATGGGGAATACTAAAAGAAAGAAGTCACTTATTGGTTCCTTATCAGTCAATACAATATGGGGCAAAGTCTGTCGTAAAAAAAGGATACTTGTGATAAAGGGACATAATCTTGGGTGATTTTAATCTGTATATAAACCAGAAAAATCAGGTTAACCCTAACAGCTTGGAGGAGGAGTTCATAGAATGCTTTTCAAATAGTTTCTTAGAGTAGCAACTTCTTAACTAAACAGAGAGAAGGTTAAAGGTGGCATTGTGTGATGTGACAGGATTAATCAATTACCTCAGAGTTAAGGTACCCCAAGGTAGTAACAGCTACACAATGGCAGACATTTAATGGAGATATTTCAGAATAGATGCATTCCTGTTATAAAGAAAAATTCAAAGAGGAGAACCACGATTAACGTTAGGTAAAACATCAAACTTAAGGAAAAGCATATATCTGTACTAAGATGAGTAACATGTCAGATGATTGATCCAAATATAAAGAACAGTGAAAGGCCTCTTGTAGTAGTGTCTCATCTGAAGGCCAGGTTCAAGGCTGACCTGCTCCAGAGATGTGTCATACATGCCTTAACAGATTGATGAACATACTCGCATGGATAGAAGATTGGCTGGGACTGGCAGAAAACAGGGAATATAACTGGACAGCATGTGACAAATGGAGTCCTGTGGGGATCTGTGCTAGAGTCTCAACATTTTACAAATCATATGAATTACTTAGATGAGGGGAATGACAGAATGGCAATTAAATTCACATGTGATACCAAGACAAGAAGAGAGTATGTTGTGAAGAAGATGTATGGAAATTATAGATGGATATAGATAGGCTGAGTGAGTGGGCAAAAATCTGATTGATGAAATATAATGTGGGAAATTTTGACGTTGTTCATTTTGGCAGGAAGTATGAAAATGCAAAGTATAATTTAAATGAGATATGACTCCAGAATTCCAAGGTGCAGCAGGATCTTGGTGCTCAGATGCATAGGTCATGAAAAGTTAGGATGTAGGCACAGCTCATAATCAGTAAAGCTAATGGGATATCATCCTTTATTATGAAAGGAATTGAGCATAAAAGTAATAATCCAATCCTTCTGTTGTACAGACTTTGGTGACACCACATCTGAAATACTGTGTGTGGTTTTGGTTTCCTTAACTAATGAGGGATGTAGATGAGTTGAAGGTGTCATATGAGGATGGGCTGTCAGGTTCATCTTGTTGAAGAAGGGCTTGTGCCCGAAACGTCGATTCTCCTGTTCCTTGGATGCTGCCTGACCTGCTGCGCTTTTCCAGCAACACATTTTCAGCTCTGATCTCCAGCATCTGCAGCCCTCACTTTCTCCCCTTCTACAAACTGAGCCTTGAGAAGTCCAGTGATATATTTCTGGTCCTGTTTGTATATTTGTGTTTGCTTCAATCAAGCAGAATTCACTGCTCCATTGCCATCTTCAACTTTCTCTCATTATTATAGTTGACAAGGTAGTACTCATGTCTCTTCATTATTTTAATGTAAAAAGTCACACAACACCAGGTTATTGTCTGACAGGTTTATTTGGAAGTACAAGCTTTTGGAGTGCTGCTCCTTCGTCAGGTAGCTAGCTGATGTAGGAGTAGCATTCTGAAAGCTTGTACTTCCAAATAAACCTGTTGGACTATAAACTGGTGTCGTGTGATTTTTAACTATGTCCACCCCAGTCCAATACCCGCACCTCCATATCATTATTTTAATCATCAGCTTCTACTTCCTCCTTTGTATGTGTCTCCCTTTTAGAGGAACAGAAGACAAAAATAAGAATGGCTGAGTATAATCCCTTAGACCTGAAGAGGTGGAGAAGGTGCTGTGTGATCCTTTACAGGGATGCCATAATAAAGAGGAGGTCACAAATTAGACATCAATCTAGCACAGCCACTATGCGTCTTAATTTGCCTGTTCTGATGACATAATTAAATAGTTTCTGGCATTTTCTACTGTTGTGAAGGTGTGAGTTTTAGCAGATTGCCAGCACCACCACACTCCCCATACATTCTGAACACCTTGGCTCTGTGTTATATTTTATCTAGCTGGCTTTGCAAATCACACTTAGTGAAACTGTGACACGTTCTTGTCTGCCACTGTGCCATTCCTTGTTTTTTGACAGTCTCTACCAGATTCTCTCCTCTTAGTCATTTTTGTAAAGTGGTACAAAAATAGCCATGAGACTTCCAGTCAAGCTGGCTGATAGTCAATTTACTGAGCCAAGCATTGTTGCTACTTACCTGTTGCTTCTACAACCTTCTGCTGCGGTTTCAGCCAAACCTGTTTTTTTTAAGAACTACACTGTAATTTCCAGCACAGTAACCTTCTTTGAACAGGTTTTATGGCAATGATGATTGCAATACACATACAAATGAACTGAATCATAAAAGTCTGGCATAAATACCTCTTTACACCATCAGTATGTGCGGAACAACTTGTAGAATTTCAGCATCATTGTATTCATGATAATTATTTTGCTAGTGAGCTTTTGCTTATCATGTAAAATATTATTGACAACAGGCAGAAAGAGGCCTATGACCTGACTCACTTTGTCATTGATCAATTATAGTTTGGCAACATATAGGCGAAGGAAATAAATGTAAAGAGGCCCAGACTTAATAAAAGTGTATTTGCTGACTCTTTTCTCTTGACTTGCATGTGTACAATGTAATTATGAGAATCATATCAAGATATATGAATGTTATAATCTGACTTGAGCGGAACTATAAGTGATGGAACAGCTCCTGCAAATCATTTTTTTTAAATCAAAAAAATATTCCCAACAATTATTCTTGATGTTGGTTCCCTTTTAAATATAAAGACTAAAATGACTTATAATTATTTGCTTTCATTAATGGAGATTTACTGATTTAGGTGCCAAAATTCCAAAATCATAGAGATCTAACTACCATTTATTATTCAATTTTGTTTATGTGAAACAACTGGAATAGAAAAATGAACCAATCTCAGAGTTTGATGATTATTTTATTATATAGTTTAGTAATTATTTACTTATGTCATCTATTCTGTAACCAACTATTTGTTTCAATCTTGTTCCAATTTATTTTGGAAATTTGGGGCACTGGGTTGTTGAAGTAAAATCATGAGGGTCAGTGTTTACTCAATACTGCAGGAATTCTATTCTATGAGATAGATCTAAACATGTTGTTTATATTTATGGCATACAATGCCACATGGCTACAGTCAATATCTTTGATAATACTGGGGCATCTGTACACTCAATAATACTATTACATTGTCAGTCATTTTTCTGGACCTTGGGTTCATGAGCATGAATTCAGATACCCTGGCAATAGGGCAATGATGACTTGCTAAGAATGCTGAAATGTGTTGGTCTATAACTGGGGAAGGTAGGTCTTTTGCATAAGGAGGATATAGCCAACTTAGTGCAACTTTGCACTTGAATACAACTTACATAGATGGGAGTTGGGTGAGTAGGGATCTTGGGGTGGAAGGAATGAAGTGCTCCATTGCTTTTGGTTTTTCTAACTGTTTGTCTCCAGGAATTGGATTTTACTCTGCTACAGGAAAAGAAGGTAGGTATTTGGTGACTATCTGGCAAGTGACGATGTTTTATTTTATTCCTAAGGTTCAAATAGTATAATAACTGACAATAACATTAATAAAATACATAAAAATGTAAGAAAATATATAATTGAATCATACTATAAAGTAGCTAACTAGGATATATTAAGGATGGAAGGACAGGTATATGTTATAACTGCAGCATGTGAGAGCTGCTGGATGCTTGTTTGGTCTGAGGAAAACTGGTCTACCACAAATTTCAGAGTTTATGAGTTAGCAGCTAAACTGCTTAAGCTATGTCAGATCAAGAAAGAGGAAAGCTACCTGGATTCTTTGTACTAGGAGGCAACCAGTCATTTTAGGGTTCGGTTTTCTGATGTAGTCAGTGCTCAAGGACAGGAGAATGTCACTATGAGTGAAACAGGTAAGGGGACATAGAGGACAGGTGCATATTAACCTCAGTTTGTGAAATTGTCCAACAGTTTTATTTTTTCAGCTTATTTGGATGATAGTAGGGGCTGCAGTGGGGATGTGCTAACTTCCTCTAATACTGGAAGACATTCAAGTAGGGTGGTGGGAGCTTAAAAAGAATGTAGTGGTAGGAGGGGACAGTATTGTCAGAGGGATTAACAACATTTGCTGCACAAAGAGCATGAGAGTAGATAATTGTGTTGTCTGGCTGGTAGCAGTGATTGAGATATTTGCTCATGACTGGAGAGAGTTTGCATTAGCCAATGTAGGTACCAACAACACAGAAAAAACAAAGAATGAGGTTCTAAATAGTCAGCAAAAGGAGCTAGGGATTAAATCAAGAAGGAGAACATGAAAGGTCTGGATCAGGAACTGAGCCACATGCAAATTGGCTCAGGGAAAATCTGGCTCAAGATTTCTGTGGGAGAAGTGGGCTCCAGTTCATGGGGCATTGGCACCCAAATTGTGGAAAGTGGCATCTGTCCCAATGGGATCGTCTCCATACGAACTATTCTGAGGGCTGCATAACTAGGGGAGTAGGAAGGATTTTAAATGAACCAGTCAGGACAAGGGATTAATTTTGGGAAGATCTGGTAAATGATCCTGAGGTCCTAAAAGAGGTGGCTGATGCATTAGATTTAGTTTTCCCAAACTCCTGAGGTTTGGAGAAGTACTCATTAAATACAGCAAGTGTAACTTATTTATTCAAAAAAAGGAGGCAGGCAGAAAGCAGGAAATCTCAGGCCTGTTAACACCTGTCAAAGGGAAAATATTAGAAGTGATTGTTAAATAAGTTATAACAGGGAACTTGGATAAGTACAAGATAATCTGGCAGGGTCAACATTTCTTCTTGAAAGAAAAGTCATGTTTAGCCAATCTATAAGCGTATTTTTGAAGAAATAGCATGTGCTGTGCATATAGGGGAACTGGACTTAGATTTCCAGACAGCATTTGATATATTGGCACATATTGCGTGGGGATAAGAAACATTATAGTGGAGATAGTGCACATTGGTTAGAAGTTTAGCTGGCTAACAGAAAGCAAAGGATAGGGTTGAATGAAAGGTTGAAAACATTAGAATGTTTTATGGTTGGTAAGATGCAATGTGTGGGTGAGCCACAGGAATCAGTGCTCGGACATTGATTGTTCATATTTACATTAAATGACATGGATGAAGGCACAGAAGGTATGGTTGTCAAATTTACTGATGACACAAAGTAAGAAAACAAGTTGTGAAGTGGGTGTTAGGAGATTGCAAAAAGATATAGACAGGTTAAGTAAGTAGATAAAGACCTGGCAAATAGAGTATAAGTTGGAAAATGTGAAATTTCATCTTTGGCAGTAAAAATGAAAAACAGCATATTACCTCAATGGTGAAAGGGCAGAGCTGTGTGATGCAGAGGGATCGAGCTGCCCTGGTGCCAGCAGGACACCCAAGTACAGCAGGTAACTAGGAAAGTTTATATACTTATTATCATTGCTGGGAATTCGAATACAGAAGTAGTGAAGCAAAGCTTCAGTTATAGAGTCCACTGGTAAGATCACAGCTAGTGTATTGTGCACAGTATAGGTCTCCTTATTTAAAACATACTGTAAATGCATTCAAGGCAGTTCAGAGAAGGTTCACCAGGCTAATACTTGGAATGCTCAGGATGTCTTATAAGGAAAGCTGGGACAGGTTATGCTTGTATCCGCTTAGTTTAGAATAGTAAGAGGTGATTTGATTGGAATAGATATAAAACTGAGGGGTGTTGACAAGGTAAATATAGACAGGATGTTTCCTCTCAGGGCAGAATCTAGAACTAGTGGTCACTAATGAAAAATGAGAGGATCATAACCCCGGGTCACTTATAGACATATCAAACTTCTAAGTTTTAAAGAAGACTGATGTAGCTAAGATGACTGACAAGTGCAACTTCAGTGGTTATCTGGAAAAGAATTCTGGAAAGTCACATCTGCACAGAGTTAGGGAAACTTCAAACAGAAAGACTTAAAAAGAGGAGATAACGAGAGAATGACTACCCAACCCTCTCTCAGCAGGAGACCTTTTTTTTCAGGTACAGGGTGAAAAGGAAGCTTCAATCCTGGTCTATGTGTGTTAATGAATAGTGTGTGGACTATTGTGTGTTGTAAATGTCGCAATTTGAGCACAGCCATTAAATACCTCTGCACTATAGGTGAGGAAAGGAAAAAGGCACTTTCATACTCTGTGTGCTGCCAACCAGCCACTGTCAGAAATATTTCAGTTAACCTCCTGAAGGCAAGAATTTCAAAACTGAATATTCAACTACCAACATGGGTAACATACAGTGTAATGGCCACAGCATTTTATTATCTACTCTTCACAGAGATTGATTTTTTTTAAAGTTTCTATCTTTTCAGGCTCACTTATTCCTAATCAATGTGCATGTTTGTTGTATTATTAATTCTTATTTAGTTTGTAATTATTAAATTCAATCTTTTGAACCTGGTAAAATTGGCTTCATTTAATTCATTTGGATTTAGGAGAAAGGTATCCACAACAGGAGGGATCCTTTATATAATAACCTTGATGTGATCAACTAAAGGAATTAGTGAGTAAAGAAGAGGAGCCATTTTATCCGACCTCACCTGGAAGTTGATTGATTTGAGCTGTCTCATCTGGAGCCATAAAGAATTAGGGAATTTGCCAAGGGATTGGAAATAACAATTGTCCAAGATTTGAATCCACAGATAAAATGAAAGTTTGAGAGTAGGTAAATTGTCTCTTTGAAATCAATGTTTTAAACAAAAGTTGTAAAGGGTTTTTTGTGTTTGCTCTGTAGAAATGACCAGATTTGATGCCAGTGCATTCCTTGCAGAATTAGAAGTTATTTCTGAGAATTTAAAAGCTCTGCCATAAAGACCATAAAACCATCTATGACTCTATAAGACATAAGAACAGAAATTAGGCCATTCAGCCCATCAAGTCTGCTCTGCTATTCCTGGAACGTTGACCCCTGCATCTCCTGATGCTGCCTGCCTTGCTGTGTTCTTCCAGCCTCCTGCCTGTCTACTTTGGATTCCAGCATCAGCAGCTTTTTTGTCTTCTGCCATTCAATCATGACTGATAGGTTTTTCAACCCCATTTTCCAGCTTTCTCTCCATAACCTTTGATCCCTTTGGAATCAAGAACTTATCTCTCTCTGTTTTAAAGATACTCATTGACCTGGCCTCCACAGCTTTATGTGGCAACAAATTCCATAAATTCACCACTCTTTGGCTAAAAACGTTTCTCCTTATCTCTCTTCTAAAAGGTTTTCACTTTACTCTAAGTCTGTGCCCTAAGTCAGTTCTCGTCTCCTGCCAATGGATACATTTTCCCAACATCCACTCTGTCCAGGCCATTTAGTATTCTGAAATTTTCAATCAGATCCCCCTCATCCTTCTAAGCTCCATTGAGTATAGTCCCAGACACCTCAAACGTTCCTCATATGTTAAGCCTTTCATTCCTGGGACATTCTCGTGAATCTCCTCTAGGAGATGCTCCAGGGCCAAAACATCTTTCCTGAGGTATGGGCCCAAAATTGCCCACAATACTCTAAATCTGGTCGGACCAAAGCCTTATAAAGCCTCAGAAGTACACCCCTGCTTTTATATTCTAGCCCTCTCAAGGTGAATGACAATATTGCATTTGTCTTTCTAACTACTGACTCAACCTGCAAGTTTACCTTGAGAAAATCCTGGATGAGGACTTGAGGATTCCCAAGTCCCTTTGCACTTCAGAATTCTGAATTTTCTCCCTATTTAGAAAATAGTCCATACCTCTATTCTTCCTACCAAAGTGCATGACCTCACATTTTCCATCTGCTGTACTCCATCTGCCACTTCTTTGCCTACTCTCCTAACCTGTCTAAATCCTTCTGCAGCCTGCCCGCTTCCTCAATAAAACTTGTCCCTCCACCTATCTTTGCATCATCTGCAAACTTAGTCAGAATGACCTCAGTTTCTCCATCCAGATCATTTATGTATAAAGTAAAGGTTTTTGTCCAAACACTGACCCTGGTGGAACACCAGTAGTCACCAGCTTCCATCCTGAGAAGACCTTTTTATCCTCACTCTCTGCCTTCTGCCAGACAATCAATCTTCTATCCATGCTAGTTACCTGGCCTCTAACACTATACTCAGCAGCCTCCTGTGTAACACCTTGTCAAAGGCCTTCTGGAAGTCCAGATAGATAAAATTAATTGGCTCTCCTTGGACTAACCTGCTCATTAACTCCTCAAATTCTAACAAATTTGTTAGACATGATCTCCCCTTAATGAAACCATGCTGACTTTGCCCTATTTTACCGTACACTTCCTAGTAGTCAAAAATTTCATCCTTCACAATGTACTCCAAGATCTTACCAATGACTGAGGTTAGGCTAATCAGCCTATAATTTCTTGTCTTTTGCCTTGCTCCCTTTTTAAACAAGGAGGATACATTAGCAATTTTTCAGTCCTCTGAGACCATTCCAGTGATACTAAAGCCTCCACTATCTCTTCAGCCATCTCCTTCAGAATTCTCGGGTATAGTCCATCTGGTCCACGTGATTTATCCACTTTCAGATCTTTCAGTTTTTCTAGCACCTTCTCCTTGGTGATGGCCACTGTACTCATCTTTACCCCCCAACTCTCTTCCACCATGAAGACTGATGCAAAGTATTTATTTGATTTCTCAGCCATTTCTTTGTTCCTCATTACTACTTCTCCAGCATCATTTTCCAGTGGCCCAATGTCCACTTTTGCCTCTTTCGTCCTTTATATATCTGAAGAAACTCTTGCAATATTTCCTAACATGAGTTGAAAAATGTGGTGCTGGAAAAACACAGCAGGCCAGGAAGCATCCGAGGAGCAGGAGAATCGACGTTTCGGGCATAAGCCCTTCTTCAGGAATGAGGCTGGTGTGCCTGGTGGGCTGAGATAAAAGGTAGGGGGGAGGGAATTTAGGGGAGGGGCGTTGGGAATACGACAGGTGGAAGGAGGTGTGGGTGAGGGTGATAGGCCGGAGAGGGGATGGGGGCGGAGAGGTCGGGAAGAAGATTGCAGGTCAATCTTCTTCCCGACCTCTCCGCCCCCACCCCCTCTCTGGCTTATCACCCTCACCCTCACCTCCTTCCACTTGTCGTATTCCCAGTGCCCCTCCCCCAAATTTCCTCCCCCCAAACTTTTATCTCAGCCCGCCAGGCACACCAGCCTCATTCCTGAAGAAGGGCTTATGCCCGAAACGTCGATTCTCCTGCTCCTCGGATGCTTCCTGGCCTGCTGTGTTTTTCCAGGACCACATTTTTCAACTCTGGTCTCCAGCATCTGCAGTTCTCACTTTCTCCTATATTTCCTAACATCACTGGCTACCTTACCCTCATATTTAATCTTCTCCCTCCTTATTTCTTTCTTCATTGTCCTCTGTTGGTCTTTGTAGGCTTCCCAATCATCTGGCTTCCCACTGTCCTTCCCCACATTAAATGCTTTCTCTTTTGCTTTTATGCTAACCCTGACTACCCTAGTCAGCCATAGATGCCTCATCCTCCCTTTTTCTTTTTCCTCGGGATGAATTTTTGTTGTGTCTCTCAAATTAGTCCCAGAAACTCCTGCCATTGCTGATCTACTGTCTTTCCTGTTAGGCTCCTCTCCTAATCGATTCTGTTCAGCTCCTCTGTGGTTGCCTTTATTCAACTGCAATGCAGTTACATCTGATTCTACCTTCTCCCTTTCAAATTGCAGAGTAAATTCTATCATATTAAGGTCATCGTCTCCTAAGGGTTCCTTCATCTTAGGCTTCCTTATCAACTCTGCGTCACTGCACAACACTAAATTCAGTATTGACTGTTTCCTAGTGGGCTCCACCACAAACTGTTCCAAACAGCCATCTCATAGACATTCCACAACTTCCTTTTTTTGTGACCCATGACCAACCTGGTTTTCCCAGTCCACCTGCATATTGAAATCCCCTATGATCACTGTAACTTTGCCTTCCTTACATGCGTTTTCTATGTCTTGGTGTATCTTATGCCCCAAATCCTGACTACTGGAAGAAGAAGGTGCCTGAGAGATAAATAGGAGGGTGGGGGTGATGTAGCTGAGAAGGCAATAGTAGATGCAGATGGGGGTCATGGTGATAGGTAGGAAGGGAGGGTGGAGTGGATAGGTGAGAAGGAAGATGCTCAAGGACAGCTCAAGAGGGCGGTGCCGAGTTGGAAGGTAGGATCTGAGATCAGATGGGGGGGAGGGGAGGGGAGGAAGCTGATTGGAGGCAGATGTTTGCAGGTAAAGGGACAGCTGGAAAATGGGAAGCCTTCAGAAATGAGATAACAAGAATCCAGAGAAAGTATATTCCTGTTAGGGTGAAAGGGAAGGCTGGTAGGTATAGGGAATGCTGGAGGACTAAAGAAATTGAGGGTTTGGGTAAGAAAAAGAAGGAAGCCTATGTAAGGTATAGACAGGATAGATCAAGCGAATCCTTAGAAGAGTATAAAGGCAGTAGGAGTATACTTAAGAGGGAAATCAGGAAGGCAAAACGGGGAAATGAGATAGCTTTGGCAAATAGAATTAAGGAGAATCCAAAGGGTTTTTACAAATATATTAAGGACAAAAGGGTAACTAGGGAGAGAATAGGGCCCCTCAAAGATCAGCAAGGCGGCCTTTGTGTGGAGCCACAAAAAATGGGGGAGATACTAAATGAATATTTTGCATCAGTATTTAATGTGGAAAAGAATATGGAAGATATAGACTGTAGGGAAATAGATGGTGACATCTTGCAAAATGTCCAGATTACAGAGGAGGAAGTGCTGGATGTGTTGAAATGGTTAAAGGTGGATAAATCCCCAGGACCTGATCAGGTGTACCTGAGAACTCTGTGGGCAGCTAGAGAAGTGATTGCTGGGCCTTTTGCTGAGATAGTCACAGGTGAGGTGCCGGAAGATTGGAGGTTGGCAAACGTGGTGCCACTGTTTAAGAAGGGCGGTAAAGACAAGCCAGGGAACTATAGACCTGTGAGCTTGACCTCGGTGGTGGGCAAGTTGTTGGAGGGAATCCTGAGGGACAGGATGTACATGTATTTGGAAAGGCAAGGACTGATTCGGGATAGAGCTGAAAAAAGTGTTGCTGGAAAAGCGCAGCAGGTCAGGCAGCATCCAAGGAGCAGGAGAATCGACATTTCGTGCATAAGCCCTTCTTCAGCATCTGCAGTCCTCACTTTCTCCTAACTGATTCAGGATAGTCAACATGGCTTTGTGAGTGGGAAATCATGTCTCACAAACTTGATTGAGTTTTTTGAAGAAGTAACAAAGAAGATTGATGAGGGCAGAGCAGTAGATGTGATCTGTATGGACTTCAGTAAGGCATTTGACAAGGTTCCACATGGGATATTGATTAGCAAGGTTAGATCTCACGGGATACAGGGAGAACTAGCCATTTGGATACAGAACTGGCTCAAAGGTAGAAGACAGAGGGTGGTGATGGAGGGTTGTTTTTCAGACCGGAGGCCTGTGACCAGTGGAGTGCCACAAGGATCGGTGCTGGGCCCTCTACTTTTTGTCATTTACATAAATGATTTGGATGCGAGCATAAGAGGTACAGTTAGTAAGTTTGCAGATGACACCAAAATTGGAGGAGTAGTGGACAGTGAAGAGGGTTACCTCAGATTACAACAGGATCTGGACCAAATGGGTCAATGGGCTGAGAAGTGGCAGATGGAGTTTAATTCAGATAAATGCGAGGTGCTGCATTTTTGAAAAGCAAATCTTAGCAGGACTTATACACTTAATGGTTAGGTCCTAGGGAGTGTTGCTGAACAAAGAGACCTTGGAGTGCAGGTTCATAGCTCCTTGAAAGCGAAGTCGCAGGTAGATAGGATAGTGAAGAAGGCATTTGGTATGCTTTCCTTTATTGGTCAGAGTATTAGTACAGGAGTTGGGAGGTCATGTTGCGGCTGTACAGGACATTGGTTAGGCCACTGTTGGAATATTGCGTGCAATTTTGGTCTCCTTCCTATCGGAAAGATGTTGTGAAACTTGAAAGGGTTCAGAAAAGATTTATAAGGATGTTGCCAGGGTTGGAGGATCTGAGCTACAGGGAGAGGCTGAACAGTCTGGGGCTGTTTTCCCTGGAGTGTTGGAGGCTGAGGGGTGACCTTATAGAGAAAAGCGCAGCAGGTCAGGCAGGTGAGGGATATGGGCCGGGTGCTGGCAGGTGGGACTAGATTGGGTTGGGATATCTGGTCGGCATGGACGGGTTGGACCGAAGGGTCTGTTTCCATGCCGTACATCTCTATGACTCTAATGCCATGTAGTAGAGAATCCCAAGGTGAAAGATGAGGCGTTCTTCCTCCAGTCATCAGGTGGGTTGAATTTGGCTGTGGAGGAGTCCCAGGACTTGCATATCCTTGGATGATTGGGAGGGGACGTTGAAATGGTCGAACACAGGGCAGTGGGGGTGTTTGGTGTGTGTGTCTCAGACATGTACCCTGACTACTGTTTGGAGGCCCCCTGAGCAGTTAAAAGATTTAGTGACATAGTTCAGGTTTAAATTTGAAAGGACATGGCCAACAGTTTCCAGTTGAAAGCTGAGGACAATAAAATGAATAGGGTGGGGTTAGAAGGCTTAAAACTGAAGAAGAAATGAGTATCTCAGAAATAAGAAGATAAAGACAAAGGGTGGCAGGTGTCGGAGAGAGATGGGAAACAGTGGAAAGAGCAAAGAGGAAAAAAGGGAGTGTTTCATGAAAACAGCAGGAGAGGGGGGGTTGAACAAAACAATATGAGTTGAGTATCATTGTGTTACATTTAGAGGTGGATGCAACTTGGGTTTATTCCTTTAATTTGTAAATTTGCTAAGGCAGATTAGAATATTCTTTATCTCTTTCAAAATAATTGGACACAAGCTAAAATGGCCAGTCTGTCTTGATTCTTATTACTGCAGAAGTAAGTTCTCCAAGAAAATTTGCATGAGCACTCCCGCTTACTTGAGGAGGTGTCGCTGATTCTGAAGCACTAAAATAGACTACCTTAAATGGATTCCAGTTACTATCAGAAGGTTACTATCAGAAATTCAGTACCCTTAGGAAACAGCCTGACCAGACACACCTGGAATTTGAAAGGCTTAAGCAGCTTGCTTTCAGCCAGTTTGTACAGGCACTTCAAGCAGAGGCAGTTTACAAAAACCTCAGTGAAATATTTCTCCTTGAGGTGTTTAAAAACTCCATCTACTTCTCAAAAGGAATGCATCTCCAGGAACTGAGATGGATTGGGTTCAGGCAGGTTGCTAGACTGTCAGATGATTATGAGTTGATCTACAAACCTCTGAAGGATATTGGGGCCAGCCAATGTCTACTGCTGTGGTAAGGCATGAACTTACTTTCACCTGGTATTGTCAAGCTCCTTGACAGCCTGCACAAATCTCCGCCTTCATGACTTCAGTGTTGAGTCATGATATTTGGACTGTAAGATTCCCCCAGTTATCTTTCAAAGGCAGACAGTGGCAAGTTTATCTAATTACAAAGTGTACTGAGATATATTCTTAGTTTACAGCAACACCAGAGACAGAACAACTTTCCCAGAAGATATGGTTAGCTGACATAGTGGTCAATTATGCACAAAGCACATTTGCTAAGGTCCAAATGACCTATTAAGGGTCTGTAGTGAGACAAGAACAAATATTGTCCAAGGCTGCAATGATATAAGTGGGAGCACAGTTCATTATTCCCACACAAAACAGAAAATCATGCAGTTCTTGGAAATGTAGGGATTCTGTCAAAGGTTCATCCCAAATGTCATCTCTGTAGCTATTCCTGATGAAGGGCTTTTACCCGAAACGTCGATTTCCTGCTTCTCGGATGCTGTCTGAACTGCTGTGCTTTTCCAGAACCACTCTAATCTAGACTCTGGTTTCCAGCATCTGCAGTTATTGTTTTTACCCTCTGTAGCTATCATGCCTACTAGAGCAAAGGTAAAACGGAATGAGAAATGTCAGTTTTTGAAAAGCTTAAGGCCATTTGAAGAAGTGAGTCTGCATTTGTACCTCTGCATGCTGCTGGCCAGCTAGCCCCTGGTCAAAGGAAAGAGGGTAAAAAGATTTTCATTGAGTGTGCAAACCTAAAAATCTCAAAACTGACTGTTCAACTACCAACATCAATATAGCCAGTGACATCCAATGTTCTACTATTTACTCTAATGACTGTTTCAGAGACCAATCTATATATGTGCGTTTTATATATATATATATATATATATATATATAAATGTATATTCATTCTTTTATCTTTTCTGGGGGCTCATTTTAATTCCTTTTATGTGTGAATGTGTGTTGCGCTATTATTTCATCTCACGTTTAGTAACTCACACATTTTATTCACTCCAGGATGCCTGCTTAAATTGACTCCTTTTAAAATATAAATTAATTGGATCTGGGAGAAAGATATCTACAAAGGAGGGGATCCTTTTCAATTAACCTTGTTGTGGCTAACTAAACAGGCAGGTGAATAGAGAATAGGTTCATCTCCCATCTGAGACCTCAGTGATTTGGAGTATCCTGTTTGGAGCCTAATGAACTGGAGAAGCTCTCCTGGGATTGCTTGTAACATTTTAAACAGAGATGAGATGACATTTTAGCTCACAGAGGATTGTGAGTGTTTGGAACTCTCTTCTTGAAAAGATGGTGGAAGCAGAGTCTTTGAATATTTTTAAGGTGAGGTGCAGAGGTTATTGGTAGGAAATGAGGTGAAGAATTATTAGGACGAGGCAGAACTGTCAATTTAAGATTACAATCAGATCAGCTATGATCTTATTAAATGGCACAGCAAGCTTGAGTGGCAACAAGCTTCCTGCAACTTGTTCATATTTTAATAAATTATTTCATCTGCAAAAGTGTCCCATTACTACTGAAATGATCAGTAAATGAGAGCTAAGGGCTGTGGTCACTGGACCAGCAGAGGACTGCAACAACATGGATTGGCTGTTGGGGTGAAGATTTGCATCAGCGCAGTCACCAGTACCAAACGGCAGACCTCAGAAAGACACCCTCTAAGGACAAGCAATCATCTGCACTGAAAAGCAGGTCATCATGAGCTTAAGGCCAAGGTACTATGTCAAAGCACAGCAACAAATGGACAGTGTCAACCTTGTAAACTGTTAAAATGGGGTTAAAAATTGCCAGCATCAATGTGCGTAGCATCAAATCGGTTACGCGATGTGTTTCTACAATGGCCTTCCTGGCCAACGTTAAAGCCGACGTCCTGTTTCTGCAAGTGTGTGGGATACCGCACCTCAGCAGCTATAGGAGATGGTCGAGCTTGTGGGCCCATGGGCCGTCAGTTTGGTCAGGGGGCAATGATAGCCGCGCCTCCGGCCTGGGTAGCCTATTGCGAGGAGGCAACTTCACCATCTCCCAGGTTAAGGAGGTGGTGGGCAGGTGCCTCCTCGTCACCGACGTCATGTACAGGAATGCTCCCCTGAGACTGATTAATGTGTACGCCCCAGTGGGTAAGAGTGAACGGCTGGCCGTCCTGCAGCAGCTTCCACTGTTGCTGGCTACGTCCAGGCCGGTCATTCTGGCCGGAGACTTCAACTGTATCATTGTTAACGGGGGTGACAGTAAGCTGGACGCCACATCCAGAGCCCTGATGGACACTGTCAAAGATGACAAGCTGCACGACGTCTTCAGCACCCCTGCAGACGGAGTGCAGCGTAGATACACCTGGTCACGGGCAGACGGGTCTGTCCGCTCAAGGATAGATTACCTGTTTGTGTCCCGAACGTTCTCGGTCAGATCCACCGACGTCAAGCCGGTGTTCTTCTCTGACCACTGCCTCCTGCTGGCCGACTGTCACCTACAGGACGAGCAGCGGGCTGGTAAGGGAACGTGGAAGCTGAACACAAAGCTGTTGACCCCGGGAAACATTGAGGAGCTCAAGAGGGATTACGCAGGTTGGAGAACCATGAAGCCCCTCTTTGAGTCCCCAGCGGACTGGTGGGAAACAGTAAAAGGGAACATCAAGAGGTTCTTCATCCACAAAGGTGTTCAGGAGGCAAGAGAGAGGCGGGGAAAACTGTCCCAGCTCCAGGAAAGTATGCAGAACCTGCTCCTGCTGCAGACGTTGGGGGTGGATGTCACGGAGGACCTGAAGGAGGTGAAGGGCCAGCAAGCCTCGCTCTTTGCTTTGGAGGCCTCCAAGATAACCTTCTGGTCCAGGGTCCGCTCGGTGGAGCAGGATGAGACGTGCTCACGTTTCTTCTTCCAGAAGGTGCACAAAGAGAGTTCCGTGCTCAGCAGCCTGAAGGAAGAAGATGGCTCGATAACGTCATCTCAGGCTGACGTCATGAGGATCAGTAAATCCTTCTATGCCAGTCAGTATGACGCGAAGCCGACCGACAGCTCGGCCTCCCAGTCTTTCCTGTCCTCTATCATGGAGGTCTTAGACGACAGAACACAGGAGAGGCTGGACCAGTCGCTATCTCTGGACGAGCTGACCAAAGCCCTCGAGTCCTTCGAAAAGAATAAAACTCCCAGAAGCGATGGCTTACCGGTCGAGCTCTATTCCGCTCTGTGGGACTTGATTGGCCAGGACCTGCTGGAGGTGTATGTCAGTATGCTTCGGGCAGGTACCCTGATTGAATCCATGAGGAAAGGCATCATCACCCTCATCTACAAGCGGAAGGGGGAGAGGGAGGAACTCAAAAATTGGAGACCAATCTCACTGTTGAATGCGGATGAGAAAATTCTGTCAAAGGTAATCGCCAACCGGGTCAGGTCTGCTCTGTCGGTGATTCATCCCGACCAAACCTGTGCTGTGCCAGGCAGGAAGATCGCTGAGAGTCTCGCACTCCTCAGGGATACGATCGCCTACGTGCAGGACAGAGGGTTGGACACCTGCCTGATCAGCCTGGACCAGGAGAAAGCCTTTGACAGGATATCACACAGGTATATGAGAGATGTTCTCTCCAAAATGTGCTTTGGGGAGGGAATCTGCAATTGGATCAGACTGCTCTACACCAACATTGTCAGTGCAGTCTCAATCAACGGGTGGGAATCAGATAGCTTCCCATTCAGATCTGGAGTCAGGCAGGGCTGCCCCCTCTCTCCTGCCTTGTTTGTGTGCTGCATAGAGCATTTGGGGAGTCCATCAGGAAGGATGCGAGCCTGAGAGGGGTGACTATTCCTGGCAGCGGGGGCCTGCAAGTTAAGGCCTCCCTGTACGTGGATGATGTCGCCATTTTCTGCTCGGATCTGCTGTCCGTGTGCAGACTCATGTGCATATGTGACCAGTTCGAACGGGCCTCAGGGGCCAAGGTAAACGGAGGCAAGAGCGAGGCCATGCTCTTTGGGAACTGGGCCGACCAATCCTCGATCCCCTTCACCGTCAGGACTGACCACCTGAAGGTGCTGGGTATTTGGTTCTGGGGGGTGGGGCATGCGCCAAGTCTTGGGAGGAGCTTATCAGCAAAGTGAGGCAGAAACTGGGCAGATGGAAGCTACAGTCGCTCTCCATCGCGGGAAAAAACCTGGTCATCAGGTGTGAGGCACTGTCATTGCTATTATACGTGGCACAGGTCTGGCCTATGCCCAGAACCTGTGCCGCTGCAGTCACCCAGGCCATCTTCCAGTTTATATGGAGGTCAAAGATGGACCGGGTCCGAAGGGACTCGCTGTACAAAGATCTGGGCAACGGGGAAAAAAATACACCTAATGCCACCCTCACCCTGATGGCCACCTTTGTGTGTGGCTGCATCAAGCTGTGCGTGGATCCCCGGTACGCAAACACCAAGTGTCACTACGTACTGAGGTTCTACCTGTCCCTAGTGTTGCGAAGGATGGGCCTGGCCTCACTGCCGCGGAACGCTCCGAGTAGTTGGACCGTTCCGTATCACCTGTCCTTCGTGGAGAAATTTATGAAGAAAAACACCTTTGACCACAAGTCCATCAGGAAGTGGTCAGCACGTAGAGTCCTTGAGACCCTTCGGGAAAAGGAGAGGGCGGATCCTAATGAGCGGTTCCCTGAGCAGACTGTCAAAGCCATTTGGCAGAATGCCTCATTGCCAGAACTTTCCAACAAGCACCAAGACATGGCTTGGCTGGTGGTGAGAACGGCTCTGTCTGTGAGATCCTTTATGCACGCCCGGACTCTCAGCTGCACCGCACGCTGTCCTCGAAGCGGCTGCGGGGGGGACGAGATTGTCACACACATCCTTCTGGAATGTGCCTACGCAGAAGAAGTCTGGAGAGGAATGCAGTGGTGTTTGTCAAGGTTCATCCCGAGCAGCGCCGTGACGCGGGACTCCGTGCTCTACGGCCTGTTCCCCGGGACGCACACCGAGACGAACATCAACTGTGCCTGGAGGATCATCAGCTCGGTGAAGGACACTCTCTGGGCGGTCCGAAACCTGCTGATCTTCCAGCTGAAGGAGTTGACCCCGACTGAGTGCTGCAGACTGGCACATTCCAAGCTCCAGGACTACGTGTTGAGGGACGCGCTGAAGCTTGGGGCAGCTGCCGCCAAGGCGCGGATGGGAAAGACCACCGTGTAACATCTGCTTGCCTAAAGAAGAACAGGGGGCCCGTACAGTCATTTGGGCTCTGCTGACGCCTCAGCTAAAAATGTAATCGTACAGACCTGTAAATAGGAATGATTACTCTGTTTTGGTATGCAAACAAATGGAATGTTTACATATGTATGGCATGTCCAGTTGTACAGATCATCAAAGTATTTTATGAATAAAGTATATTTTTGAAATTTAAAACAAAAAGGACGTGTACTGCCTGCAGGATTTCCCTGGGGCAGGCTACTTTGATGTGACCTTCAGAAGTGTGAAGCAGTGCGAACAGCTCCTGAAGGTCTTCAAGGAGAAGGAAGGGGAGCCGCTCTTCTCGATCTTGTCAGCGATCCCATTGTGTGTGCTTCCTGCACAGAGGAGTCGGGTTGTTACAATCCATATGTACAACCCCTATGTTCCAGTGGCTGATGTCCTGACCTTCCTGGGAAGGTACGTCCAAGTTGAGGGAGAAGCCACCGATGTGATCGACCCCTTTGGGATCTGGACCAGTAAGCGGCAGGTCAGGGTAACTCTGAGGGTCGATGACAATGGGAACATTCTCCACACACCCTCGAGCTTCGCAATTGGAGGGAGCAGAGGCTACCTGACATATGCAGGGCAGCTGAAAGTGTGCCGAACCTGCGGGAAGTCGGGACACGTGGTGGCGGATTGCAAGGTGACCATCTGCAGGAACTGCAAACAGGAGGGTCACCTGACTAAGGACTGTCAGGAAGCAAAGAGCTGCAACCTGTGTGGAGAGGCGGGCCACATGTACAAGACCTGCCCAAGACGGGGGGGGGTGGCCCACTTACGCACAGATGGCTGGAGGTGGCAATGTGAGCCGTGGACCCCCAAAGACCAGTAAGGTCCACCCAGACAGCAGGGAAACAGAGTCTGGTGGCACCCAGAAAGAAGAACAGGCTGGAGTGGAGGAGGTGGCAGCCAGCAGAGAGACACAGCAGCTGATCCTAGCTCTAGCTGGGCAGATGGAAGCAATGGAGGAGAAGGTAATCGAGCAGGCAGAGGAGTGGATACCTGTTAAAAACAGGAAGAGAAAATCCTGCCAGGCCCCCAAAGCCTCCCAGCAAAGGGGGGAAAGGATAGCTGCACGAGGGAGGGACGGCCAGCTCTTCAGATGTGGAAGACGGGCACAAAGAATGTCATCACCACCAGAAGAAGAGACAGAGCGCCGTAGATAAAGAGGAGGGCATTTCCTCCCAACCAGGAAACAACAGACACCCCGAAGTGCATCCTCCACCCAGTGAGAACCAGGGGGTACCCCTGCCCCACAACTACAGACAACTGAGAGCTGCGATCCTCTGACAGTCCCATTGTCAGACACAGAACTGGACGGTACGGACCCTTGCCTTGGCTCAATGACTCCAGAGCAGGTAAATGACCCCAGTGAGAGCCTGGATAGCTACCTCAGCCCAGCGAGGGTCCAGCAGTTCGTGCTCACCATGGGGATGCAGACAGCTACCCCAGAGACAGGACAGTCAAAGGGACAATGGTAACCCCATAAACTGGGGGTTAAAGAAGGTTCATTTGCTATTGTATAACAGGGCACCCACTCAGTAGATGGGTTCTGCTGAAGCCACAGCTAAATAATAAGAGACTGGATGGTTAATAAAGGGAACTGGAAATAGGATAACTGTAAATTCGATTAATTAAATCTGTTCATTGAAATGTTAAGACATGCAATGTATATATCGATGAACGACATGATAAATTGTACAAGTACCAAAGATTTATTTCTATGAATGAAGTATATTTTGAAATAAAAAAAACTATGTCAAAGCCCCTCTTTGAGTCCCCAGCAGACTGGTAGGAAAAGTAAAAGCGAACATCAAGAGGTTCTTCATCCTCAAAGGTGTTCAGGAGGTGAGAGAGAGGCGGGAAAAACTGTCCCAGCTCCAGGAAAGTATGCAGAACCTGCTCCTGCTGCAGACGTTGGGGGTCGATGTCACGGAGGACCTGAAGGATGTGAAGGGCCAGCAAGCCTCGCTCTTTGCCTCGGAGGCCTCCAAGATAATCTTCCGGTCCAGGGTCCGCTCGGTAGAGCAGGACGAGACGTGCTCACGTTTCTTCTTCCAGAAGGTGCACAAAGAGAGCTCCGTGCTCAGCAGCCTGAAGGAAGAAGATGGCTCGATAACGTCATCTCAGGCTGACGTCATGAGGATCAGTAAATCCTTCTATGCCAGTCTGTATGACGCGAAGCTGACCGACATCGCGGCCTCCCAGTCGTTCCGGTCCTCTATCACGGAGGTCTTAGACGACAGAACACAGGAGAGGCTGGACCAGCCGCTATCTCTGGATGAGCTGACCAAGGCCCTCGAGTCCTTCGAAAAGAATAAAACTCCCGGAAGCGATGGCTTACCGGTCGAGCTCTATTCCGCTCTGTGGGAAGTGATTGGCCAGGACCTGCTGGAGGTGTATGTCAGTATGCTTTGGGCAGGTACCATGAGTGAATCCATGAGGAAAAGCATCATCACCCTCATCTACAAGCGGAAGGGGAAGAGGGAGGAACTCAAAAATTGGAGACCAATCTCACTGTTGAATGCGGATGAGAAAATTCTGTCAAAGGTAATCACCAACTGGGTCAGGTCTGCTCTGGGGTCGGTGATTCACCCTGACCAAACCTGTGCTGTGCCGGGCAGGAAGATCGCTGAGAGTCTCACTCTCCTCAGGGATACGATCGCCTACGTACAGGACAGAGGGTTGGACACCTGCCTGATCAGCCTGGACCAGGAGAAAGCCTTTGACAGGATATCACACAGGTATATGAAAGATGTTCTCTCCAAAATGGGCTTTGGGGAGGGAATCTGCAATTGGATCAGACTGCTCTACACCAACATTGTCAGTGCAGTCTCAATCAACGGGTGGGAATCAGATAGCTTCCCAGTCAGATCTGGAGTCAGGCAGGGCTGCCCTCTCTCTCCTGCCTTGTTTATGTGCTGCATTGAGCCATTTGGGGAGTCCATCAGGAAGGTTGCGAGCCTGAGAGGGGTGACTATTCCTGGCAACGGGGGCCTGCAGGTTAAGGCCTCCCTGTACATGGATGACGTTGTCATTTTCTGCTCGGATCCGCTGTCCGTGTGCAGACTCATGTGCATCTGTGACCAGTTCGAAAGGGCCTTGGGGGCCAAGGTAAACCGAGGCAAGAGCGAGGCCATGCTCTTCGGGAACTAGGCCGACCAATCCTCGATCCCCTTCACCGTCAGGACCGATCACCTGAAGGTGCTGGGTATTTGGTTCGGGGGAGCTGGGGCATGCGCCAAGTCTTGGGAGGAGCGTAACAGCAAAGTGAGGCAGAAACTGGGCAGATGGAAGCTACGGTCGCTCTCCATCACTGGAAAAAAACTTGGTCATCAGGTGTGAGGCACTGTCATTGCTATTATACGTGGCACAGGTCTGGGTTATGCCCAGAACCTGTGCCGCTGCAGTCACCCGGGCCATCTTCCAGTTTATATGGAGGTCAAAGATGGACCGGGTCCGAAGGGACTCGCTGTACAAAAATCTGGGCAACGGGGGAAAAAATACACCTAATGCCACTCTCACCCTGATGGCCACCTTTGTGTGTGGCTGCATCAAGCTGTGCGTGGATCCCCGGTACGCAAACACCAAGTGTCACTATGTACTGAGGTTCTACCTGTCCCCGGTGTTGCGAAGGATGGGCCTGGCCTCACTGCCGCGGAACGCTCCGAGTAGTTGGACCACCTGTCCTTCGTGGAGATGTTTATGAAGAAAAACACCTTTGACCACAGGTCCATCAGGAAGTGGTCAGCACGTAGTGTCCTTGAGACCCTTCGGGAAAAGGAGAGGGCGGATCCTAATGAGCGGTTCCCTGAGCAGACTGTCAAAGCCATTTGGCAGAATGCCTCATCACCAGAACTCTCCAACAAGCACCAAGACATGGCTTGGCTGGTGGTGAGAAGGGCTCTGCCTGTGAGATCCTTTATGCACGCCCGGACTCTCAGCCGCACCGCACGCTGCCCTCGAAGCGGCTGCGGGGGGGACAAGACTGTCACCCACTTCCTTCTGGAATGTGCCTACGCAGAAGTCTGGAGAGGAATGCAGTGGTGTTTGTTGAGGTTCGTCCCGAGCAGCGCCGTGACGCGGGACTCCGTGCTCTATGGCCTGTTCCCCGGGACGCACACCGAGACGAACATCAACTGTGCCTGGAGGATCATCAACTCAGTGAAGGACGCTCTCTGGGTGGTCCGAAACCTGTTGATCTTCCAGCTGAAGGAGTTGACCCCGACTGAGTGTCGCAGACTGGCACATTCCAAGGTCCAGGACTACGTGTTGAGGGACGCGCTGAAGCTTGGGGCAGCTGCCGCCAAGGCGCGGTGGGGAAAGACCACCGTGTAACATCTGCTTGCCTAAAGAAGAACAGGGGGCCCACGCAGTCATTTGGGCTCCGCTGACGCCTCAGCTAAAAATGTAATCGTACAGACCTGTAATAGGAATGATTACTCTGTTTCGGTATGCAAACAAATGGAATGTTTACATATGTATGGCATGTCCAGTTGTACAGATCATCAAAGTATTTTATGAATAAAGTATATTTTTGAAATTAAAAAAAGGATGTGTACTGCCTGCAGGATTTCCCTGCGGCAGGCTATTTCGATGTGATCTTCAGGAGCGTGAAGAATTGCGAGCAGCTCCTGAAGAATTTCAAGGAGAAGGAAGGGGAACCTCTGTTCTCCATCTTGTTGGCGGTCTCATTGTGTGTGCTTCCTGCACAGAGGAGTTGGGTTGTAACAATCCAGATGTACAGCCCTCACGTCCCAGCAGCAGATGTCCTGACCTTCCTGAGAAAATACATCCAGGTCGAGGGAGAAAGCACCCATGTGGTCGATCCTTTCGGGATCTGGACCAGCAAACGACAGGTCAGGGTAACACTGAGGGTCGATGCCAGTGGGAACATCCTCCACCCACCCTCCAGCGTTGCCATCGGAGGAAGCAGAGGTTACCTGACATACGCAGGGCAGCCAAAAGCGTGCCGAACCTGCGGGAGGTCAGGCCACATGGCGGCGGGCTGTAAGGTGACCGTCTGCCGAAACTGCAAGCAGGAAGGCCACCCGACCAAGGAATGTAAGGAGGCCAAGAACTGTAATCTGTGCGGAGAGGCGGGCCACATGTACAAGGCCTGCCCAATACGAGGGGCTGCCACCTACGCACAGATGGCTGGAGGTGGCAGCACGAGCCGTGGACTGCATAAGACCAGCAAGGTACCACAAAACAGCACGGGAACGGTGTCTGGAGGTACCCAGAAGGAAGGGCGGGCTGGAGCCGACAGCAGACAGCAGGGAGATGCAGCAGTCGATCCAAGCTCCTTCAAGACAGATGGAGGAAATGGAAGAGGAGGGAACAAAGGAGGCAGAGGGTTGGATTACTATCAAAAGCAAGAAGAGGAAACCTCACCAAGTCCCCAACGCCACCCAGCGAAGGGGGAAGCGACACCTGCACGACGAGGATACAGGCAGCTCTTCTGACGGTGAGGACGGGCGCAAGGAGGGTCATCACCAGAGGAAGAGACAGAGCGCTGCGGGGAAAAAGGAGGGCAGCACTGCCCAAGCAGGGAAGGACGATTCCTCTGAGGGGATGGGTAAAGGCCTCCCCCACCCGGTGAGAACCAAGAGGTACCCACCGGCCCACAGCTCCAGGTAACTGGAAGCAGCGGTCCTTTGACAGCCCCGCTGTCAGATGGAGAAATGGACTGTGTGGACCCTGGGCCTGACCCGAAGACACCAGAGCGGGGAAATGGCTCCAGCATGGAGCTGGACAGCTACCTCAGCCCTGGGAGGGTCCAGCAGTTAGCCGTCACCACGGGGATGCACACAGCTACCCCAGAGGGGCAAGACCAGCAGCAAATAGACACTGGTAAGCTCGTAAACTGTTAAAATGGGGATAAGAATTGCCAGCATCAATGTGCGTAGCATCAAATCGGTTACGCGATGTGTTTCTACAATGGCCTTCCTGGCCAACGTTAAAGCCGATGTCCTGTTTCTGCAGGAGTGTGGGATACCGCACCTCAGCAGCTACAGGAGATGGTCGAGCTTGTGGGCCCATGGGTCGTCAGTTTGGTCAGGGGGCAATGATAGCCGCGCCTCCGGCCTGGGTATCCTGTTGCGAGGAGGCAACTTCACCATCTCCCAGGTTAAGGAGGTGGTGGGCGGGTGCCTCCTTGTCACCGACGTTATGTACAGCAATGCTCCCCTGAGACTGATTAATGTGTACGCCCCAGTGGGTAAGAGTGAACGGCTGGCCGTCCTGCAGCAGCTTCCACTGTTGCTGGCTACGTCCAGGCCAGTCATTCTGGCTGGAGACTTCAATGTATCATTGATGCAGATGGACGATCTGGCGGGGGGGGACAGTAAACTGGACGCCATGTCCAGAGCCCTGATGGACACGGTAAAAGATGCCAAGCTGCACAACGTCTTCAGCACCCCTGCAGATGGAGCGCAGCGTAGATACACCTGGTCACGGGCAGACGGGTCTGTCCGCTCAAGGATAGATTACCTGTTTGTGTCCCAAACGCTCTCGGTCAGATCCACCGACGTCAAGCCGGTGTTCTTCTCTGACCACTGCCTCCTGCTGGCCGACTGTCACCAACATGACGAGCAGCGGGCTGGTAAGGGAATGTGGAAGCTGAACACAAAGCTGTTGACCCCGGGAAACATTGAGGAGCTCAAGAGGGACTACGCAGGTTGGAGAACCGTGGAGCCCCTCTTTGAGTCCCCAGCGGACTGGTGGGAAATAGTAAAAGGGAACATCAAGAAGTCCTTCATCCTCAAAGGTGTTCAGGAGGTGAGAGAGAGGTGGGAAAAGCTGTCCCAGCTCCAGGAAAGTATGCAGAACCTGCTCCTGCTGCAGACGATGGGGATGGATGTTACGGAGGACCTGAAGGAGGTGAAGGGCCAGCAAGCCTCGCTCTTTGCTTTGGAGGCCTCCAAGATAACCTTCTGGTCCAGGGTCCACTCGGTGGAGGAGGACGAGACGTGCTCACGTTTCTTCTTCCAGAAGGTGCACAAAGAGAGCTCCGTGCTCAGCAGCCTGAAGGAAGAAGATGGCTCGATAACGTCATCTCAGGCTGACGTCATGAGTATTAGCAAATCCTTCTATGCCAGTCCGAATTATGCGAAGCCAACCGACAGCGCGGCCTCCCAGTCTTTCCTGTCCTCTATCACGGAGGTCTTAGATGACAGAACACAGGAGAGGCTGGCCCAGCCGCTATCTCTGGATGAGCTGACCAACGCCCTCGAGTCCTTCGAAAAGAATAAAACTCCCAGAAGCGATGGCTTATCGGTCGAGCTCTATTCCGCTCTGTGGGAGTTGATTGGCCAGGACCTGCTGGAGGTGTATGTCAGTATGCTTTGGGCAGGTACCGTGAGTGAATCCATGAGGAAAGGCATCATCACCCTCATCTACAAGCGGAAGGGGGAGAGGGAGGAACTCAAAAATTGGAGACCAATCTCACTGTTGAATGCGGATGAGAAAATTCTGTCAAAGGTAATCGCCAACCGGGTCAGGTCTGCTCTGGGTCGGTGATTCACCCTGGCCAAACCTGTGCTGTGCCGGGCAGGAAGATCGCTGAGAGTCTCGCACTCCTCAGGGATACGATCGCCTACGTGCAGGACAGAGGGTTGGACACCTGCCTGATCAGCCTGGACCAGGAGAAAGCCTTTGACAGGATATCACACAGGTATATGAAAGATGTTCTCTCCAAAATGGGCTTTGGGGAGGGAATCTGCAATTGGATCAGACTGCTCTACACCAACATTGTCAGTGCAGTCTCAATCAACGGGTGGGAATCAGATAGCTTCCCAGTCAGATCTGGAGTCAGGCAGGGCTGCCCTCTCTCTCCTGCCTTGTTTATGTGCTGCATTGAGCCATTTGGGGAGTCCATCAGGAAGGATGCCAGCCTGAGAGGGGTGACTATTCCTGGCAACGGGGGCCTGCAGGTTAAGGCCTCCCTGTACATGGATGACGTTGTCATTTTCTGCTCGGATCCGCTGTCCGTGTGCAGACTCATGTGCATCTGTGACCAGTTCGAAAGGGCCTTGGGGGCCAAGGTAAACCGAGGCAAGAGCGAGGCCATGCTCTTCGGGAACTAGGCCGACCAATCCTCGATCCCCTTCACCGTCAGGACCGACCACCTGAAGGTGTTGGGTATTTGGTTCTGGGGAGCTGGGTGGTGCGCCAAGTCTTGGGAGGAGCGTATTAGCAAAGTGAGGCAGAAACTGGGCAGATGGAAGCTACAGTCGCTCTCCATCGCGAGAAAAAACCTGGTCATCAGATGTGAGGCACTGTCATTGCTGTTATACGTGGCACAGGTCTGCCTATTCCCAGAACCTGTGCCGCTGCAGTCACCCGGGCCATCTTCCAGTTTATATGGAGGTCAAAGATGGACTGGATCCGAAGGGACTCGCTGTACAAAGATCTGGGCAACGGGGAAAAAATACACCCAATGCCACCCTCACCCTGATGACCACCTTTGTGTGTGGCTGCATCAAGCTGTGCGTGGATCCCCGGTACGCAAACACCAAGTGTCACTCTGTACTGAGGTTCTACCTGTCCCCGGTGTTGCGAAGGATGGGTCTGGCCTCGCTGTCGCGGAACACTCCGAGTAGTTGGACCGTTCTGTATCACCTGTCCTTCGTAGAGAAATTTATGAAGAAAAACACCTTTGACCACAAGTCCATCAAGAAGTGGTCAGCACATAGTGTCCTTGAGACCCTTCGGGAAAAAGAGAGGGTGGATCCTATCAAGCGGTTCCCTGAGCAGACTCTCAAAGCCATTTGGCAGAATGCCACATCGCCAGAACGTTCCAACAAGCACAAAGACATGGCTTGGCTGGTGGTGAGAAGGGCTCTGCCTGTGAGATCCTTTATGCACGCCCGGACTCTCAGCCGCACCGCACGCTGCCCTGGGTGGTCCGAAACCTGTTGATCTTCCAGCTGAAGGAGTTGACCCCGACTGAGTGTTGCAGACTGGCACATTGCAAGGTCCAGGACTATGTGTTGAGGGATGCGCTGAAGCTTGGGGCAGCTGCCGCCAAGGCGCGGTGGGGAAAGACCACCATGTAACATCTGCCACCTAAAGAACAGGGGGCCCGCGCAGTCATTTGGGCTCTGCTGACCCCTCAGCTAAAAATGTAATCGTACAGACCTGTAAATAGGAATGATTACTCTGTCTCTGTATACCAAGAAATGGAATGTTTACGGATATATGGCATGACCAATTGTACAGATCATCAAAATATTTTATGAATAAAGTATATTTTTGAAATAAAAAAAAACTATGTCACTGTAATGGTTCTCTCCTTCTGACCTGTGAGGGGGGAGGGCAAGGTTGACCGGAATAGGGAACGATGGATGACAAGACATAGTGAGGCTTTGACCAGAAACAAAAAGTGTGGCTCAGGCTCAGACAGCTGGAATCAAGGGAATCCCTGGAGGTGTATAGGGAATACAGGAGATTCACTGAGGAAGGAAATCAGGAGGGTGAAAAGGGGGCATGAGATAGCCTTAGCTGAGAAGATTGGGGTGGGCAGAATTTCAGCAGAACGCCACCACCAAAGACATCTTCCCCTCAATCTCCTTGTCTGCATTTTGCAGGAATCATTCCTCCAGGCCACCCTAATCCATTCCACGACCACCAACACCAACTCCCTTCCCACGGGAGAAGGTGCAACACCTGCTCCTTCATCTGCCTCTTCCTTGCTCACCATTCAAGAGCCGAAACAGACTTTCCAGGTGAAGAAGCATTTCACTGATGTGGCATGTTCTACATTGGAGAAGTCAAACACTGACTGGGTGACCGCTTTGGGGAACACCTCCGGTGCATGAGAAAGCATAATCCTGACCTTCCCATAGCTGGTCTTTTTAATGCAGTATTCTGCTCACATGCCCACTTGCCTGTCTTCGGCATGCTACAATGCTCCAATGAAACACAGCACAGACTAGAGGAACAAAATCTCATCTTCAGACTAGGCACTTTATAGCCTTATGGACTTAATATTGAGTTCAACACCTTCAAATTGTGAAGCCATTCATAGAGTCATAGAGAGTCACAGAGACTTACGGCATGGAAATGGACCCTGCAGTCCAACCCGTCCATGCTGACCAGTTATCCTAACCTAATCTAGTCCCATTTGCCACCACTTGGCTCAAATATGAGGTCTTGCATTTTGGAAAAAAGAATACAGGCATGGACTACTTTCTAAACGGTGAGAAAATTCATAATGCCAAAGTACGGAGGGATCTGGGAGTGCTAGTTGAGGATTCTCTAAAGGTAAACATGCAGGTTGAGTCCGTGATTAAGAAAGCGAATGCAATGTTGTCAATTATCTCAAGAGGGTTGGAATATAAAAGCACTGTTGTGCTACTGAGACTTTATCAAGCTCTGGTTAGGCCCCATTTGGAGTACTGTGTCCAGTTTTGGTCCCCACACCTCAGGAAGGACATACTGGCACTTGAGCGTGTCCAGCGGAGATTCACACGGATGATCCCTGGAATAGTAGGTCTAACATATGAGGAACAGCTGAGGATCCTGGGATTGTATTCATTGGAGTTTCGAAGATTAAGGGGAGATCTAATAGAAACTTACAAGATAATACATGGCTTGGAGAGGGTGGAGGCTAGGAAATTGTTTCCGTTAGGCGGGGAGACTAGGACCTGTGGACACAGCCTTAGAATTAGAGGGGGTAAATTCAGAACAGAAATGCAGAGACATTTCTTCAGCCAGAGAGTGGTGGGCCTGTGAAATTCATTGCCACAGAGTGCAGTGGAGGCTGGGATGCTAAATGTCTTCAAGGCAGAAATTGATAAATTCTTGATGTAACAAGGAATTAAGGGCTACGGGGAGAATGCGGGTAAGTGGAGTTGAAATGCCCATCAGCCATGATTGAATGGCGGAGTGGACTCGATGGGCCGAATGGCCTTACTTCCGCTCCTATGTCTTGTGGTCTTATGGTCTTATATCACTCTAAATCCTTCCTATTCATATACCCATCCAGATGTCTTTTAAATGCTGTAATTGTACCAGCCTCCACCAGTTCCTCTGGCAGCTCAATCCATACACACACCACCCCCTGCATGAAAAAGTTGCCCCTTAGGTCCCTTTTATATATTTCCCCTCTCACCTTGAACCTATGACCTCTAGTTCTGGACTCTCCCAACCCAGGGAAAAGGCTTTGTCTATTTGTCCTATCCATGCCCCTCATAATTTTATAAACCTCTATGAGGTCACCCCTCAGCCTCCAACGTTCCAGGGAAAACAGCCCCAGCCTGTTCAGCCTCTCCCTATAGCTCAAATCCTCCAACCCTAGCAACATCCTTGTAAATCTTTTATGAATCCTTTCAAGTTTCACAACATCCTTCCGATAGGAAGGAGACTAGAATTCAAAAGTGACCTAACCAATGTCCTGCCAACTCTTATACTCAATGCTCTGATAAATAAATGAAAGCAAACCAAATGCCTTCTTCACTATCCTATCTACCTGCAACTCTACTTTCAAGGAGCTTTGAATCTGCAGTCCAAGGTCTCTTTGTTCAGCAACACTCCCCAGGACGTTACCATTAAGTGTATGAGTTTTGTTCTGATTTGCTTTTCCAAAGTGCAGCACCTCACATTTACCTAAATTAAACTCCATCTACCACTCCTCAACCCATTGGCCATTTGATCAAGATCCGATTGTTATTTGAGGTAACCTTCTTTGCTGTCCACTATACCTCTAATTTTGGTGTTGTCTGCAAAATTAGTAACTATATCTCCTATGTTCACATCCAAATCATTTATATAAATGATGAAAAGTAGTGGACCCAGCACCGATCCTTGTGGCACACCACTGGTTACAGGCCTTCAGTCTGAAAAGCAACCCTCCACCACTACCATCTGTCTTCTACCTTCCAGCCAGTTCTGTATGCAAATGGATAATTTTCCCTGTATTCCAATGAAATCTAACTTGCTAACCAGTCTCCCATGAGGAACTTTGTTGAACGCCTTACTGAAGTCCATATAGATCATGTCCACTGCTCTACCCTCACCAATCCTCTGTTACTTCTTCAAAAAACTCAAAGTCATGAGACATGATTTCCCACGCACAAAGCTATGTTGACTGTCTCTAACCAGTCTTTGCCTTTCCATATACATGTAAATCTTGTCCCTCGGGATTCTCTTCAACAACTTGCCCACCACCAATGTCAGGCTCATCGGTCTGTAGTTCCCTGGCTTTTCCTTACCATCTTTCTTAAATAGTGGCACCATGTTTGCCAACCTCCAGTCTTCTGGCACCTCACCTGTGACTATCAATGATACAAATATCTCAGCTAAAGGCCCAATAATCACTTCTGTAGCTTCCCACAGAGTTCTAGGATACACCTGATCAGGTCCTTGGGAATTATCCACTTTTATGCATTTCAAGACATCTAGCACCTCCTCCGTGACGTTTTTCAAGATGTCACCATCTATTTCCTAACATTCTATATCTTCCATGTCCTTCTCCACAGTAAACACTGATGTAAAATACACATTTAGTATCTCCCCCCATCTCCTGCAGCTCCGCACAAAGGCTACTTGCTGATCTTTCAGGGCCCCTATTCTCTCCCCAGTTACCCTTTTGTCCTTAATGTATTTATAAGATCCCTTTGGTTCCTCCCTAACTCTTTTTGCCAATGCTATCTCATGTCCCCTTTTTGCCCTCCTGATTTCCCTCTTTTTCCCTACTTCCTTTGTACTCTTCCAAGAATTCACTCGATCTCTGCTATCTAAACCTGACATATGCTTCCTTCTTTTTCTTAACCAAAACCTCAATTTTCGAGTTATCCAGCACTCACTACACCTACCAGCCTTTCCTTTCACCCTAGCAAGAATATATTCTCTTTGGACTCTCGTTATCTCATTTTTGAAGGCTTCCCATTTTCCAGCTGGTCCTTTACCTGCGGACATCTCATAGAGATGTACAGGATGGAAACAGTTCCTTTTGTCCAACCCATCCTTGCCAACCAGATATCATAAATTAATCTAGACTCATTTGCCAGCACTTGGCCCATATCCCTCTAAACATTTCCTATTCATATATCCATCCAGATGCCTTTGAAATGCTGTAATTGTACCAGCCTCCACCACTTCCTCTGGCAGCTCATTCCATACACACACCACCCTCTGTGTGAAAATGTTGTCCCTTAGGTCCTTTTTAAATATTTTCCTCTCTCACCCTAAACCTATGCCCTCTAGTTCTGGACTCCCCCACCCCAGGGAAAAGACTTTGTCTATTTATGCTATCCCTGCCCCTCACGATTTTATAAACCTCTATAAGGTCACCCCTCAGCCTCTGACACACCAAGAAAAACATCCCCAGCCTATTCAGCCTCTCCCTATAGCTCAAATCCTCTAACCCTGGCAACATCCTTGTAAATCTTTTCTGAACCCTTTCAGGTTTCACAACATCCTTCCGAGAGGATGATTTGAAGGTGCCAGTTTTGGACTGGGGTGGACAAAGTTATGAATCACACAACACCAGGTTTTAGTTCAACAGGTTTATTTGGAAGCACTAGCTTTGCACGTGGAAGGTACTCATGCAATTCAGCCAACGTTGTCTATCTCATTCGCTGCAGGCAAAGATGTCCTGAGGCATAACACATTGGTGAGACTGAGCAGAGGCTATGGCAATGGATGAATGGACACTGCATAATAATCACCAGACAGGAGTGTTCCATCTTAGACAGAGAACATTTCAACAGTCCAGGACATTCGACCTCGGACCTTCGGGTGACCATCCTCCAAGGCGGACATCGGGATAGGCAACAACGTAAAATGGCTGAGCAGAGGCTGATAGCCAAATTCAGTACCCATGGGGATGACCTCAACTGGGACCTTGGGTTCCTGTCACACTACAGGTCACCCCACTGCACTACACACACACACTCCTACAGATACACACACTCCTACAGATACACATACTCTACAGACACTCTCTCATACACAAGCTGTCTCTCATATGCACACACATACATTCCCACACACCCATGCAGCCCCTCACAGACCTCTACCTCTTTACACTCACACTCACACACATACACACATTCTCTCACAGATACTCATATCCCCATACCCCACCCCCCTCACTCCCCCACACATATAAGTTTGTGGGGTGAATTTGTACTTGCAGAATTACATTTTATTTTGCTCAAAAACTGAATGAATCAATGTAAGATTTTCTAAATCAGTTTTTAGATTAGAATCGGTCTGAACATTGTGGCACAGACAGTCTCACACAGGGCACCTCACACCTTAAATGCATTATTTGGGATGACATGACACCAATTGTTAAAGTTCACTTGAGAATGTAACTTTAAAAAGGTTCTGCGATTTACATATGAAAGAACTGAAACCAACATGTTCATTCTAAAAGCTGGGAAACTTAAACAATCCAGGTCTTTTTCATTATATAATTTCAGTTACATCACACTGCAAACTTTTGCTATAAATTCTATCTTATGATCTTATACTCCACAACCACCTGATGAAGGCGCAGCACTCCGAAAGCTAGTGCTTCCAAATAAACCTGTTGGACTATAACTTGGTGTTGTACAATAACCTTGTACTTCTGATAGGAGGGAGACTAGAATTGCACACAATATTCCAAAAATGACCTAACCAATGTCCTGTACAGCCACAAAATGATATCGCAACTCCTGTACTCAGTGCACTGACTGACCAATAAAGGAAAGCATACCACACATCCTTCCCTTTCTTTCAGCTTTGCTTGTTATGTTCTCTGTCACCATGTCCCCTCTCCCTTCCCCCCACCCCAGTGGGACTGTCTGTTCTTTCCAGTCTGGCAGTTAGATATACCATTATTTTTCCATTCTCACATTTCAATCACTTAATCACTTATCAACATTCTTTCTTCCCAAGCACTCCAACATCACCCCGTTTCCCACACCCCCCCACAATTATAACATAAATGCTGTCCCCTCCATATTTCACTTCAGCTCTGATGAAGGGTCCTCTCGACTCAAAACATTAGCTTGCTCTCTCTCCATGGATGCTGCCTGACGCATTTTGATCTCCAGCATTTTTTGTTTTCATTGCAGATCTTGCTGATTGTTTTCCACAAATATATTCTGGATATATTCAACTTCTCTTGTGAGTTTTCATTGTTCTCCTTCCTACACTATTCCTAAAAAGTAAATGTAAAGTGGGATCCGCATCTTTTCACCTCCAAATGCCTGCTGTAAAGCTCCATTAAACTGCAAAGCTCCCACGGATGTTGCAAAAGCCGTCTAGTATTTCTTTGAGTACAGTATTTCAGATACGCAATCAATCAAAGTCTGTTTCAAATGTATCAAAGTCTGTGAGAACGAGTACACCTTTAAGAGATTCTCTTTAAGCAACTATCTCTGCCTTGATAAGACATTCTGACAGCTCTGTCTGCTACATGGTGACCTACAATCACAAAAGGCAAATGGCGATGTGAAAGCCATGTATGGTACCACTGAAAGGACTAACCTTTCCTTGTGCCTCCCTGAAACCTGATGGAACTTATGCTGATGAGGCAACTCCTGGTGGCTGTAAAGTCTAATTTAAAATTGTGTCTCCATGTTAGCACAATCACAAATGATTATATTCTCTGCTGCAATCCAAAACTGCCAGAACCACAGAAAGTAAATTGGGTGTCATTGCCCACATTGACTCAGAAGTGAATCAAAGTGACTTGAGACCATCTCCTTCAGAGAATCTCATTCCTCTTCCTCCTGCTATCAGGCTGGGCCCACACTACAGAATTAGTTTGCAGTTATGCCTGCCTAAGAAGAACAGGGGGCCCACGCAGTCATTTGGGCTCTGCTGATGCCTCAGCTAAATATATGGACATATGATTGATAAACGTACAGACCTGTATATAAAAATGATAAATTCTGATCTCTGTATGTAAATGTTTATGTATGTATGGCATGACCAACTGTACAGACCATCAAATTATTTTATGAATAAAGTATATTTTTGAAATATAAAAAAAAATTAGTTTGCAGTTATGCAGAAGAAGTCTTGAGAGGAATGCAGTGGTGTTTGTCGAGGTTCGTCCCGAGCAACGCCGTGACGCGGGATTCCGTGCTCTACGGCCTGTTCCCTGGGACGCACACCGAGACGAACATCAACTGTGCCTGGAGGATCATCAACTCGGTGAAGGACGCTCTCTGGGCAATCCGAAACCTGTTGATCTTCCAGCTGAAGGAGTTGACCCCGACTGAGTGCTGCAGATTGGCACATTCCAAGGTCCAGGACTACATGTTGAGGGACGCGCTGAAACTTGGGGCAGCTGCTGCCAAGGCGCGATGGGGAAAGACCACCGTGTAACATCTGCCTGCTTAAGAAGAACAGGGGGCCTGTGCAGTCATTTGGGCTCTGCTGACACCTCAGCTAAATATATGGATATATGATTGATAAACGTCCAGACCTGTACATATGAATGATAAATTCTGATCTCTGTATGCAAATGTTTACGTATGTATGGCATGACCAAATGTACAGACCATCAAATTATTTTATGAATAAAGTATATTTTTGAAATACAAAAAAATTAGTTTGCAGTTACTCTATAATTACAGTGTTATCACTGAGTAAAATCATTTTCCTCCTGCTAGATTATAATGAGCATTGTAGCCTTTCTTAAAACCAGCTAAGTTGTACTGGACTAGGATTTCAGCAGAGACCAAGGCCCAATCTTAACATAATGCCAACAGTTAAAGAGACTGCGCCAGGGAAACAAATACCTCGCAGATCTTGCAAAAATGAAGTGTGATCACACAAGAACAAGATGTGAATCCAAATCAATGGGAGAAAAGTTAGATATCCAAATGAAGGAAATCTGGACAGTGTATATTCAATTCCCGACAGATGTTGATTTACAGTGTAAAGATGTCAGTAAATTATAATGGATTTGTTGATGTTACTCAAACAGATTTCAAGGAAGGCAAGTGAGGAAACTGAAAATGAAGACAGAATCATGGTGTACACAGGGTGCTCCTCTGGGGTTGAGGTACATTTCAGGGAAGTTTAAAAGGAATGGAGAATGGTACATATAGTCCAGGCTACAACTAGAGCTTGAAATGATTGATGCTAACACTGGCTGGAAAAATACAAAAATATTCAATCATTTGGAATTATGATCAATTCTTTAATGAGGAAGAATAACCCCTTTGCTCAAAAATAACCAAAACAAAATAACTGGCACGAAGCAGTTTGCAGTTCACTCAGCCACTCATCAGTCTGGCGAGAGACGTGGAATGCAGCTTTTAAAGTTAGCAGATGGCAAGTCTGAAGATTCTCATGAGGTTTATTCCCTATCCAGACAAATGTATATGGCTTAAGTATGTGATTCATCATATAGTATCTGTGACCAGTCAACCAACAGAAAAACCTCCCAGTGGCAAGGTGAGCTATGCAATAGCAATTTAATAAATTGTAATTTACCTGATAACTTTTACATTTTTTAATGTATTTAGAAAGATGATTTTATTCATATTTTTGCTAGAGGTACCTGAGAGGAAAATCTTCTTAAATGCATCTTGCAAAATAAGATAATGAACTACAATTGAAACCATGGTAGAAATGCTGCATCATTAATGTCGCTTTCTATAGGGCTATGCTGATATTGCAAAACTAATCTCTGCAAGGGCTTAAAGGAACAGTAGCTACTTGAAAATGTTATTTTGTATGCTGGAAACACAGGCTGCCAAGGTCAACTTTGGACTCCGTGAAATTCCTTTTCCAGTGGAATGGACTTTCATTTTGTGCATGGCTGTTGACTTTGGTGAGAAAAGTTTGGACAACACAACCCAGTAGCTAAAATGGAAACCTGCAGCAGTCTATTCAACTCCACGTGGTTGACTTACAGCTGGGCTACTTTCACATAGACTGACAATAGCAATGTTATCCAGTTTGAATCGTGTCTCTTGTAGTCTAGATGCCAGAGTATCATTGGGATTTTATTTCAAAATCAATTCTGGAGCAGATACAAGACTGAGCTGAGGTCAAAATAGGTGGACCAAACAAATTTAGCCCTAAAGGTGCTAGATTTACAATCCTGGCAATTACTGAGATTCTGCACATGGCAAACTTTGAAGAAGATCATTTGGCCCATCATGTCTGCACCAGCTCTATTATCTAGTACTAATCCCCTGCTATTTCCTCATATTCCTGCAAACATTACTGTCTGATTAACCATCTAATGCCCTCCTGAATGCATCCATTCAAACTGCTTCCACCATCTTTGCAAGTAGTGCATTCTACAGTGCATCTGATACTGGGTGCTCATACAATGAGGACTATCTCAGATGGCCACCATAATTGAAACTTTGTAACAACACAGTGTTTAACTATGGGGTAGTGTGTGCCAGGTCTTCCATCTCTAGAAAGACATTAATAGTGTCCTCAGCCACTCTCTGAAAGGGAACACAAGTTAACAAATGAAAAATATTTTTTCCGATTGCATTTTTCAAGGGTTCAGATAATCTCCAAACTGGATCCCATTCTCCCATTTTGCACAAATGCTATTGTTTGCATAAGCAAAAGTTCCACTTTGAAAACAGACCTCTATCCTATTAATTTACATTTCTCCTGACTAATGCATCTAATTTACATTTCTCCTGACTAATGTATCTAACCTACATATCCCTGAACACTATGGGCAATTTCCCATGGCCAATACACCTAACCTGCATGTTTTTGGACTGTGGGAGGAAACCGAAGCACCCAGAGGAAACCCATGCAGACACGGGGAGAATGTGCAAACTCCACACAGACAGTCGCCCAAGGCTGGAATCAAACCCAGGGTCCCTGGCGCTGTGAGTCCCAATACTATGTAACAGGAGAAAGTGAGGACTGCAGATGCTGGAGATCAGAGCTGAAAATGAGTTGCTGGAAAAGCGCAGCAGGTCAGGCAGCATCCAGGGAACAGGAGAATCGACGTTTCGGGCATAACATTTCCTCTCCAGAGGCTCCCTTCTTAGTCCAGCAATCAGCAATCAGTTTTCTTGAAAAGAAAATCACCAATCTTGCAGTCCCAGCTGATTGTGGTAACATTTGATTGTCAATAACTTGTGTTGAAACAGGGTTGCTTATCTGGGCATTGCTGCATTCTTCCAAGTCATTTTAACATAATTGTCAGCTCCCAGTAATACTGGCACAAGTGCTGTTGGAAACCACAAACAGCAGTACACGCATTATAATAGAGACTCAGCATTTACAGGATCTGACCCAATTTGCAGGAATTAGTGAGTACAAATTCCTTTTTATTACCAAAGAAACAATTTATGAAATTGGGCACCAGCCTTTCCAGTAGAATAGCAGGTACCAGATGCATATTTGGCCCCACACCAAACTGTTAGAATTCTCCCTCAGTTCTTTCATGACCTACTTTTAGATTTAATTTGAATTTTATCCATTGCATCCTTATCGAAGTTCTTCCACCAAGTGGATTTGCTTATCCGGAGAGCTGGTCTAGACATAATAAACTGAATGGCCTCATTCTGTTATGTAACAAGTATGTGTTTGTTAAGAGTTCCCATCCACTGACTTGAAGCCTATGAGCTAAGCATCCATCTACAGCTAGATCTATTGATTTTCCACTGCATAAATGTTATGCTGTCTCATTTGTCTGATTGCAACATACTGGCCAAACAAAACCCTTGCTCCTGGCTGGCTACATGTAAGCAGGGAGCCCAATCATGTACAATGCTTTCAGGTCTTAGTCTCTAGGTTTCAAAAGTAGTTAAAAGGGAGTGGCACTGCCTGAAGGATATCATCAAGGAATGCCCTCTGAAGCAAATGGGAGCTAGTTATTGGGGAGGTCAGTACAAGGAGTCTAGCATCGGAAAATGTTTAATCATTTCATACAAATAATCAAGGTCGGTAAATATATTTTCAAAGGACATCTTCTATCCACCAACCTTTCAGGTTGCTCAAAGCACTACATCCACATTATTCAGCAAGCAGCAAACTCAGGACTCAAGGCCTTATATTCACATACTCTGCCTCACCTACACACACTCAAAGACACCAGTCTCACATCCATCTCTTGTTGCCTTCAGATTCCTCCAGCTATTCAGCCAAATACAGAGCAAAGCAATTACTGACATTCAGTCCACTTTCCTGCAGGATAGTTGGCATGAAATAGAAATGAATAGAGCAGAAGTGGAGAGAAACTGGCACATCTTCTCTTCGAGAAATGATGCTTCTTCTAATCATGGATCTGGCTGGGATAGGAACACTGTGTCCAGCATGGCTGAGATCACTGAGGATGATGATATGTTCCTCCAATCCCACGTCATCCTTATCCCACTGTCTGGCAATGGATTGCAAGCTGCAGATTATGTGACTGTTTGTCTCTTGCTTTCCCTCCTTCCCCACCTCCCTCATCCCAACTCTCTCCTGAATCTCTGCTTTCAGCAGCCAAGAACTGCCCCCATTTCAAGTTCAGAAACTGATAAAGAAACACTATTACTTGATCTGACAGTTGCAGTCATCAGCTCAGATACTGGGAATGGCATAAACTTGAAAATATAGAAGCTTTGATCTGCACATGGTGAATCACCAGGCACAAGTGGACTACAGATAAGCCTGGGGGGAAAGGATAAGTTGTGTGTCAGATCATTGAAAGGCAAGATCACAAGAGATTTGGAATGGGGATGGGGTTTAGATAAGGATTTCAATAGATCAGCAGACAGAGCCATTCTGACAGCCATTCGTATTGGGATGTTTGGGGTGTGATGATGCTGTCACTTTAAAAAGGTCATTTTGTCCTTGGGTGCTTTTCAAGAGAGGTTGTAGAGGCAGAGGTGCAGAAATGTCTACTTGAACAATGGCAGGAGAGTGGCCAATTCTCCCAGTTCAGGTTTTCCTCTGGTTTGGTTTAGTTGTAACAGTGAGAAGCTACTGGTTTAGCTGTGGCAGCTTCATTCCAGAGAAACATTCCAAGCTTCACCGGATGTTCTTGACTGACGTTTCTCTCTGAAATCTCTCCTACCTGTAAGAATCTGCATTTGAATTTACCTTTTGCCAAGGGCATGTTTATGGAACGTTACAGGAATTGGAACAGCTCCTCAGTTAGGTTTTTGTGTTGGGTCAGTTAAGTTTTCCAATGGTTAAGTTATTCTAAGTTCCATTTTCTTTTGTTTATGTTTCAATTATAGTGTTTAAATACACTCTGTTTTGCTTCAAGTCAAGTGGTTTGACCAGCTGTATCACACCTGGAATATCCACTATACATCTACCTTTAAAATAAGGGAAAGTTAGGGTCTAGGCAACAATCCTAAAATATTTTGAGGGGGTCTGGCCTGGTCTATAACAGGAGCAGTTAGCCAGCCCCTGCGACTGTCAAGGAGCATTGGGCAGTCCAGCTGCAAAACAACATTGGGCATCACACAGAGCTTCCAAGTTTCACAATGGAAATGGGGATTAACTCCACAACAGCCCTTATGGATGCATTGTTTTATTTTTAATTCCCTCTATGGCCTCACCACGCTGTGCTTCTGTAACCTCCTTCAGCTTGACATGACTCTGAGATGTCTGTTCACCGTTAACTCTGGTCTTTTCAATCTCCTGAGTTGATTTTCTCCATCATTTGTTGGCACATCTTTATTTGTCTGGCCCCAAACTCTGGAATGTTTGCCTCCCTCTGCCTTTCTACTTCACTTTCCTACGACAAGGCACTACCCAAAACCTACTTTAACAAGCTTTTCATTATCTGATTTAATATCTCTTCTTGTGACTCAGTGTCATACCTTCCATAATGGACTTTTGAAGCACCTTTAAGGACATTCAAGGTGCTACACAAATATATATTGTTATTGTTGTTGCTTTGCCGATCACTATCTGAGAATTCCCTCAAATTAAACAGAAACCACATAACATTTCAGTGGCATAGTGAAGCTCAGGCTGAGGTCAGGAGGTTCATGCTAGCTGTCCTTCAGCTTTAGGGCGTTGCTGTCATAGCTGCAGCAATCTATCCTCCAGCAGTTAGGAGTGGTGATGGTTTTCCCTATGGGAGTGATGGTGGCCAATGGAACATGAACCTATTTTTCTCAAAGGTTGACAGCATCTGTTCTTTCAACAGTGCCACATTCTGCCTGCAGTTACCTTTCAGTCTGCCAGTCCAGAGTGCTGCTGCCAATGCTGAGGTAGTGCAGTCAGAAGCTGGGTCCTCACTTGCCTGAGCTGCTTGAGGGCCTGCTGAAAGATCACTTGCAGTGTCCTCCCTGTGAAAAGCAATAACCTTCCATTAGGCATATTGCAGCCAGGAGGATAGCACTGTGTAGGAGCTGAGGACGGGTTGACACCTGCACATGGTTCATTCCTGTTTGTATACAGATTTATTTTTGGATAAGAGTGTTCTTGTGTTGTTCATGTTTTTAAATTGCTGGGTCCTGGTTCATAAGACACTGAGATGGGGTATCCCAGAAGGATGGGCAGGTGGGGAATGGTCGAGTCATGGTGGTAAAGGGAAGTTTTTCTATGGGTCGCCACAAATGAGCCGGTGCTCTTAGACAGATAGTCCATAGTAAGGGGGTGAGAAGCAGCTTCCCTGCTTTCTCTTCCTCCTCCTGAGGTGTGTTCTGGCCTGGATGACTAAGGCAACTCTAAGGGCATTTAGGATGCTGATGGTCACCTCCATGAGCTGTCTAGTGGCTGGATGGCTTTCATTATCCACCCATTGCCCCCATGTGGTCATGTATCTGAGGGGAATCATCAGCCAGGTGTAGAGAGAGTAGTCTATGTTTCAAACAGATTAATGTATGATGCTGCTTGGAGGCCTTTAGATGGGAGAACTGGTGGACAGTCTCAAAATGAAGGGTATTGTGGCTGTTTTCAAGCAGACATTCACTGTACCACTCCCCATTGATATGGATTATTGGCAGTCCCTCACAGATGAGGATGATCCTTTTCCACTCTCAGAGTAAGTTTGTAGATGGCTGTACAGACCAATGCAGCTACCGCAGACTCTGTTACATTTGGGGCAAAAGGTTGTTGTGGGAAGGGGTGCTTGGGAACTTGGTGTGGCAACGCGCTCCTTATGCTGCTTTCACCTGGCTTCCGCTTTCTCCTGATGGCAAGTCTTGAGATGCTTGATTCTTCCCTGAGTGTTCCTCCTCCATTTGCACATTCTTGGGCCGGTGATTCCCAGGTGTCTATGGGAGTGCCACATTTTGCCAGTGAGGCCTTGAGGGTATCACTGAAGTACTTCCTCTGTCTGCCTGGGGCTTGCCTGCCTTTTTAAAGCTGGGAGTAGAGCTCCTGCTTGGATATTGATATAGGGAGACTAGAATCACAGTCTCCCTGTGCTATGGGGAATCCTGGTCTCTGTTACCTCCAGTTGCAGTGTGTGGGCACATGTTGGATATATCCCCAGGCTGGAATGATCCATTTGAATAGAAGTTTAATGTGACTGTGGTCTAAATGACATAAGCTGCACCATTGTCTTCCTGCTTTAAGGCTCCAGGTCATGTTAAAGGAAATAACACAGCAAATCTGAGTTGTTTCAGGTATTGCCTTTGGGGGATATGGAGGTATGAGAAGCATTCTCTGAAAATCTGGGTTGGAAAGTTTCAGTTATGAAGAGAGATTGAATAGACTGGGATTGTTGTCCATAGTGCAGGGGAGACTGAGGGGAAGTATGATTGAGACATATAAAATTATGTAGGACATTGATATAATAGACAGGAAAAAACTTTTCCTTTGATAGATAGATCAATGACTGGGACGTAGATGTAAGATAAAGGTCAGGAGGGGCTGTGAGGAAAACCATGGTGGCAATCACTACCTATAAGGGTGGGAGAGCTAGTAATCCTCCCACCCCTCCCCCCTCATAACACTTACAAAGTGTTAGATGTGCATTTGTGATGCCAAGGCAGACAAGGCTGTGGGCCAAGTTGGAAAATGGGCTTACAAATAGTTAGGGACTTGTTTTTGACCAGTGCAGGCTCAATGGATTGAAGGACCAATTTCTGTGGTGTAGATCTTTATGATCTGTGACTTTAACACCTGTGCTGGCTAGGACTTTCTGTGGAGACATCTTCTCCTCCTCCCTCTTTGCTGAATCTCTTTCGCTGCAGTTTCTATTTCCTTCCTTACTGTTAGATTAGATTACTTAGTGTGGTAACAGGCCCTTCGGCCCAACAAGTCCACACCGACCCGCCGAAGAGCAACCCACCCAGACTCATTCCCCTACATTTATTCCTTCACCTAACACTATGGGCAATTTAGCATGGCCACCGTGCCGCCCACTGTAGGCAACTACAGTGTACATACCTCTTAAAGAGTTAACTGACCAAATCTACAGCGTTTCCTGATTTAGATGCACCATGTCACTAACAAATCGTCAGAAACAATCATTAGCACTTCTATAAACTTCCTCACAACTGAAGTGAGTCAGAACCATCTCACTTTTATTTCGGATACTCGCCCCTTTAACTGCTGATGGCTGGGAGGCCAGGGAAGTGGTGATCGCTCCCGGAGCTGACAGTGATGAATACAGGCGTTTCCAGCTCTCCATACAATACTGGCTTCTTTAGCCTGCACTGGTGTGCGCAACACCCAATTCGCACTATTGCAAAGCGTATTACTGCCTGCGTTTTGAACCCCGAGCATTAGCTTGTCATGTTTGTGTGGGAGTTCTTATCGTTCTGTCGCACTGACAGAAATGCTGATGTTGAAACATAATCGCAGCAGATGGTCGCTGCACCTCCTTATTCTTCCCAACCTAGTTCAGTCTACCAGCCTCTCAGTCCACCCAGACTGAACCCAGCCTCATTTTTACATGTACTCCTGCTGGCTGGGCTGCTCTGTGAGTATACATAAGATATTGCTCAGTATATTCCCCACTAATTTCCACCTCTTAAAAAAACAAACAGATGGAAAATCTGGAGAGTTTTTCTGTTGGCTAAAATGCCAATAGGTTCGGGAAAGATCTAAGGGAGGGATCTGAATAAACTGAACTGTCAACTGCGAAATTCAGGCACAAGAGCCTGTCATTACTCCAGAGTGGCAATTTGCCGTTGGCTCGGAGTTGCCTTAGGCACTGAGCAGCACGAACAGCAAGCGGTGCTGCCATCTATCTATAGAGTTAATCTAAAATCTGCAACAGCAGATTGGATATGCTCCACGCCACCTTGACATACAATGGGGCGAGACATAGGGATCTCGAAAAAAGTGTAAATATCCACAATTACTTTACCACATCTACTTACATCATCTAACTTCTTTTTGAATGAGTATTCACAGTGAAAGTTCAGCAGTATCCTCTTGTGAGTAAAACAAATGGACTTTATAACATTGTATGATTTTCGTAGAATTTATATTTTAATAAATTATGCAAGATTTAGAAGAATAGATCAAAACATCTTTAGGAATACTACAGAAAGATTTTAGTCACGTGCATGAACAGGCATGCTACAAGCAGTTTTAGAAAAAGTAAAGGCTATTCAAAAGCATTTAAAATTTATTTGATTTATTCTTTGCTGAAAGCTAGATTTTCCTTCACTGTTTTTTATATTTTCTTTCACTGCCATAGCAAGGCCAAGCTATCTTTTGCCAATTACGTCAGTTGAGAGAGAAATGCTTCCAGATCAAGTTACATATATCCTATTGCCATGCTACACTCCCATGAGATACAACCACCAAGTAAGATAAAATTATACATCAACAGCAGAAACTGAAGTAATTTTTACTGAGCTTCATGTGTCCTATTGGTAGTTTTATTTTTCCACAATGAAAGGTCACCCAATGCATGGGTCTTTCTCTGCACTGCATTATCTTGTTTCCTTTGTCAGTCTTTTTGCCCCTCTCAAAGGTCCTATTGGGTTAATGGAGAAGTGCTTAAAAGAGAACAATGATGAGTCAAAAAATGGTGTAATATGGCACCAAAACAGAATATTCCTGATCACAGTTTGTGTCACCATAGAAGAGAGGATGGAAGCTTTTTTTTTATCAGAAATGAACGAACAACTGAATCATCCAGTATATTTTCACACTGCTTTTTAAAGTGCTGAAATGGTGCCCCATAAACAAAGACTTGCACACATCTGCATGTCCATATGGCTCATAGTCAACCGGTGCCAGTACTGATCAGCTGTCTTCACTGATTTGCAGATGTGTTGTAATTCTGAGCAAAGATAACCCTTGGAGAAAGTGAGGACTGCAGATGCTGGAGATCAGAGCTGAAAAATGTGTTGCTGGAAAAGCACAGCAGGTCAGGCAGCAACCAAGGAGCAGGAGAATCAACGTTTCAGGCATAAGCCCTTCTTCATTCCTGAAGAAGGGCTTATGCCCGAAACGTTGATTCTCCAGCTCCTTGGATGCTGCCTGACCTGCTGCGCTTTTCCAGCAAAAGATAACCCTTGTACAAGATCACTGTTTCAGCAGCAATCAGACATGCATCTGGTGATAGGCAGCTCTCCATTGCCTGCTGACTCATGTGTGTATCGAAAATTCCCTTTTACTTCCTTTTTATCTGCCAGGCCCCAGACCTCTCAGCGTTGACAAAGGTTGCTAATGGGTTGAGATGCATTAAAAACCTTTCTCAAGGCTTTCAGAATTGTTGTCAACCTATTCTGGCACTTCTTTTGAATTTCACTTATGCACAATTTTCCAGTTCCCACCACAAGTGTGCTATCCAAACCCAGCTAAAATCTTCATTCTGAGAAGTAATGAAACAAACTGGCTGAATCAAGAACTTCAAGTGTGATCAGTGCTGTTCTGGTTATCATTATTTATCATTATCGATTAAGCTATTGTCCAACACCTGGGTTTCCATTAAATCAAATGAAACCAATAAATTACATCATTAGCTTTTTATTTAGTTTCCACTATACTGTATTTTAACCCTTTCCTTCTCCTGATACTTTACTATTATAGTGTAATTAGTACTAGTTTTAACTGTTCAGAATCCATTTATGCCATTCAAGAAGCATTGGCAAATTCCAACTCACATATAGTTCTGGAAACACAAGCAACCCTCATTGCCTCATCCAAGTGACCATTTTTCCTTCATGATGTTGGAGAATGAATTTTAGTAGGCTGCTGAATGATGGAGGTCATTATTGCTGACCTTGAACTTGCCATAATGTCTATCACATAACCCTTCCTGCAGGATTGCATTCAGGAGTAAGACTCTGCCTTTTTTGTTTTCCTTCTTACAGCTCAGCCAGACTGGCAATAGATTTAATATGTAAGCTGCTGTACTGGCTGACTGTTGTTAACATGGCACAGACATGGAAATCAAATCTGTATCACTTAATCCAGTGCCATAATGTCCATTAATGTTATGAGTGAAAGTGAAGCGATGGCAAACCTCTGCCATTGACTCTCCAAGATGTTCAATTAATCCTAAATCATGGAATGGGAGCATTTTCAATGATGATGGGTTCCCTGTATCTAGAGGCAACAAGATCTACCTACTCCTGTGAAACACACTGCACTACTTCAATAGAGCAACACAAACTAAAGGAACAACTAAATAAAATGATTTTTCTCAAGTATCTCAAGGAAACAAAAGGTCATGTTTTGAAAAGTAATTGCTGCTGTCTAGAATCAGCTATTTTTCAAGCTGGGAGTTATGAGCTTTTTCTGTGGCTCAGTGCAGGACCTACATCAACTCTTAGGAAGCACAAGTGTATTGGAGTGTATTCCTGCGTAGTCAAGAACAATCCTGAAATATTCTGAAAAATTCTGTCCAAAGTGGAGTGGATAGAGGACTGATCAGGTCCCCTTACTTTCCACCAGAAAGGATGATGTGGTCGCCAGACTGAAATCCAGTGAATATCTCAAATTATTGCCCTACCAAAAGGCAATTCACAAAAAATATGCCCACCATCCCACAGACATTTGTACGTTTTGGTGGCACTATGGTGCAGTATATTGGAGTTCCAACCTGCTGTTCTCCAGCTTTATAACGAGCCTTTCTTGGAGGAGCACACAAAGGAAACTAGGTTCAAAAAGAGGTGATCAGGCAATCAATCATTATCTTAGGTTGTTCTTGGGCACCTCTGACTGGCCAGTAATAAAATAGCATCAGCAGAAGCCTCAGGAAACCAGTTGCCTGCCCTTATTCCTAATAGGGATGATGTTTCGATGTGGAAGACTAAAGAAAGTAAAAGAATAAACAAAAACAAAGTGCTAAAAATGATTTAAGAATCAAAATATCTGAAACACTCAGGTACTACTTAAAAACATAAGGTTTAGATTAGATTCCCTACAATGTGGAAACAGGCTCTTTGGCCCAATAAGTCAACATTGACCCTCCGAAGAGTAACCGACCCAGACCTATTTCCCTCTGATTAATGCACCTAACACTATGGGCAATTTAGCATTGCCAATTCACCTGAACTTCAGGTCTTTGGACTGTGAGAGGAAACCCACACAGACACTGGGAGAATGTGCAAACTCCACACAGACAGTTGCCTGAGGCTGGAATTGAACCTGGGACCCTAGTGCTGAGTGGCAGCAATGCTAACCACTGAGCCACAGTGCCGACCCTAAAGACATTCTAAGATGCTTCTCTGCGTATCCTTCACCCTTTTATTTAAAAACATATATTCTTTATAAGTATTTTACAACAGTTTCAAGCATTCAAGCTTTTTGTTATAAATATTAATTTCAATTTCACAGATTCAATCAATAAGCACATCGATCTGGACACAATGTACCGACCACTGCAGCGGATAGCTGGAACTAACAACCGGAAGCGACAGATACAAATCACTATAAATGCCGGAGGAAACATCACAGAAGCGCTTCACAGGAGGCTCCCAAGCACTGAGGATGTCACCTAGACAGGGGACGAAACACAAATTCCCAGCTCGGCGAACAGAACCACAACAACGAGCACCCGAGCTACAAATCTTCTCACAAACTTCGAATATTAATTTACCACAATGACTGTTAACTTATTGCCAATCCAAACTATGATAAAAACAAAGAGTGAAGGTCAAAACTATTTGATATGCTGGGTAATAACATTTATTACACTCATCATAAATACACTGATTTCACAAAATGACTTTACCAATCATAGTCTCGAAAGGAACAGAAAGTTCATCTCCTTTAGAGCAGTTATTTTCTTCCACAATTTTAATTTAAAATTTACACATTTTACTTATTCATTTGGCTTAAGCATAAATACAAAAGCAATATTCCAAAGATTACACTTGTCAATAAAAACACTCTGTATGAATTTTAACAGTTGGTAGAAGGAAGAGTTTTGTATGATGGAAATGTGCCCAGCAGTAGCTACCAAAATTCTATTCAAGATCTATACCGGACAGAAGAAAATCTAATTGAAATATTCTAGGCTAGACGTACTTACTTGTCCCTTAGATAAGAGTTCACTAATAATCTGAGCTGTACCTTTACACTCAGTCATACCTGGTTTTCCAATTTGCTTTGCTTGAAATTGAGAAAACACAACAAAGGAATGGGGAATGTAAAACTGAAATTGCACTCCGTGTAAAATGAATTTCTGTAATCTTTTGCATTAGTTTAGAAATCATTGTGCTAGGTACCATCAATAGGATGCATTAATCACCACTAGGAGTTTTCACTATATTGTACTCATTTGCTGGCTTTCCAGGAGGCTTTAGAAATTCAGTCAGTTCTTTTGGGCACAAGAACACTAATGGTTATGTTTTAATAGCTTCTGAATACAAGTTTAAAACAACAGTCAAAACAGATTATTGTACCCCAATATAATTAGGAAATGTTTTAAAGTCACTTTCAGCATTTTAAAATTGGATTACTCAGAGGTGGTAGGTTGATGTATATACAAATACACTGTACTTACTTTTTATGATAAACATACAATCAGTTGTAGTAATAGATTTGTGCTAAGTTACCACTCTTACATATATCAAGTAATTGTTTTGAAACATTTATTTAAAGTTATGCTTTAAATGCTGCTCAATTGCATTAATTCATGTCAGATTTTGTGGCTGGTGATGAGCCATGAAAATGAGTTTGACTAGCAATTTGAGGAAAGTAGTTTTCATTAATTGGTGTAATTTTGGCAGAAAATTTGCACTCAGACCATTGATTGCTCCCACTCCAAACAATTCAACTCCTACATACCAAATATCAGGCCTATTTTGAGTTGACTATGACAATAATCTAAAAATACAATCAATATTTAAGTTCAATCTTTGCTTCACAATGTTCAGCTCTTCATTTGCAAAGATTGGGGTGAGGTTTCACCCCTAAACTGAAAGAACAACTGGGAGTAGAAGCCATGGCAAACTGTTTCTTCCTTTAACCCAGAGTGCAAAGTTTATTCTCACTTGCCACTTTTACTGAATATCCCCTAAATGAGGACAATCCCAAATTAAATCAGGGACCTTCTAATCTATACAGGTAATCATCATACCATAGCATACACCTAGCACTGAAGGTATGAGGAAATGTTGTATTTTTATATGTCTGCATGAATAATTTAAATAACTCACAATGTTTTCAATTCATTTGAACATGATACAACTCATTTTATAAAAAAATGAATTTTGTTGTACCTTGAGATGTGAATAGAACAATTTTTGTCTTGTGTTCGGTATCAAAAATCCTACATTGCAGTTTACTATATTAAAACCAAAGTAAAATTCTTGTACTTTGCTTCAGAAATCTAGCAACCCCAGAATCTCACTTCTGACATTTTCAAAGCAGGCAACTATGGTCTGGATCACTTCGCCAATATTGATTTAGGGGCTTTGTCCATATTTAACATGAAAACTGATATTAGAAACCCCAACCTCTTTTCACATCGAATTGCAAAGCCTGGAGCCAGAGGAACTTCTATCAAACAGATCTACAAAGTATTTTAACTTCAGACTTAAAATTGAAAAGCCAGCTACAAACTTGAAAAATATTGGAAGTGCAAACAATTTTGATAATTGTCACAGTCATAGATACATAATAAAAATATAAAGTGTGCTAAAAACACACTATAACAGCCATAATATTTAAATTATTAACAGAAAAGGAATAGATTAACTGCATTCAATGATTTAAAAATGACAAAATAAACTATTCCATCTAAGTTGGCATGTCAGGGGCAAACAGCTAAATAAATAAAATTCAAACTGGAGGACTGATTGACCCTGATCACTTCTGCAATCTATTATGTACTAGGATTTACAGATAACTTGCTTTCTTTATTCGAGGGGAGGAGACACAGAGTGTTATAGATCCAATGATTGGGAAAAGTCAAACTAAAGTCAAACATTAACACAATTATTTCATATAGTATACAGTGGAGTCATTTAAGAAATGTTCTAATTTGGGGAGTTTAACAGATAAACAAAGAAGGTGAAAGTCCCTGTTTGATCAGAGAATGTAAATTGCTGAAACTATGAAGATTTGAGATTCACTTCCTAGTCTGTGCTGAGCTATTTGAACTAAACTGTCTTCACCTAGCCCGGATTACAGAGGGAAACATTATTGAGAGAATCTGCTGCTCAAAGCTGCTGGAAATGCACATATGACACTGTTGCATGTTGATAACTCAATGTCAAAGCCTGCATTTAATTAATGGCTGCTTATGTGGGATGTCAAGAGGATGCCACCACCCATGAAGTGTCAGTTATTCTGGAGAAGTGGGAAGGCGAGAACATTTTTCAAGGGAAAGGTTTTCAGATAAAATGGTATTTAAAAATGCAGTGAGATACACCTCAGAGCTAAATAGCTAAAAAAGGGTGATGGCCTTGCAGTATTATCACTAAAATATTAAATCCAAAAACCCAGGTAATGTTCTGGAAGCTGGATTCAAATCTCACCGTGGCAGATTAATTCAATAACAATCTGGAATTAATGACCACCACTGATTGTCAGGAAAAACCTCATCTGGTTCAGTAATGGGCTCTTCTTTAGGGAAAGAAACTGCCATTCTTAGATGGTCTGGCTTAGGTATGGATCCAGATCCAAATTGTGATTGAATATTAACAATTATCATTTAGGAATAGGTGTGGAATGCTGGTCTAGCCAGAGACACTAATATCTTGAGAATGAATTAAGAAATTATATTTAAAAATACAATCTATATTTATTACTATATTAGTTAATTGTCTCAGAACTTGAGACTCCATTTCCAACAGGCTGAAAGCAACCAATGGTGAAATAAAAGTCCAGTGGCATCAATAAGGTTGTATAGCCCACACCATGGCAGAGGAGGGCATTGTTTTTGAAAAAAAGTACTGTAAGATGATCACAGCATAAATGACACAAGTCTAACTAGGCAGTCACATTCAAGGCACTATAGTGATACAAGAATAAGAATTGTGGAATGTTGCTCGTCAATCATCTGAGAATAGTTTAAGGTTTGGGTGGCACGGTGGCTAAGTGGCTAGCACTGCTGTGTCACAGTGCTAGGGAGCCAGGTTCAATTCCACCTTCCGGCGACTATCTGTGTGGAGGTCGCACATTCTCCCCATGTGTGTGGGAGTTGCCTCTGGGTGCTCTGGTTTCCTCCCATAGTCCAAAGATGTGCAGGTTAGGTGAACTGGCTATGTTAAATTGCCCATAGAGTCCAGGGATGTGTAGGTTAGGTGCATTAGTCAGCTGTAAATATTGGGTAGGGGAATGGGTCTGGGTGGGTACTCTTTGGAGGGCCAGTGTGGACTTGTTGGGCCGAAGGGTCTGTTTCCACACTGTAGGGATTTTAATTTTTAATTCTAAAGTGTTTCAGTGACAAAATAATAAAATGCTTGTATTAACCTAATGCTCAACTCATCCATACAAATGACTGGATATATGTATTTGTAATTATTAAACAGGCCTGAAAATATTCTTAGAGAAAAATAAAACTCTAAAGCAACTATTTGAGCCCTGCAAAGTATCAGGTACTGATTATTTAGAAATCTGTCAATTTCCTTTTAAGTAGCATTTTGCAGAGGTTAAATTGAGAGCGAATGGCTGTAATTATGAGAAATCACATGGGAAAAATGAAATGCTTCAAGACCACAGCTGTTAAATTGTTAGCCTTTGTTCCCAGCATGGAGTCTCACTGACCAGAAATGCAGATAGGTGAATTGCAAATGGAGTACGGCACACTCAATATGCAGCACTCCCAATCTTCACCCATTCATTTTGGGGTTAAAATGATCCATCCTAAACCAAAAGTATTAAACACCAGATGCAGTGGGAAAGTTGTTAAGGTTGTAAACTCCACAGTTGCTCAACTAAAATTAACTGGCGTTCGCAATACTGGCAAGTACATTTATAAGGAATAGTGATTTCCAAGTATTCTATAATACTGTACTTCCAATCCGTACAAATAAAGTTGTAATGTGGGTACACATTTCACAGAACACTTGATTGTGTTTAATCCTTAATCATTTAATTTTTCTGGAACAAAGCACTGTTTTGAATTTGTTCACCAAAACTGGCTCATTCAATATGATGTTGCTGTAGAAGCAGTTTTCTTCCCAACTCCCACACCATAAACTTAACCCCAGGGCTATTCAGACTCATTCCTGAAATCACTGACATGCCTTGCATCGTGGTAAAAAAAGTTTGTTTTTGCTAGCGAGGATTTTGCTCTGGTGAAGGATGGGATTGTGACAGACCAACTTGTTGCTCCACTGCACTTCACTATGGTCATCTGAGTCATGGCAGCAGATTCAGTGAAAATGGCAGATCTTTCTCAAAATGAAAAGGACAAAAATTCAGAGAGTGACTTAAATTAGGCAACATATTTTTATTTGTTCACAGGATATGGGCATTGCTAGCCAAGCCAGTATTTATTGTCCATCCCTAATTGTCCAAAAGGCAGTTAAGAGTCAACCATAAAGCAGTGGGTCTGGAGTCACGTGTAGGCCAGACCAGGTAAGGACTACAGTTTCCTTCCCTAAAGGATATTATTGAACATCGGTGTACAACAAGACCTTGTGGCTCAGTAGGCAGCATTCTGCACACCATGGACAAGTATTCTGATAGTCAAACTGCTAATCATTGCAACACTTCCCTACTATTCAGCACAGGCAAGATGTTTGCACCATATGAAACAATAAACATCAGAGCATATTCTGGTAGTGAAGAAATATAATGGAGGATACATTGGAGCAGACCCATTAACACAACAATGGCGCATAAAGAACAGTAAATTAAAAATCTAAAACCTTAAGTCTAATATTAAAATAGAAAGGTCAGATGATAGAAGCCTTAAAGGTCTCAGGCCCGTAAATGAAACTCTCTATGAAAATCTTGGGCAGATTTTGCTGCAAGTAGCAAATGAACAGTTTTTGCACACCAAGTTATTATTAACAGACTATTCAAATGGTATGGCACTTCTTTACAGGACATCAGTCTTGTGTGAGCATGGCAAGAAATAAGAATCTACTTAACTACTCAGATTGAATCATTGCTAACGAGCAGTGCAGAGTCTAAACGAGAAATTGTAAGTTAGAATAGTGAATTTAATGTTAAATTGCATGCAGAAAGTGAAATGAAGAGGGAAGAAATCGATTAGGATCAGAGATTTTTTGAAAAGCAGAGGAAAAGTCATAGAGTCATAGAGATGTACAGCATGCAAACAGACCCTTCGGTCCAACCCCAACCAGTCCATGCCGACCAGATAACCCAACCCAATCTAGTCCCACCTGCCAGCACCCAGCCCATATCCCTCCAAACCATTCCTATTTCTATAACCAAAAGAAATTGTTTTACAGTAATTAAAACTTAGCATGCTTTTAAATGAGTACTTAAACCAGATATGAAAATGTGTTGCTGGAAAAGCGCAGCAGGTCAGGCAGCATCCAAGGAGCAGGAGAATCGACATTTCGGGCATGAGCCCTTCTTCAGGAAAGAAGGGCTCATGCCCAAAACGTCGACTCTCCTGCTCCTTGGATGCTGCCTGACCTGCTGCGCTTTTCCAGCAACACATTTTCAGCTCTGATCTCCAGCATCTGCAGTCCTCACTTTCTCCTACTTAAACCAGATAGGCATGCTTTAGTTTTCTGTAGCAACATTAGTCTGTATTGATGATGCCTGTACAGGAATTTCTGTATATTGCACTCAATATATTTCAATGGCTCGGGGTAGAAGGTGCTACTTTCTCATAGCTGTGGAGGATAACATCTAAATTTCTGTGTTTAACTGCACATACACAGTTTAAGGAAATTGCTGTGTGATTTGCAAATAACAGTGAGCACTCTAAGGCTATTATTTTCATGGCAAAATTCAGTCTATTAGCATGACAGCAAACAAGTTCTTGTCCTCTAATATATAGGTATGTTGAACCTGAGTTGCTGACTTAGGTGATCTGCAAAACAAACTGGGCTCACCAGAAGCCAAGTTGGAAATCCAAACAAGCAATTTATACTGGATGATGGGGAATGGTGGTGGGGCAAGGGTCTCAGTCCATGTAGTTTTCCAATAGTAGATATATACTGTCAATTATGATTTTCTATCAAAATCAGTTACTCCATGTGAAATGCTGAATAGAATGAGGTGCTTCTCCTAAGCAGGCAAAAGTGAGGACTGCAGATTCTGGAGATCAGAGTCAAGATTAGAGTGGTGCTGGAAAAGCACAGCAGGTCAGGCAGTATTCAAGGACCATGAAAATTGACGTTTTAGGCAGGAGCCCTTCATCAGGAATCCTTAATTTGAAGTTCCTGAACTCTGATTGTGTGCTGGAAACTCAGGCAATTGTAGAGATATTAGATTTCTTTATTTTTCCTGAATGGTAACTTCTTGGCACATATTGAATCTAATAATCTTTTCTATACTATTTTCCTTTGGGTAGATTTTAGAAAAACAACTAAACGGATTTGGTGCTTCAGTGATAAGAAAACTGTACTTCAGAGTGATAGTAGGTTAAGATGCTGGACATGTAATCTGGTGACCTAGGCTCATACTCTGTGGAAATTGGTCCACATCCCAACATAGCAGATGGTGGAATTTAAATTAAATGGATAAATGGGATTCTAAACTAGTTTCAGCAATGGAGACCTGTAAAAATCCATTTAGTTCATTAGTGCCCTTTAGAAAGGAAATCAGCCATCTTTATATGTCTGACCTAGATGTGAATCCATATCCAAAGTAATATGGTTAAGTTTTAAGTGCCCTCTGAAATGGTTTAGGAAGCCACTCAATTTAAAGATCTTTAGGGATGGGCACTCGTACTGCCCTTGCCAGTGATACTCATAACCCATTAAAGAATATATAAAACACATTCATCTTATTCATTAGTGAGACCTCACCAGGATTACGGTACAGTTTTCATCCTCTTATCGAATAAGATAAACTTGTCGTAGAGCAAGTACAATGAAGATTCTCATTAATCTGGGATTAGTAAATTTTATCAATCTCTGGTGGGATTGTTTTATGAAGAGAGATAGATGGGTCTATATTCCTTAGCGTTTCATTGAATGAGGGGGTGACCTTATTAAAATGTATAAAATTCTTGCAGGGGGTGACAGGGTGAACGTAGATAAAATGTTTCCCCTGGCCAACAGGCCTAGAGCATAGAATATAATCTCAGGCCACTGAGATGAATTTGAAGAGAGTGGCACTGGAAAAGCACAGCCGGTCAGGCAGCATCCGAGAAGCAGAAGAGTCTCTCCTGCTCCTTGGATGTTGCCTGATTGACTGTGCTTTTCCAGTGCCACACTGATCTCCAGCATCTGCAGTCCTCACTTTCTCCCACTGAGATGAATTTCCTCATTCAGATGATGGTGAATTTAAAAGCTTAGTCATTGAGCATACTTAACTGGGAAATCAGTAGGTCTCTGCAGATTAATCACATCAAAGGATAGGAAGATAGTGCACAAAAGCAGAATTAAGATGGATGATCAACCAAGATCTAATTGAGATTTGAAGCATGTTTAATGGGTTGAATGGACTACTCCTGTTCATATTTTGAAGCATTTAGGATTAATTAACAAGCTAGACCCCAAAATGACATTCAATTCAAATTCTAGAATAAGAGAAATAGATATAAGTTTTGATGAGATAAGTATATTCATATTTAAGCTTTAACTAAAGGAATGTGGCAAACTATAAGAAGGACTAAGAAATTGTGGAATAAAAACAATGCTTGCAGAATGGGCAGATAATTAGAAAATGAAGTTCAGTCTGTGAAGTTCATTGAAGAGAAAGAATGCTCTACATTTTCAGAAAGAACATAAAGAGCAAGCACATCATAAATTGTAAAACTGTTAACATTGTGGACTATGATCTTGGCTACACAGTGGAAATATAGACAGAAAGGATCAGAAAAAGACAAATGGAATTCTAAGTTATTTGGAAATAAAAGTAGAGGAATTCTGTTGGATGTATAAGGCATTGATTTGATGAAGAAATATTAACTCTGCTTTCTCACAACAGAAGTTGCCTGATGTGCCGAGTATTTCTGCAATTTCCTGTTGGTATGTTTGTTCGAGAATTACTTACAGCCTGGTCAATAAGAAAAAAGGGAAAGACGGGGGGTAGGGAGGTTGCATCATATCTTGCAGGTGACTAGGCTCCGAGTGTAGATGCGATGACAACACTCCTTGTTGCCATCAAGGTACCTTCAGTGTACATGAATAAAGCTGGATTTAATTCTATTAATGGTCAGGTGGTCACAGACTACCATGATTGAAAAAAGGAAAGTAATTGCAAAATGCTCCAACAGCTCCATGAAGTACTCATTTTATAACATTTGATGGTACCACTGTTATTTGAAGGATCAGGAGGACAGAACTACATCATGTCTTGGCCCTACTATACTTGGGGACACACCTAGAGGACATTGTGCTGTTGCTATTAACTCTATGGTACTATATAGGTTCCTGATGCTTTGCTGCATTTTAAAAATTCTTTTAGGGAAGTGAGAGTCACTGGTTTGGCCAGCATTTATTTCCCCATTCTTAAATGCCCTTGAGAAGGCATGGTGAGCCATCTACTTGAACTACAGTGTGTAATTCTGGTCTCCCTGCTAGAGGAAGGATCTTATGAAACTTGAAAGGATTCAGAAAAGAGTTACAAGGATGTTGCCAGGGTTGGAGGGTTTGAGCTATAGGGAGAAGGTACGTGAGTTCAAAATTAGAGGGCACAGGTTTAAGGTGAGATGGGAAAGATTTAAAAGATACCTAAGGGGCAACCTTTTTGTGAAGAAGGGGTGGTGCATGTACGGAATGAGCTGCCAGAGGAAGTGGTGGAGGCTGGTACAATTACAACACTTAAAAGGCATCTGGATACGTATATGAATAGGAAGAGGGATATGGGCCAATTGCTGGCAAATGGGACTAGATTAATTTAGGATATCTGGTTGGCACGGATGAGTTGGACCAAAGGGTCTGTTCCATGCTGTACATGTCTATGACTCTGTAACTGCATCCAGCATGTGGTGTATGTACAGCCATAATACCATGAGGAAGGTATGGCTAAGCAGTTATCAGAACAAGACAATAGCACAAATTATGATTTTGCTAATGAGTTGACACCATAGGATTTGACTAGCTAGGGCTGTCATTCAATTAGCACTGATTTACATGCATGTTCTGGCTGCAGAATTGGTTCGACAAAGCTCACTATATCAATTCATCTATTAAGAGGAGTGTGGGCAGATTTATAGTTAAAGCAATTATTTTAGCAACTATGGCTGTTTTGTTTCAAGTTTAAAATAATTTTAATTAGCTTTAAAAATTTTTGGTTATGATCTCAGTTCACCTTATTACATCACCATAAAATGTCATGTTGATTTACAAGTAAAATAAGAGCTGAAGACATCTGTAATCTTTACCGACCCAATAATATTCAAGGTAATGTCCTTTCCTCTTTGTGCACTTAAATGTGTGGCTCTCATTTTACAAATTTCCTGCTGTGCCCATGTTGCTTATTTTGTGCCTTTAGAATTTGTAACTTACTGTGTTTAGACACATGCTCATTAATTCCATGGCTTTACTCCTTACAATTCTTTTCTCTTGCATTAAAGCACATAAAAATCAAAGAAATGTTTATATCTATGCATTGTAAAAATGACCAGAGTAAACTGGTGCTCATCTCTCAATCAGAATCTAATTTAGTCTATAAAATTGAATAATTCTCTGTATTAACAGAGAATAGCTCGTGCATTTTGATTTTAATGTTTTGGGGCTTTTAAGATTAAAAGTTAAATAGCTTGGTGGTCAGTTAGGGCATCCTATGTGGTTTGTCTCATCCCTGCATCTTTACTAAGCTGTAGTCAAGACTTATTAAGCTGCGTTTCACTGTAAGTCATTCTTTTCAAGGGTCTCATAGCTGTGGAACTGCTTCAGCATTCATTTCCATTATCAAACAGCTCTTAAAACTCCAGCCTGACATCATCCAATTACCACTTCCTTCTCTCTTGCTTCAACCTTACACTCCAATGTGAAAATAGTAGCACCAAGTTAATCAGCTATACTTATTCAGCACAGTCATGCCAAACCGTCAATTCCACATCAGTTTAGGGGAATAACAATCACGCAGGATATTTTGGAAATTTTCCACTCGATTGATCTTGTAATAATTTTTTTTTACACAACGTACAATCAAAAAGATTGTGCAATGCTGAAGTTAAAATATGACTTCAGAATGTTATGTTATCAGGTATCTCTTCAGTTTCTCTGATTCTCATTTCTGTTGCTAGATCTCTACAACTAGACATTTACAATAACCTCCAGGTGACACAGTACTATCCAAAAATTAATTTCCTCTTGCTCCAAGCATGCTTTTGCAGTGATGTTTAGATGAGGAAGGTATATCAAATCGATATTATTTTATGTGGCTCTATGATTCATGGTTTAACAGTGGGCTGACCTCACAAACTGATTTGTAAAATTGCAGTTTCTGGATCTGGAAGGGATAATATTAAGCGTAACAAATACTCACATTTATACAACAACTTTCAGACAGAAATACGCTTCCTGGAGACATAATCAAAGAAATTGACGCCAAGTCAGAGGAGATATTAGTGGACGTGATCCGAAGCTTAGTTAAAGAGGTATGCTTTTTGGAGAGTCTTCACAATGGAAAGGGAGGTGCAGGTAGTGGGATTTAGGGAAGAAACATCAGAGATCAATCTAAGCAGCTGATGGTATGGCTGCTGAATTAAGGGCAGGGTGAAGGGGAAAAGCATATGGATGGAGAAGAAGGAATATAGAGTTGAGGGGTTTTGTAGCATGGATGATGTTCCAGAGGTAAAGTGGGATGAAGCACAGGGACAAGAATTTTCAATTTGAGGCAATAGGAGGCAACTAGTATGCAGGTACAGCAGGTAGTAGGAAGACAAATCAAATTTTAGTATTTATTGCTAAAGAGATAGTGTATAAAAGTAGGGAAGTGTTGTCGCAACAGTACATGGATTGGTGAGACTACGTACAATTTTGGTTTCCTTGAGGAGGGATGTAATTGCATTGAATGCAGTTGAGAGGAGGTTCACAAGATTGATTCCAGAGATGAAGGGTTTATCTTATGGAGAGAGAGTAAGCAGTTTAGGTCCATGCTCTTTAGAGTTTAGAAAAATGAGAGATCTAATTGAGGTATATAAGATGCTAAAGAGGATTGACAAAGAAGATGTAAAAGGGATGTTTCCTCATGTGGGTAATCTAGAATGAGAGGTGATAGGTTTAGAATAAGGGGTAGCAGGTTTAAAACAGAGATGAGGAGAAATTATTTGTCTCAAAGGGTAATGAATCTTGAAGAGTGCAATGGATGCTGGGACATTGAACAAATCGAAAGAGCAGATAGCCAGATATTTAATTAGCAATGTGTTGAAGACTTATGGAGAGTAGACAGGAGAGTGCAGATGAGGCCAAAATGAGATCAGCTATGAACCTATCTAATGGTGAAGCAGGCTCAAGGGCTGAAATACTTACTCCTGCTCCTAATTTGTTTGTTCTTATGTACTTACTAAGGGTTTGAGTCTGACTGTAATTGGTCAGGTAGCCCCATCTATCCTGGTGGGGGTGAGCATACTGGAAGGGGGGGGAGGTAGTGGGTAGGGAAGAGAAAGAGAAACAAGAAGAAATGGTTTGTGCCTGATGCTGTTATATTTGAAGACACAGGGAGTAAACTAAACTTCATCACAACATGTTTCTCAAGCTTGATTGAGTTTTGTGAAGAAGTAACAAAGAGGATTGATGAGGGCAGAGTGGTAGATGTGATCTAAATGGACTTCAGTAATGCGTTCAACAAGATTCCACATGGGAGACTGGTTAGATCTCATGGAATACAGGGAGAATTAGCCGTTTGGAAACAGAATTGGCTCAAAGGTAGAAGACGGTGGTAGTGGAGGATTGTTTTTCAGACTGGAGGCCTGTGACCAGTGGAATGCCACAAGGATCGGTGCTGGGTCCTCTACTTTTCATAATTTATATACATGATTTGGATGTGAGCATAAGAGGTACAGTTAGTAAATTTGCAGATGACACCAAAATTGGAGGTGCAGTGGACAGCGAAGAAGGTTACCTCAGATTACAATGGGACCTTGATCAGATGGGCCAATGGGCTGAGAAGTGGCAGATGGAGTTTAATTCAGATAAATGTGAGTTGCTGCATTTTGGGAAAGCAAATCTTAGCAGGACTTATACACTTAATGGTAAGGTCCAAGGGAGTGTTGCTGAATAAAGAGACCTTGGAGTGCAGGTTTATAGCTCCTTGAAAGTGGAGTTGCAGATAGGTAGGATAGTGAAGGCGGCGTTTGGTATGCTTTCCTTTATTGGTCAGAGTACTGAGTACAGGAGTTGGGAGGTCATGTTGCGGCTGTACAGGACATTGGTTAGGCCACTGTTGGAATATTGCATGCAATTCAGGTCTCCTTCCTAACTGAAAGATGTTGTGAATCTTGAAAGGGTTCAGAAAAGATTTACAAGAATGTTGCCAGGGTTGGAGGACTTGGAGCTATAGGGAGAGGTTTGAATAGGCTGGGGCTGTTTTCCCTGGAGCATCGGAGGTTGCGGGGTGACCTTATAGAGGTTTTTAAAATCATGAGGGGCATGGATAGGATAAATAGACAAAGTCTTTCCCTGGGGTCGGGGAGTGCAGAACTAGAGGGCATAGGTTTAGAGTGAGAGAGGAAAGATATAAAAGGGATGTAAGGTGCAACTTTTTCACGCAGAGGGTGGTACGTGTATGGAATGAGCTGCCAGAGGAAGTGGGGGAGGCTAGTACAATTGCAACATTTAAGAGGCATCTGGATGGGTATATGAATAGGAAGGGTTTGGAGGGATATGGGATGGGTGCTGGCAGGTGGGACTAGATTGGGTTGGGATATCAGGTCTGCATGGATGAGTTGGACCGAAGGGACTGTTTCTGTGCTGTACATCTCTATGACTCTAATTGACTCAAATGAGAAAATGTTAACCTTCCCCAGAAAGGATTGGGTTGTGGTAGAGTGAGATGCTCAAATTTTAGAAATTTTAAATCCAATTTTAAACTCTCTCTGACTTGCTAATACCAATATCTGGATTTAGTGGAACTGGGTTAATCCATTCGTCTGAGGCAGATTGGTCATTTCAATATTTTGATGGGACATTCCAAGGGAGAATATTTTCTTCTCTTGGATATGATCCATACTCTTATCATTCATCAAAGAAAGGCACCCAAACTTGGAATCAGCTGCTGAGGTTGGGAATTCGATACCATCACTAAGTGCACCTGTGATCCCAAAAGCATCATCAGGTCCTTACTTTTGATGTTCACCTGTCCAAATGGAATGCAAGCCTGAAGCTCAGGCTGACTTCCTGGGGGAGATTCTGTTGTGACACCTCGGGCTGCATTTAATCCAGGAAGGGGGTGAGGGGTCAGCAGGTGCATTTGGACGTCATAGATTCTATGTCAAGGAATATTAGAGCCGTTGGTTCAAGCGTCTTAAGAATTTGAAGAAGTAATGGTTAATTTTGCAGTCCAGGAAGGAAAGCAGGGTGTATACTTTTTTTGGTCGGGCAGAACGCAGTGAGGGTTTGCACATTGAAGATAGTACACTCTTTGATTCCTACTGCTTTAAAAATCACTTTAAAAGAAAGGTCAGCCGTGCCAATTGAATCATGGCATGGGCAGGGTAATATTGGAGTAATATTTTGACCCTTAATTATTACTAATATATGATGGGCAAGCTGCAAATTCTGGCAACCACCCACACCCAAATTTATTGGGGTGAGGTCAGGTAAACATGGAAATGTGGCTGATTAGCTACTCAATCTGTTTTAAATGTTTCATCCACCCTCCTTGCTGTCTCCCCATTAAAAGCATACTCCATGGAGCCATGTAATAGTCAGCCTCTGGGCTTCTGAATTTCCTCATCAAACTCCCACTCACCCTATTCGACTACTAACCAATTCAAACAATATATTTCACTTCAGTCCATTTGGCCTATATTTAATATTTATTAAAATATTAAAATTCCTCAGTTCTTTAAACAAGTGAAATAGGGATATAGTCTAAATTATTTGTTGGAATAAAGATAAAACATCACAGCATTTTTCAAAAATGCTCAACTTCGCTATTGCTGTTGAGCACTCATTTCCTTTTGAGAATTAACACTGTAACAAAGTAAAAAAAACATAAAATAGAATTATATTTTATGCTTTCTTGATTAAAAATGAAAGTCTCACTAGTTTATTCTTTATAGACCACCAAAGGACATAACTTACAAATATAATTTTCCTTTAAACATTAGGTTATAATACAATGAGCTGAGCACATCTTCAGAGTTCCTGTCATACAACTCTGACTGCCAAACAGGATGTCTGTTTTTGATGGGAAGGCTAGTCCTGACAGCATTCTCTCTATGCAGCATTGTGGCAGAGGATTAAGAAATAGCATTTCAATATCAGCTGTGGCCCAGGGGTTACAGTCTCAGCTCCCAGTTAGAAGGCTGAGAATTCAACTCCCACCCCCAAGATCTGAGTACATAATCTGGGTGAACATTTTGCTGCACTGCTGAGGAGGACTATGCTATCTCAGACACTGTCTTTTAAGAGAAATGTCAAACCACTCTCATGGACATAAAAAAAATACATTAAACCATTTGGAGAAAAGCAGCGTTTTTGCAATTCTGAGGTTGTGAAAGACACTGTATAAATTAAAATTCTTTGAACTGCCTTGCAAGTCAGTAATAATGGTAGTTATCAGGCTATTATTCTACTTTAGGCCTCATACAGCTTGAATGCCAAATTCACATTTTAAAGTTGAGATGTGGGTTTCAGTTCGTTCCTCTAATCGACTATATGGTGAAATCTGACTCTGGTGGAAGCATAAAATGAACCACAGTGTGGTCTTGATTAACTCTTCTGATTTTGCTTTAGACCAAAGTATATGAAAAGGAACTGGGTCAATGTTTATCATGGGTAGCTGATTTGATGCTGCTGATTTGTAGTCCAAGCGAATTTTAATTCCACTCCGTATTTTAAAGCTGCAATAATAAAATTCTAGGGAACAGGGATGGCCCAATATACAAGTATACAAATTCAGACTCCCAATTTGCTTTAATAGTTGTGTTTTGTTACTGCAATGGACTTTTCTTATTCTCATTCCCATTCTTGGGTTTAGTCAGATCTCATAAACAGTTGTTTAGTGTATGAGATTTTACATTTTGGGACAAATGGGTTGAGTAAATTGAGGGCAGTGCCTAAATTATACTACTTTAGTAGCAGAAAATTGATCATAGAACAATGTAAATCATGTCTCTGTTAGAAAAGGCTTCAATTTTGTAAAACGTGATGCTAAACTCTTTCTAATATTTGCCAGTGACCAAGTATCAGCTGCAAACATGAAAACAAGAAGGTTACCTGCACACAGGCTCCCATACAGTTGCGCCAAACAGACTGTCAGGATTAAAGACAGCAGTTTATGGTGAGAGCTAAATGTTTCTTACCACTGCCACAAAGATGCACCATCTTGTTAAGCCACTTAATTTTATATTTTCTGCAATGTTCTACAAAATGAACAAACTCAAACAAAAAATGTTTCTAAGGCAGATTCGTTCATTTCAATTAACAGCATTTCTGGAAGATTTTGTAGGAAAGCTCTAGTTTACTACATATAGGCACAATAATCCTATAAGCAAATATAAATTACACAAAGCAGTCCATAAGCCAAGATCTGATAACAAAACACAATTAAAAATAGTTAATAAGAATCATATGGATTTGGACATCGTTAGATGGCTTTAATGTTTGCTTGATCTTTGAAAACAGTTATCTTCAATAACTTGGACACTTTAAATAACTAATGTTAAATTAAATTGTAAACATTTTTCAAAAAGTTGTCCTGTAGTTATGGCTTTCCATCATTTTGTCTGTGTCTACTTAGGGCTCTACACTGTGCATTTCCTCTCCTTTTCAGCTTCCCTACCCTCCTGAACTGTCTGCTTTCCCCACAGCATACTGTACAGGGATCAAAGTCATAGTTTCACTCATTATAATTCATACGCAACCTGAATCAAATAGACTGGTCAGCCAAATTGAGAATGCACTGTTCTGAAAATATTCAAATACAATTAAAGCAAAATCAACATAAAAATCCAATGCCCTCACTAAAGAAATAAAGTAAATATATTTGTTTGAAATAAAACACTGCACTTAACTTTTCATATATGACCATTAGATCAATTTCATCAAACACTTTCCTCTTACTCAACATTATGTTCTTAGTTTTTCTATTGCTTTAGACTATCCTTTTCCTTTGTGTGTAACATAAACCAGAGACAGCTGAAAGGAACAACCTCTTTAACTATGTGTTTGTGTTTAGCATGATGGTTCCTCCACAAATCTGAAGCTTCTGTTCCAGTTTTATGACATTAAATATTAAGACCCTAGAATTAATAATGAGGGTTGACAGCTCAGCTCTAGTGTCACGGAGGGGTTCTTCCTTTGTCTAAGAGTCCAACAGTGCACATGCTCAGTTGCGGGGTGTTGCTGTTGTCAGGGCCTCCTGTCCCTGGATGTCACGGTCGATGAATAAATTGCTCCTGTGCCGTCATCACATGAGTCTGAGGAATCGCTTTCCAAATGGGCCATGTAGCGCACAGGCCCCGGCTGGTACTCCTTGATCAATGTTGTATCAGAAAATCGGGACTGGAAAGCAAGCTGAAAAAGAATGAAATGTCATGCAGTGCAATAAAGGCGTTATTTTAGGGACATAGTTGGTTGGGCTTTATGTTTTTCTACCTAAAGAGTAACGTGTGAAAATGTCAAAAAAATCATTACAAATAAAATATATTATTAAAGCAAACAAAATGAACAAAACAACAATTCCTACAACAATGGTCTCTTAACCCTTTTAACAGTTTGAGAATACTGTATTGGGGACTTACTACTATTTTGAAGAACAGTTGAGAGGGCATTTTTGATCTGGTGAAAAGGGGAACTGGTAACATTCATGCATTGGAGTCATCTTTCCAATCTACAAGCCACATGATTTTTTCTGAAAGGTCACCTCAAAATAAAATGATCAACAAACAGCAGGAGGAAATAATCAGGAAGTAAACGATAAAAAAATTTTAAAAGAAAGTGTACTAATATGAAAAAAACTGAAGAAATGTTGAAAGGCACAGTAAAGAAAGTAATGTATTACTTTCAAGGTCAGGGTTAATAACAGACTAATTTATTGATGGAGCCACTGACAAGACATCAAAGCTACACCATTCATGAAAAAGCTTTAGATGTACTTCTATGTTGAAACTCAAGTTAATTTGGGCTGAAATACTTTAATCTGATCATCAGCATGATGGGATACTGTTAAGTACTGTGTTGACGTGTGTTTTTTTTGGTAACATTATTATTAACTGGCTCAACAACAGGGTGCAGCTGCAGACAACTGTAATAAGCATAGATATCTCAAGGCTTTGACCCCGGTGCTCGCTGGAAGCACGGAAATCATACTGATCTACCAAAAGGCAAGCCATAGATTTCCTGTAGCCTAAAGCATGCTTCAACAATTTTGGTTCAGTGAGTGAAGATAAAGTCAGCTTTTGAATTTCTGTATAGAAAACAATTGACATTTAACTGATACTGTTTGATGAATAGTGACAGGGACAGGAAATACAGTTTGTGTAAATTTGCTGCTAATATTCTACTTGAGCCCCTCAGCCAGACACTGGGCTCATGTTACTGTGGTCTTGCTGTGACATTTATTACAGACAAAAAGATGGAAAGCTTGTCCTTGTTGTCAACAGGCCTTAGTCAAGGGGACTAGCCTTCACTCAGGAAACTCAGCATGGTAAGGCAGTATCTGATACAGTCCAGGTCCTTCTCACGGTGGTGAGAGTCAGGGTCATCACCATATAACGGGTGAGGGCCCTCATGATGAGCAGCACAATGTAGTCACAATATTGTGACTTTCTGCCCTATTGTAGGCTGTTTTCTTCCTGGAATGAGAAGAGAGTCAGGTAATATGGAAGATGAAACAGCTACTACTGTTGATTCAGGTGGGTAGCAGCACAGAGGACTTACAGGGCTGGTGGTGTTGGGACGGAGAGACCGAGTGAGGAATATGCTGCAGGCAACAGTGAGAGTGGTGGAGCATGAGCTTTGGAGGGAGGTGGGTGCAATAGCAGAAAGAGTAAGTGTGAGGTATCAGAGATGCCTTCTTCCTATATTGCTGGGCATTCCTCCAGATGACTGAGAATGAATCCCACAATTTTATTGACACAGAAGGAGTCCATTTGGCCCATCATGCCTCTACCTAGTGCCTAGTGCCAATTTCATGCCTCTTCCTCATATTCCTGCACACCATTTCTATCCAAATAATTATCCAATATCCTCAAAGTTTGGAGAAGATTTGTAGCTCGGGTGCTCGTTGTTGTGGTTCTGTTCGCCGAGCTGGGAATTTGTGTTGCAGACGTTTCGTCCCCTGTCTAGGTGACATCCTCAGTGCTTGGGAGCCTCCTGTGAAGTGTTTCTGTGATCTTTCTTCCGGCATTTATAGTGATTTGTATCTACTGCTTCCGGTTGTCAGTTCCAACTCTGAGAACAGCCAGGGAATTCCTAGAGACATGGCACTCATCCACAGATTCAATCAATAAGCACATCGACCTGGACTCAATATACCGGCCACTGCAGTGGACAGCTGGAACTGACAACCGGAAGTGGCAGATTCAAACCACTATAAATGCCGGAGGAAACATCACAGAAGCGCTTCACAGGAGGCTCCCAAGCACTGAGGATGTCACCTAGACAGGGGACGAAACGTCTGCAACACAAATCCCCAATTCGGCGAACAGAACCACAATATCCAATATCCTCTTGAATGCCTCAATTGAACCTGCCTCCCCCACATTTTCAGGCCATGAATTCCATACCCTAACTATTTGCTGTGCAAAACGTATTTCTCACATCATCTTTGCTTCATTTGCATGTCACTTTAAACCTATGCCCGTTTGATTTCCTTTATTTTACGAGTTGGAACAGCTTCTCCCTATCTACTCTATCCAGTCCACCATGATTGTGAAAATCTCTATGAAATCTCCTCTCCAAGGAAACAGTTCCAATTTCTGCAATCCATCCTCATCATTTCTCATTCCTGGAACCATTCCTGTAAATTGTTTCTGTGCTGTCTCCAATACATTCATACATCCTATAATGTGATGCCACAACTATATGCAATGCTGCAGCTGAGCTCTAAGAATTGTTTTATGCAAGTTCAACATCACTCCCTGCTCTTAAACTCTATGCCCCTGTTAAAAAATGCAGAGAATGCTATATGCTTTATTAACTGCTCTCCCCACCTGTCCTACCACCTTCAATGATCTTGGATAAACACCCAAGTCCCACTGCTTTGTACCCACCCCCCATTAAAATCTGCCCTCAATTTTTTATTGTCTTTCCATGTTCTTCCAGCTAAAGTGGAAGTTCAACTCGAACCTCATCAGCCATCTACCTGTCCATTCCACCAACTAGTCAATGTCCTTTTGGAGTTCCACACTATCGTCCTCAGAGTTTACAATTTTTTCAAAGTTTAGTGTCATCTGCAAACTTTGAAATTGTCTCCAGCACACCAATATCCAGATAATTAATAAATATCAGAAAAGGGCCCCAGTATTGACTCAGAGAGGATTCCACTACAACCATTCCTCCATTACTCTCCCTTTCTTATCCGTCTGCAACCATCCCTTTCATTCTATGACCTATACCTTTTTTCACATGTCAGTATCAAACGCCTTCTGGAAATCCTACATATACTACATCAACAGTGTTACCTTCATGAACCCTTTCATGTTAACTCTTCAAAAAACTCCTTGGTTTTATCCCAAGTGGCAACCTCGGACCAGATTACCATGGTGTGGTGTCATGGACTCTACTGCCGGTCCTGAGAGATGAGGAGTTTCTGCTTGTGCATCATCTCAAACAACAGGAGCTCCAGGTTCCTGTCCACAAAGTAGGAGACGAGTTTCCCCATCTGCCAGGTCTGAACCCTGCAGGGGCATCTGGAATGAAAACACTCATCCAGATTCACAATGATGTGGAAATCGTGTGTACACATGCCTCAGGAGTGGGAACAGCAAATAATGTGACTGGTTTGGCAAGATTCCATGAAAAGCTTCAATGCAATTTGCACTTAGAGTCATAGAGTCATAGAGATGTACAGCTTGGAAACAGACCCTTCGGTCCATGCCGACCAGATATCCCAACCCAATTTAGTCCCACCTGCCAGCACCCGGCCCATATCCCTCCAAACCCTTCCTATTCATATACCCATCCAAATGCGTCTTAAATGTTGCAATTATACCACATTCTCTGGCAGCTCATTCCATACACATACCTCCCTCTGCGTGAAAAAGTTGCCCCATAGGTCTCTTTTATATCTTGCCCCTCTCACCTTAAACCTATGCCCTCTAGTTCTGCGCTCCCCGGCCCCAGGAAAAAAACTGTGTCTATTTATCCTATCCATACCCTTCATAATTTTGTAAACCTCTACAAGGTAACCCCTCAGCCTCCGACGCTCCAGGGAAAACAGCCCTAGCCTGTTCAGCCTCTCCTTATAGCTCAAATCTTCCACCCTGGTAACATCCTTGTAAATCTTTTCTGAACCCTTTCAAGTTTCACAACATCTTTCCAATAGGAAGGAGACCAGAATTGCATGCAATATTCCAACAGTGGCCTAGCCAATGTCCTGTACAGCTGCAACATGACCTCCCAACTCTTGTACTCAATACTCTGACCAATAAAAGAAAGCATACCAAATGCCGCCTTCACTATCCTATCTACCTGCAAATTGTAAACTATAAAATTGAGCCCAATGTGTTTGATTCTTAACTGCTCTCTTAAATGGCATGGCAAGCCACTCAGTTCAAGAGGAATTTACTGGACTTGCCGGCAATGCCAGCTCTGAAAGAATGAATTAAAATAAAATGCTACATCTAGGAAATAGGCAACTATGACCTGGATATCACTTGAAGATATATTATTTAAATACACCCTTTTACAAAGCATGCCAATAAGGGAAACCTATAGTTCTTTCTCGGCTACACAATATGATGGCCCTTCGTTGCCCAATCATGTTGTGTAACATGTGATTTCTTTGATGGTGAGATATGATGGTCCCTCCATCATTGGCAGCTTATTAAATGACCTTGTAATTTTGGCTTGTAGCAGCACTGAAGGATTAGCTGGGTACAACATACGTGGGTACAATGCCAGTCAACAGTTTCAATTTTGTGGCAGTTCTCTCACCTGACAGGAACCCTGGACAAAAGGCATAACTGGACATTTAACCATTTATCTGGTGTTTCAGTTAATATTAAGATATGAGGGGGAAAGTGATGCTGCAGATCAGAGTCGAAGAGTGTGGTGCTGGAAAAGCACAGCCGGTCAGGTAGCATCCCAGGAACTGGAGAGTTGTCGTTTCAAGCATAGGCTCTTCATAGGGAATGCCCATTCCTTATGAAGAGCTTACGCTCGAAATGTCGATTCTCCTGCTCCACAGATGCTGTCTGACCAGCTGTGCTTTTATAGCACCACACTCTTTGACTCTTAAGGTTTGAGGAAATTGTTCTACTTTATTCAACTTCACAGTTTTAATATGTTGAATAAATTTACTTAATACATTATAGCGGTAGAGTAATACTTTAACTTATGTACGATTATTGATATATAAATAGACAACCATATTCTTTAAAAGGTTTTTCACATTTTGTTTTACCACACCCACAACAGCTTGTAAATAAAATCTCTTAAACATAGACAAATATCTCAAAGGAATCACAGAAATATCAGCAAATAAATTTTGACATCGAGATGTAGGAGGAGGTATCAGGAGAAGTGACTTAAAGTTTGGTTAGAGAAAGATATTAAGAATCATCTTAAAGGGCAAAAGAGAGGTGGAGAGGTTGAGAAGCCTAGGAGAGGGAATTTGAGAGCTTACGGCCTTGGCAGTTGAAGGCACAGCTACCAATGCTGTAGCTGCTTGTAGTTACTCCTGCCAGGAGATCTGCTCTCATGGTCTGCCATGCTTGTACATTTTGCACCACCCTCACACATCCAGTATAACCAATCTGTGACCTCCATCACCAACTACACCTATGTTGACTTCTCTTTCTGCTACCCTCACTTTACCCTCTAGAGGAGATCTGTGTAACCATTCAATTCCGATCAAATGGTCAAAATACTGATATTTTATTGGATGCCACTTAGTGTCAACCAGACCCTTCAGTTCAACTCGCCTACGCTGACCATGTTTCCCAACTAAACTCGCACTATTTCCATCTAAGCCTTCCCTATTTATGTGCCAGTCCAAATGTGTTTTAAATGTTGCCTGCATCTACCACTTCCTTTGGCAGTTCATTCCACACACGAATCACCCTTTATGTGAAAAAGATGCCCCCAGGTCCTTTTTAATTCTTTCTCCTCTAGTTTTGAACTCCCTTACCTTGGGGGTGAATATTTGGAATCCTCTATCCCAGAGGGCTGTGGAAGCTCACACTTTGAGCATATTTAAAGTAGTGGTTGATACATTTTTGATTATCGATAGCATGAAGTGTTATGGGACATTGTGGGTAAAAGGCATTGAAGTGTTCACTCAGCCACGATTGTATTAAATGGAGGAGCAGGCTCAAAGGGCTAAATGGCTTATTTATGTTCTTTGTAATAGACAACATTAAAGGTAACAAAGTCAAGAAAGAGGGTTTCATCAGCAGATGAGTTGAGACAGAGACATAGTCAGCTGATGTTCTGGAGGTAGAAATAGGCTGATGGTACAGAATGTGGCTGGAATCTTAGCGAAAGGTCAAACATGACACCATGGTTGCAATGAGTTTGAAACTGCTGGGGAGAAGGTGGATTTGGTGGAAGGGTCTGGAATTTGGAAGGGTCTGCAGACATAGACTTCTGTCTTCAATATCAATTTGTATCTATATCTAAATTCTAACCCAAGGGCTACAGTACAAGGACATGGAAGTTATGTTGCAGTTGTACAAAATCCTGGTTAGACCCCATTTGCAGTACATTGAGCAGATCTGGGCAGCGCACCTTAGGAAGGATATACTGGCCTTGGAGGGGGTGTAACATAGATTTACAACAACAACACATTATGAGAAGGGATTATACAAATGAGGCCTGTTTTCTCAAGAAGTTAGAAGGTTAAGGGGTGATCTGATCAAAGTCTTCAAGGTAGTAGCAAATTATTTCAACTAGTTGGAGATTCTGGAAGAAGGGAATGAGAATTAGGACCAGACTAGAGGTTGGTAGATGTTTGGAAATCGCATCCACAAATGATGCTAAATCAGCTGTTAATGCTAAATCTGAGATAGATAAATTTTTGTCAAGCAAAGATATTAAGGGATATGGATCAAAGTCAGGTTTACAGAGTTAGGCCACAAAGCAGCTACGATCTCATTAAATAGCAAAACAAGCTTGAGGAGCAGAATGGCCTACTCCTGTTCTTATGTTTCTATACTTTTGAGGAAATTTCTGCTCATTAAGAATTAGATGACAGACAAGGAGTCTGATATTTTAAAGATAGTGAAGAGGGTTGAGAGGTGGAGCTGTCTGTTGTCATTATACAAGTGGAAACTGATATAATAAAACAAAGAACTGCAGAACCTGGAGATCTTAAACAAAGACAGAGAATGCTGGAGAAACTCAGCAGGTCCGGCAGCATCTTTGAGGAGAAAGAAGAGTTAACATTTTGAGTTTGGTGACTCTTAGTCAGAAGATATTGCCAGATCTGCTGAGTTTCTCCAGAAATTTGTTTATGTTTGGAACCTAGTGCTGTGCTTTCAGATAATGTTATTTAGGGGCTAACACGTAGATGAGAAATTTGAAAGATCTAAGGATAGATCATTGGACAGTATCCAAGGTAATGGTGCAGGAATGGGAAATGAAGCTACTGACCATGATCATCAGGTTACATCTGGACGAGTACAGTCCCACTCACCTGGTAGACAAGTAACAGAGGAAGTTAGCTTGGTCATTTATGTCAAAGACTGCTTAGAGGTCAAGGAAGACAAGGAGAGACAGTTTATCTTTGTCACAATCCAATATGAAGTCCATTGTAACTTTAATAATGGCCATTTTGGTAATGTGGCAGGGGCAGAAACCTGATTGAAAGGGTTTAAAGAGAGTTCCAGGAAATGTAGGCACGCATTTGAGTAGTGACAGTATGTTCAAGGATGTTGGAGAGGAAACTGATGTTGAGAAACCAAGGCTTGAGGTGATGGCAGTTGGGCTCAAAGGAGAAAAAGATGCCACAGGAGTAAGGGGACAGACCAAGGTGGGATTTGATGATAACAGCCGCAGTAACATTGTGATTGAGTAGCAACTGCTACAAAGACGTGGTCAGACAGGAAGGCTGCACTTTGGAGAGTCTCTCTCCAAGCCTCTGCCAGATTTGTGTTAAGTTTACAATGTTGATGTGGTGAGCTCACAAGTGAACAGAGATGGAGAGAGAGAGAGAGAGAGAGCGACAATGACAGTTCATCTGCTGGCAGTGTCCACATGATCAGGACTCGATGAGTTCGACGGAGATTGGCAAGATTATTTCTCAGCGAGAGTGCTTGGCAGGAATGCTGAGAAGAGAGAATGATTGGCTTGTGTGGATGCTGCTTGTAGGGAGGCCGAGACATGGGTTTGAAATGTCCATTCAGTGAATGAGAAGAAAGGCACAGAGTGAAGATGCAGGCATATGCCTGAAATATCGACTCTTCTGCTCCTTGGATACTGCCTGATTTGCTGTGCTTTTCCAGCGCCATACTTTTCAACTCTCATCTCTGGCATCTGTAGTCCTCACTTCATTCTTATCTAAGAACTTGTCAAGCCTGATACAATGACAGGAGAGTGTACGAGAGACAAAAAGGATAAAGGGTCGGGATAGGAATTTTAGAAGGCAGGTAAAAGATAATTAACACTTTAGAAATGAACATCCTAATGGCTGGCTGGCTAACCACGGTGCCATCTTCAAACCCTCTGTACTGCATGACATTGCAGCTGGAGTTGATTGGTACAATTGCAGCTAAACAGAACAGTATCACAACCATCGGCCAGCACTGTTGCAGTCTGACTAATTTTGATAGTGTGGCTGAATGTCTATGACTCATACACTGGTGGGAAGGAAACAACTGGCTGCTTCAAATATTAACTTCCTGTAGCTATTTAAAGGGAAAGTCTTGCAGCTACTTAAAGGGATAAAACAATAGACTTTTCAAGTTTCAAACTCAGGAGGTTTGTGGTAAAACACAACTTCTGCAGGACTTGCAAAGCAATTCTTCAGGATAAAATAAGGAAAGGAAGGGAGCCATATTTTTAAACTCAAATAGCAATTGCCACTGCTAAAGTTACCTGTAGAGATGTGAAGTTCAGCTGGCCCCATGTTTCCCTGTCCAACCCAAACACAATGGCATTGGCCAGTCCATGGAGTGGTGCAGTAATAACATGGAGGAGTGTCAGGATAAAAACAGGATGACTGGGATCAAACGCATTGTGCAGCCTAATGTGGGAAAATAGAACAGAAAGTAATAAACAAATGCAATTTTCTTATATTAAAATATAACTAAAAATTCACAAGTACTAGATTACCCTGTCAATTTGCAGCTGCATTTCACATCAGAAGGTTTTGAATGTATTTCAGTATAGAGTGGCAGAGAATTATACAAGCCAAAGAAAAAAGTAAGAAATATCTTCCTGGATTTCTCGGTGGGGTGGAAATCAGGAGATTTGATGCAAATCTTTGCATGCAAAAATTCCATGTAATTTTCTGATTTTCACTGTGACCAGGAGATCCAATACAGTTCTGCACAGATTCAAAACGAATCTCTGATTATCTCAATTGAACTGAAATTGTGGCTGAGAACAACATCCATCAAGCACCATGCTAATGGTTCTTATAGGGAGCTGTTCTTCTAAAGCAGGCTCATTCTAGGATTAGTCTGAGATGGATTAAAGAATAGCTTAATGGATGATAATTACTTCAAGATAGGAACATGGGAACAAGAATAAACCAGTCAGACCCTCAAGTCTATTCTTCCATTCGATTAGATCATTGTTGATCCACAACCTAACTCCTTAGCTCCATTTACCTTGACTCTTTAGGTTAAGAAAACTCTGCCATTCTCAGATTTAAAGTTTAACAATTGATATTTGTGAAAACTTACATATGTGGTGGTAGACATTGAGAACGCTCCCTGGATTGCCTATATTGAAAGATCTGTATTGTTCCAGGGCATCCCTGGTGCTTGACCAGCTATGTTAAGTTCACTAATTAAATCTGCGAAAATTCACCTTCACTGGAGTCTGGAATTCTCTGTCTACTTCAGATCACCCTGCAGACTGTGGTGCTAATGGTTAGGACGCACCTAGCCGAATAAGCAACAGGAAGCTCACCAGTAATCTGTTCTGATTAGCTAGGAGAAAGTGAGGACTGCAGATGCTGGACAGCTGGAATTCCTGAAGAAGGGCTTATGCCCAAAACGTCAATTCTCCTGCTCCTTTGATGCTGCCTGACATGCGGCGCTTTTCCAGCAACACATTTTTCTGTTCTGATTAGCTACATGATTAGCTGATTAAACTCCAGCATATGCACATTTGGGATTCCTAAACCTCAGCTCGGCCAATATGCACCCAAAGTTATTAGATGTAGTCTAAATTTCACAGAATCTTGAATTAGAGACCCTTAAGCATTCTAATGGATGGGTGCACATCACAACATAATAAATAAATTAGCAGATAAACAGGCCTTGAGCTTTACAGGTTTAGGAGAACACATATGAAAAACATAATGTGAAACAAAGTTGTTCTAAACTATTGTAAATACTGATATTGTCTGAATTTCCAATACGTTACTGCAATATTAAAATACATTCTGCCTAACAAATATTTATTATTTTCCATGTTCCCTTTTGTATTTCAAATCAAATGCAGAGTATCTACAGGACTCCTAAAGCAAATAAACAGTCAGCCTAACCTCAAGGCCACAGCAACTCATAGGACTATATGTCATTTAGTCTGAATGAATTGATGCAGTGAATCATAGAGTGAATGAAGCTACCAGGGGAAATGGACATTGCCAGAAGAAAACAAGGCTTTTATACACTTTGGGGCTATCTTAAGAAGCAGAGACATGTGTTGGTTTTGAATATTACTTTTAAAATAAATGCATTTGTCAAAATTAATTGCTCAATGTATTTAATTTGTTTTAGAATAACAGATGTGATAGTGGTTATAAAAGTTCATTTTTAACTACAATATGGCAACAATATTGTAAAATATATTGCTACATCAAATTATTCCTAATTGCCCAATAAGTGCTGGCATGCTGACTACCACTCTCCATTTACAGAATTATCAATCTCAATCATAAGGGGGTGTTTAAGTGGAGCCTAGATATTTCCCCATATAAAGATAAGTTGGCAGTCTCTCATTTTGGGCACCTCTTACACACCTTTTAACAGATATTGCATCTGTGCTGAATAAAACAAAGGTAAAAATTGCTAACTCATCTTTCTGGTCAAGACACGTGTATGTCGCAGATAAATCCAATATGCCAGAAAGCCATTGCTTTTTTGAGAATGTTATATACTATTACTTTATTTCATCCAGTAAGATCCTTCCAGGCCTTAAAACTGAAACAGACAAAGGAACAGATGAATGGTTTACTTTCTGCTACCTACATATGTTAATCTTGAATTGGCTGAAAGAGCAAACAGAAATATCCCAATGACAGTCACTGAAGCATGACTTGTTGATACGGCAGCCAGACAATCTCTGTTCCTATTGAAGGAGATGTTTGGCTTCTACTTGGCAGCTCCATTCACAAGATTACAAAGATTTGGATTTCAATATGAAATCAAACATAAACTCTGTCAATGCTATACTATACTGGGGTTAGTGTAACCACATATTACATCATCATACCACTAGAAAAGGTATTTTTACTTTGTGGTAGGAAAGGCAAACAATTGGACGGGGTGGCGCCAGAAATATGTCTGCTTCCTACATGCCACCTCAGCAGTTAAACTCTAGATGTGAAGACTTTCTCAACTAGCCATCAGTTTTTTAGTGGTCAATTGATGGACACTTCAGAGCTTCAAGCCACCACTAGTCTGACTACCTGCAACCCCAACTGAGAGAACACAGCAGCCGGCCTGCCAGGTCAGGGGCTCCACTTTTTCCTATACTAGCGGCAACTGGGGGCAAGCAGTTAACTGCTGAAAACCAGCCTCCCGCCCTTACCATGTATTCTTCTGATATCCCCTTCCCTTGCAACTCCCATCCTGTGACACCAATATCTTGAGTGAATTAAAAATGTAGTTGTTGAGGACATCAGTCTCAAGGTTAGAAAAATTCTCATGCCTTTGTTCTGTGAACTCCAGGGCTACCAATATTGAAATTGATAAATGTGCTGCACACAGAAAGCAAGTTCCATCTACAACCAACTCTATAAATGTATCTGGAATGACATAAGGGTGATCAAATATAAAAGGCACCCTAAAAGAGAACCTTAGATTGCAGACCACCTCTCTTTGAGGAAATACTGCAGCTGAGGCAAACACTGAAACTTTGTTAGTTTCTGTGGATGTCAATGCCAAACTTGTACTGGACTCTTCAGACATGAAAAGACTCCGTGAAGATGATGAAATTACTTATAGCTTTGATGTTCTTGAGAAATAAGCAGTCTAACAGCAGAGGGGTTAATAATCAGGGAACACAGTTTTATGATAAGAAGCAGCAGATTTAGAGGGGATATGAGGATTTCTTTCATCCAGAGGGTTGTGGAAATCTGGAACTTACTGCTTGAGGCAGGAACCCTCAAGACATTTAAGTATTTAGATGAGCATTTCAAATACTGTACTATACAAGGCTGGAAAATGTGATTGGAACAGAAAGATGCTTGATGATCAACATGGGCAGGATGCGCTGAAGGGCCTTTTTCTGTGTTGTACATTCTCTGTAACATTACATAAATATTTACACATGAATTCCTAGTATGTTTACTTTGACTATTTAAAACGCTGACATACAAACATGACTAAACATTAAAAAACAGCAAGCAAAGTTTCTGTGTTGTAGGAAAGTAGTTTCATTGTAAGAAGTCCATGCTCAGAATTAAATATTCATTTCTTCATTCAAGGACATGGACTGCATTACTTCAGCTGGTTCAGAACAAAGAATGAGTAGGTAACTCACTTCTAGTCTAGGCACAGGTCAGTTCAATCTTTCACTTAACACTTTGTTAGAGCACAAAGAGAACCATAGAATTGTTACAGTACAGAAGGAGGCCATTTGGCCCATCTTGCCTGCACCAGGAGTATTACCCAGTGCCTATCTCCTGCCTTTTCCCCATATTCCTGCACACCATTTCTATCTAAATAATCACCTGATACCCCTCCTGAAGCTTCATTTGAGTCTGCCTCCACCATACTCCCCTAAACTTTGAACCACTCCCACAAAAGGATGACAATGAAGAAAATTAGAAGTGAACAGGGTACTGTACAGAAGTACTTTTAACAAAATGTAAATATAAAATACGAAGGGGCTCTTGCGGTGTGGTGGAAAAGCCCCTACCTCTGGACTAGAAGGTTCAAGTCCCTCCTTATTCAGAGTTGTGTAATAATATTCCTGATCAGGTTTGTTAGAAAATATCTATGTAAAACATTAACTTATTCATTAGCACCACTACCCAGTGAGTCATCTGATAAAATGCATGAGTTAACATTAAATCTGCTGTATTCTGTGCTCAAGCAGATTGTACCTGTCATGTGTATCCATTTACGAAAAAAACTTTACCTTTATTAGCAGCAATCTAATATATTTATAACTTATTTCTTGTTCCTTTAACCAAAACATGAAAAATACATAGTCATAGAGATGTACAGCATGTAAACAGATCCTTCGGTCCAACCCGTCCATGCCGACCAGATATCCCAACCCAATCTAGTCCCACCTGCCAGCGCCCGGCCCATGTCCCTCCACACCCTTCCTATTCATATACCTATCCAAATGCCTTTTAAATGTTGCAATTGTACCAGCTTCCACCACTTCCTCTGGGAGCTCATTCCATACACACATCACCCTCTGCGTGAAAAAGTTGCCCCTTAGGTCTCTTTTATATCTCTCCCCTCTCACCCTAAACCTATGCCGTCTAATTCTGGACTCCCCCATGGAAAATATAAATCCTGCAAACATTGTCAATTAGTGAACAAAAACTATCAGTTTGACAAAGTCCCAAAATTGTGCTTATGACATTTGAATGTCTTTGAGAAACATAGCGTTGAGGTTGGGAATGTTCTTACAAGACAGGGTACATAGCAACCAAAAGAATATAGGGAGAATCTTATAGGTGTCTGAGTAATGTGGGCTATCATGAGAAGTGGACAAACAGCCGGGCAAGGCCTACCTTGATACAGGGAACACACCACTCCATCTTTTGCTGAGTGGCATGGGGGGGGGGGGGTAGGTTTTCTCATTCGGCAGTGGCACGTTGCCAATTGAGGGAGGGGGGGGTTTGCTTGTTAAATGCCTTATTAATAGCCTACCTCACCTCATTAATATTTAGCTTCCTACCTTATCATACACGCCAACAAGTTAGACACTGAGAATTCTCGATACGGAAGTCACAGCTTCAGCTCACCTCTGGCTGTGAGCTGCCAGGATCTCAGAGCATGACATATGGGCGCCAACCACACACAATCCTGGCCAATAGACACTAGCATTTGACACTTGTCAACCTTCGCAACCATCATGGCATCTTTCTGATCCATTTCGAAGCACAGTTTAGGAAATCCAAACCTATAATGCAGGGCGGACAAGTAAATAGTATCGAAAGGCTGCAGTAAAGACAGTTTGCGCACAGCGTAGGGGCCCTACTCAAGGACTGGACAAAGCTCCATCTCAGGGCTGCTCGATTGCTCCTTTAGTGCTTGCTCATTTAATGCTTACCTACATACTTGCAGCATCCATGCCTTACCTCGCCATGCCAGTTGGTGCACTGGCACTTCAGCCATAGCCAAAGGTTATCAGTACTGCCGGACCCACATAGACTGGCTGCTTGTCAATGGAGAATTGTCAGAGGTGAGGGGGCATACCCACAGTCACTCATCCACTGTCAGGGCATTCATGTATGTAGCACAGTCCAGGAATGGGCAACAGTGTGCTCAAAGAGGCCAGCGGCAGCAATCAGAGGAGCTGCAATCAGAGTGGTCGGGGATTGATCAGTCAGGTCTACAGGCTGCTCAACAACATCAGTCAAAGGCCTGGGTGAATAGAGTCCTGCAGGTCCAACCGTCAATTGTTAAGGAGGGTGCAAGCGAGGCCAGTAGGGTAAGCAAGGGGATCACTGAGGTGGAGTAGCAAAGGCTGAAGTGGGGAAGCAGAAGCATTTGTGGAGGTGGGAACAAGGATGGCAAGTACAGTAGACTACCGGAAAGAGGTTATTGGTAGTGACCACCACCGTAACCTCCACAGTAGGAGTGCTGAAGAGCAGGGTGGGCTTCATTAATGTATAATGTCAGAGCTCAGGGGTCAGGTAATGGAGTGGTGATGACCTAGTGGTATTATCGCTAGACTATTAATCCAGAGACCCTGGTAATATTCTGGGGATCTGGGTTTGCATCCTGCAATGGCAGATAGTGAAATTTGAATTCAATACATTAAAGAAAAGTCTAACATTCAGAGTGTCATGATGACCATGATTACAGGAAAAACCCATCTTGTTCACTAATACCCTTTAGGGAAGGAAATACGTCATCCTTTCCTAGTCTGTCCCACACATGGCTCCAGATCCATAGTAAAGTTATGATTATGATGGACAAAAACTGCTGGCCCAGGCAGCAACATACATGTCCTGAAAATGAATTAAATAAAGGACAGTTGGAAGTCCAAAGTGGTAGCCCTCCACACTGGAGGGGATGGATGGAAATGGGCGAAAGCACAGGATCTGCCTCTGTTGGACATTAGGACAAAGGGCAAATACATGAAACATGTTTGCAAGCTCCAGTTACATTTCATTTGGAATTATTCCTTCGGACACGTGCAATTCATGCAGAGTGACCACATTTAAATGCCAAATGTTGGTCACAAGCAGACTGCACCACACCACTAATTTTATTAAACTAATATTGTCATTTCAGTACTGCAGAAGCTAGTAGCAAAAACTCAAAAGGAAGTGAATGCTGGCCAAAAGCACCCTTCAAGTGTGGCACTTCCAGTTGCGGGATGAGGGAAACATGGCTGCAACATACGTCATGTAAGTGTGATGACAGGTGAATGCAATGAAAAGTGGAATGACTGATGTGGGTCTGAGATGGAAAGGGGGTCAGAGACAGTAGACGCTCCCTTTTTGATGTAATGTGTTGGCCACTCAGCCAGTGTGGCATCTTCACTAAGTTGTGCTCTGACCAGGGCTGTAGTGCAGCAGGCGACAGCGTGAGGAAAGGCCAGTTGCACAGCTTGCAGCTGTCTGCAGAGGCCCTCCAGTATAGTCTGCACAGAGTCACCACGACTGGAGTAGGCTGTGAGGTGATGTGATAGATGCTGAGAAACCAGGGGAACGGGAGCAATCGTCTAATGAGAAGGATAAGGACAGTGAGCTGCAGGAAGCTCTCCTTGCGCATGACAGAGCTCAGCTGTGTCAGTCCTACAAGGCAGACAGGACCTGGTTAACACGCAGTTCCAGTAGATGAGAGCTGGGTGCAGCAGACCGTCAGGGCCTGTCAAGGTCAAAATGCCAGCACATCATTTCACTGAGGGAGTGAATTGCAGCCTTTTCACATTTCCTTTGTGTTCCCCTTTATTGGCTGTCAATAAAATTATCCAATTGCTTGCATGTCTGGGATGTTCCCCCACTGGGCAAGGATGAGATGTGGGTAATTGCTAGGCAATTAGAAAAGAGTAACAGGGACTGAGAAAGGTGTATCTAAGGCCCTGTAAAGTGTGCAGTCTGGTAGTTAAACAGTAGAGTGGTAGAATGGGATTTCATGTGTGACACAGTGTCAGCTATGTACCATGCGCAGTGTGGCTTTGTGACTGCTGTACCACTGAATGGCAATGCCAGATTACCTACATTTATCTGAATGAGACGGGAGGGACATTTGAGAGGGGTAAGTAGCTAAGGATTTTCAGTTAACAAGATCTGGTGAGAGGTCGTGTAATGCGAATCCCTCCAAAAAAGTCTACATGACTTGCACTTAGCCACAAAAAGAAGATCCAGCCCTATCAATTTTATTGATATATTAAACTTTTTTTTTTGCTTAATCAATTTTACTTAAGCAAAAATTTGCCAATTTTGGTACAGCACAGTTAACCTGCTTTTGTATGAATTGATTCAGAAACCGGTAAAGGTATTTAGCTTGATGCCAAATCAATGGTAAGGTAGACAAAATACCTTTGCATTTTTTTCCATTAGAATCTAGCACTTGTGACCTATTCAGTTTGAATCCATCAGCTTTGGAGGCAAATTTAAAGTGGCATGAGGAGGTGGAAGTCTTTAATGTAAAATTGGATTAAATAAATTCAGGCATATTTGCATGCTCTGCATTTTAATTCACAACGTTTGTGAAATTTTAGGATAAAGCTGTGCTGCAAATAAACTTCTAGATGGTGAGGAGAATTAATGTGCAGTTGATATAAACTAATAAATGGAATGAGATGACAATAAACAGCATCAAGCTCTTGCACTTGTGCACAACACAAAAACTGTACGATCAATAGTGCTGACTGTCGTGTCAGTTCAGAAAGCGAAATACACAACTATTTCTGACAGACCACCTACATGTTTAAATTAGTTTTTTTTGAAGTTAAGTGCCTGGCCTTTTGTCACGGATAAACTGCCCATTTTCAAAATGTTTGCTTGGGTTTTACTTTCTAAGTCTGAGCTACTCAAAGTACTTTGTTATTCAGATCAAGAAAAAAACAGTCATAATGGCACAGCCCTTCAAGAAAATAGCAGGCTTGGTTAGTGGGAATGCCTTTCTTTACTTCAAGCACTGAAACATGTAACACATTTTCCTCTGGCTAATGAGATTTACATTTTACACACCGTGCTTTTTTACAACAGAGGCTGATTTGAAAATGTTCCAGAAATTTACTAATATTTAACAGCAGTGAAGCAGTGACAGAACTGTAAAAAAAATGCTATAATTTAAATGTCTCAGCTGATACGATTTTGACAATACTGCGTTGTACTTACTATTGCCCCTAGCAGCCTAACACCCAACTTTTACAAAAGTGAGGATAGTACTCACAGACGATACTGAATGGAACAACTTATTAAACCAACAAGGCATGGAAATTATGCTATGTCATCAAATAATATGACAGTTACTCTACCATCAGATAGTAAACAGGATTCATCTAATTTGATGTGCATGCTTCACCCACTACTTCAACTTTAATTTTTTTTGTTTCCTTGACCTTAATTTTGTTACTAATGTCCAATTATCTGATACTCTCACTGTCTCTCCCTGATGCACATGCTTAATTTTACCCAAATTGCTGATTTATCTTAAAGCCGTGATATTTTCATTGCTGATTCTGAACTTGCCCTTTTTGAATCCTTCCATCCACATTACCCAGGGTACCTTTATCAAATTAGGATCTGGTCTTGTTGTGGGAAATGCATGAGATCCAAAGAGAGAGATACTGACTTTTGGGAGGGTTGTAAGATGTATAAAGTTACACGCGTAGGGATGGGCAAGATCATGAAGGAATATAAAAACAAAGATGAAAAGTTTAAGCTTTGGAGATGCTGGGAGACCGATGTCAACATAGATCACTGAGCAGACAGCAATGAGTGGGTGAGTGTAGTAGTGTGGAATCAAGCACAGACAAATGGACGGCAGAGAATAAGATGTTTGAGTTTGAGTATGATTTATTGTGGTCACATGTACCGTGAAAAGATACGGTGAGAAGTATTGTTTTACGTGCTATACAGGCAGACCGTGCCATACAAGGAGCATCCGGGTAACAGAACAGAGTGCAGAATGCAGTGTTACAGTGGCAGAGAAGGTGCAGAAAGAGAAATCAGAATTAACATTTGAGAAGTCAAATGTTATGGGCGGCACGGTGGCACAGTGGTTAGCACTGCTGCCTCACAGCGGCCAGAGACCCGGGTTCAATTCCCGACTCAGGCGACTGACTGTGTGGAGTTTGCACGTTCTCCCCGTGTCTGCGTGGGTTTCCTCCGGGTGCTCCGGTTTCCTCCCACAATCCAAAAATGTGCGGGTCAGGTGAATTGGCCATGCTAAATTGCCCGTAGTGTTAGGTTAAAGGGGTAAATGTAGGGGTATGGGTGGGTTGCGCTTCGGCGGGTCGGTGTGGACTTGTTGGGCCGAAGGGCCTGTTTCCACACTGTAAGTAATCTAATCTAAAAAAAAAAAAGTCCATTCAAAAGTCTGATAACATTGGGTATGAAGCTGTTCTTGAATCTTTGGACATGTTTTCAAACTTTTTTATCTTCCGCCCGATAGAGGAGGGTGGAAGAGAGTATAACGGGGGTGGAAAGTATGTTCATTATGTTCGTTGCTTTCCTGAGGCAGCAGGAAGTATAGATGGAGTCAATGGATGCAACAAAAAACAGAAATTACTGTAAAAGCTCAGCAGGTCTGTCAGCATTTGTGAAGAGGAATCCGAGTTAACATTTTGGGTTGAGTGACCCTTTGTCAGAACTTATGGATGGAAGGCTGGTTTGTGTGATTGTCTGGGCTGTGTTTTCTTGTGGTCTTGGGAACAGCAGTTGGCAAATCACACTGTGATGCATCCTATCTGGATGCTTTCTATGGTGCATCTATCAAAATTGGTCAGAGTCCTTGTGGACGTGCCAAATTTCCTTAGCCTCCTGAGGAAGTAGAGGCATTGTTGTGCTTTCTTGACCGTCACATCGACATGGGTGCCCCAGGACAGATTTTTGGTGATCATCACTTTCAGGAACTCAACACTCTTAACCATTTCCACCTCAGCACCAGTGGTACAGGCAAGGGCGAGCCCTCCACACCGCTTCCTGAAGTCAATGACCAATTCCTTCATTTTGCTGATGTTGATGGAGAGATTGTTGTCTTTAATTCATGCTCAGTCTCTCTCTTGCAGCTGTCTCATTGTTTGTGGTCCAACCTACTACGGTGGTGTTGTCAGCAAACACGTGAATAGAGTTGGGGCAGAATTTGCCTGCATAGTCGTGAGTGCACTGGGAATGTAGTAGGGGTCTGAGTACACAGCCTTATGGGGCACTGGTGTTGAGGATTATCATGAACGAGTGTTGTCCCCTGTTCTCACTGAATGAGATCTATGGGTCAGGAATTCTAGGATGCAGTTATAGAGGTGAGAGCCAAGTTGAAAGTAGACATTGAAAACTGCATCTGAGAAGAATAATACATTATGAGGTTGTTAGCAGTTGATGTGTTGAGGACCAGGTGGAGTTTGGCAATTCTATAAGAGATGGAGGTGGACAATCTTTGTGGTGGAGGAAATGTAGACCCGGGGTCAAAGGAAATTGTGAACAGTTTGGTTCAAGCTAACATAATAGCTGGGGAGAGGGATGTAATTGTGTTGGACTCTCTTAGTGAAATATATTTCGTAAAAAAGGGGGCAAAATTTCTTGCCAATTTCCAAGTATTTCCAGTTAGTATTGGGGCAACTGGAATTTTATGGCTTAAAAACTGCACAGGAGACCAAGTTTGCTGGTTCCCTAGGATAAAATCTTCCTGGATCAGGAGCTGGTGAAAGTGAAGATTTGCAAACATACAAATTAGGAGAAGTAAACTATTTGACCCCTTGAGTCTGCTTCATCATTCAATAAGATCATAGCTATCTGTTCGAGCTTCAAACGTTACATGCCCATCCACACCTAATAATCTTTGATTCTCTTGCCTAATGAGAAGCCAACTGTATTTTAGAAATCTTCTGAGACTGACAATTCCAAAGTTGAGTTGCACAATCCTTTAAGATAAAAGAAATTCCCTCATCTTTGTCCTAAAAGGTTGAAACTTAATTTTTAAACAGTGTTCCCTGGTTCTGGATTAAGCCATAAGAGGAAACATCCTTTTCACACCGTTCAGGTCTTCAAAACGCTTCAATCAAGTTCACCCTTGCTCTTCTAAACTCCACAGGAAATAGGTCAAGTCTGTCCAACCTTTCCTCGTAAGACAAATTGCTCCTTACTATCAATCTAGTAAACCTCCTCGAATTACCTCCAATGCATTTACAGCTTCCCTTAAAGAGACCAAAACTTCATTCAGAGGCTCACTGAAGATGTTGCCTAGTATGGTGACGAAATGTCTGAAAACAAACCTTCCAGCTCAGCGAGCAAACCTACACCCAGAGACCAAAACTGCACATTTTTGAGATACGATCTCACCAATGCCCTGTATAACTGAAGTCAAAAATCACACAGCACCAGATTATAGTTCATCAGGTTTATTTGGAAGTACTAGCTTTCGGAGTGCTGCTCTTTCATCAGATAGTGCTTCCAAATAAACCTGTTGTACTATAACCTTGTGTTGTGTGATTTTTAACTTTGTCCACCCCAGCCCAACACTGGTGCCTCCACATCCTGTATAATTGAAGCATAACATCCTTATTTTTATGTTTAATTCCTCTCATAGTGAAGAAGAGCATCCCATTAGCTTCAGTGATCATGTGACGTAACTGCATACTAACTTTTTATGACCCACACACTAGAGCACCTCGATCCTTCTACACTGCAGAATTCTGCAGTTATATTCTATTTAAGTGTTTTCTGCTTTTTTATTCTTTCTGTCAAAGTGAACAACTTCACATGTTCCCATAGTATCCTCCATCAGTCTTGCCCACTCACGGTCAATATCCACCTGCAACATCCTTGTGTTTTCTTCACAAAATACCCTATCATGGTGTCATTTGTGAATTTAGCTCCCTTAACTTTACTCTCCCTTTCTAAATCATTAATATAAATTGAAAGAAGTTGAAGGTCTACCAAAGTTCCCTGACAACTCCACTAAACACATCTAGCTGATCAGATAAAGACCCATTGTGCATGCTGTATTTTCTACCAACCAACCAAAATTCTGTCCTTATTTGGGTTGGGGTGAAATTCGATGAATGCGATTCGGCGAGAGTGAAGGAATGGAGATATATTTCCAAGTTAGGACAGTTATTAGTTGGTGGTGGTGTTCCCATATATCTGCTGCCCTGTCCTTCGTGGTGGAAGTGGTTGTGGGTTAGGAAGGCGCTATCTAAGGATCTTTGGTGATTTGCTGCATTGCATCTTGTAGATAGCACACACTGCTGCTACTAAGTGGCAGTGGAGGGAGTTGATACTTGTGAATGTGGTGCCAATCAAGCCGGCTGCTTTAACCTGGATGGTGTCAAGCTTCTTGAGTGTGATTGGAGCTGCACTCATCCAGGCAAGTGGGATGTATTCCATCACATTCCTAATTTATGCCTTGTAGATGGTAGGAAGTCAGGAGATGAGTTACTTGCTGCAGTATTCCTAGCCTTTATCCTGCTCTTTGTAACCACTGTATTTATATGGCGAGTCCAGTTGAACGTTTGGTCAATGGTGACCCCCCAGGATATTGATAGTGGGGGTTTCAGTGATGGTAATACCATTGAATGTCTTGCGGTGGTAGTTAGATGATGTCTTATTGAAGATGGTCATTGCCTGGCTTTTGTGTGGCGTGAATGTTACTTGCTACTTGTCAGCTCAAGCCTGGATATGGTCCACATCTTGTTCATTTGAATGTGGACTGCTTCAGTATCTGAGGAGATGCGAATGGTGCTGAACATTGTGCAATCATCAGCAAACATCCCCACTTCTGACCTTATGATGGAGGGAAGGACATTGATGAAAGAGCTGAAGATGCTTGGGCTAAGGACATCACTCTGCAAGAATTCCTGCAGAGATGTCCTGGAGCTGAGATGACTGATGTCCAATAACCATAGCCCATCTTTCTATGTGCCAGATATGACTCCAACCAGTGGAGAGTTTACACCCTGATTCCAGTCTTGTTAGAATTCTTTGATGCCACACTCGGTCAAGTACGGCCTTAATGTCAAGGGCTGTCACTCTCACCTCACCTCTGGAATTCAGCTCTTTTGTCCATGTCCCATCCAAGGCTGTAATAAGATCAGGAAGTGAGTGGCCCTGGCAGAACCCAAACTGGGCATCACTCAGGAGGTTATTGCTGAGCAAGTGCTACTTGACAGTACTGTCAGTGACTCCTTCCATAGCTTTACTGGTGATTGAGAGTAGACCGATGGGGTGGTAATTGCCCAGGTTGGATTTGTCCTGCTTTCTATGTACAGGACATACTTGGGAAATTTTCCACATTGCTGGGTAGATGCCAGTGTTGTAACTGTACTAGAATAGCTTGGCTAGAGGAGTGGCAAGTTCTGGAGCACGTCTTCAGGACTATTGCCGGAATGTTGTTAGGGCCCATTGCCTTTACAGTATCCCGTGCTTCCAACCATTTCTCGATATCACCTGGTGAGAATAGAATTGGCTGAAGATCAGTGACCACCGGAGGAGGCCAAGATGGATCATCCACTCAGCATTTCACACTTTTCCATCATTGACGATGGGAATATTTGTGGAGCCCCATCTTCCAGTGAGTTATTTCATTGTCCACCATCATTAATGAATGGATGTGACAGGACCAATTCATTGGTTGTGGGATCACTAAGCTCTGTTTATTACTTGCTGCATGTAGTCCTATGTGGTGGCTTCACCACGTTGACACCTGATTTTTAGGAATTCCTGGTGCTGCTCCTGGCATGTCCTCCTCCACTCTCCATTGAACCAGGATTGATCCCCTGGCTTGGTGGTAATGGTTGAGTGGGAGATATGCCAGGCCATGAGGTTACAGATTGTGCTGGAGTACAGTTCTGCAGCTGTTGATGGCCCACAACACCTCGTGGATGCTCAGTCTTGAGTTGTCAATCTGTTTGAAATTTATCTCATTCAGCATGCTGACAGTACTATACAACATGATGAAGTGTACATTCATCGTGAAGATGGATCTCCCTCTCCACAAGGACTGTGCGGTGTCACTGTTACCGATACTATCATGGACAGATGCATCTGTAGCTGGCAGATTGATGAGGACGAGATCAAGTATGTTTTTCCCTCTTATTGATTCCCTTACCACCTGCTGTAGAGCCAGTCTAGCAGCAATATCATTTAGGACCTGATCAACTTGGTCAGTAGTACAGCTGCTGAACCACTTTTAGTGGTTTACACTGAAATTCCCCACACAGAGTATACTTTGTACCCTTGCCACCCTCACTGTTTCCACCAACTGTTGTTCAACATGGAGGAGTATTAATTCATCAGCCGAGAGAGGATGGTATGAAGTAATCAGCAGGTTTCCTTGCCCATGTCTAAACTGATGGCATGAGATTTCATGGGGTCTGGAATCAACTTGAGGACACCCAGAGCAACTCCGTCCTGACTATATACCACTGTGCAAATGCCTCTGCTGGGTCTGTCCTGCTGGTGGGACAGAACGTATCCAGGGATGGTGACTGTGGTGTCTGGGACATTGTCGGTAAGGTATGATTCCATGTATGTGACTACGTTAGGCTGTTGCTTGACCAGTCTGTGAGACAGCCCTCCCAGTTTTGGAACTAGCTCCTAGATGATAGTAAGGATGACTTCACAGTCAACAGGGCTTTTTCTGCCATCATCTTTTCTAGTGCCTAGGTGATCTGTCTGGGTGATATGTTCAATTTAATTTCTTTCTTGAGACTGACTTAGCGATTGATACAACTGAAAAGCTTGCTAGGCCCTTTCAGAGGGCAAGTGAGAGTCAGTCCTGACCTACATGACTGTAATTAATGACTGACATCTGTTCAGAGTATGCCCAACTACACTGTGTTACTGACATGACTGAGAGTAGTTTCACAATGGTTTCTCCTTACTCAGAAAACAGGAGTGCGATACTAGCTAATTGAAGTAGCAAATTATATTGATGCCATTTTAATGTATTGACTTTTTAAATTAGAAATGGCACAGTGGCTGTGCCATGCTTTGCAAATGCTAGCTTCACACCCTTCTCAGTTCCTGATATTTGTGGGTAATAAATAGAGGCTGAAGACATTTCCTAATTGAGGGATGGGAGGAAAACATATCCTTTGACAGTCTTTGCTATCTGCTGGTTGTCAGCTGAGGAACCACAGGTATCAGCTTAGAAACAGAGAATATGGCTGGCAACTTGACTTCAGCCAGGTTAGACAGGAGAAGGGGATATGTTACAGGGCAAAACACAGAAAACTGAGCAAAATCATCCATATTCTTCCAATTTCTACAGTCAAAATTTGAATATTTATTTGCATTGCAATTTAAAAAGAAACTTTATTCTATTGAACTGTTCATGTAACTTATCCCATAATCAAATCTGCAAAATCTTTGCTCCTCGTCCTTTAAAGTAATTACACTTACACAAGATGTACGTGGAACTGAGGCATAACCCACCATTCTGATTTTTCTTCCCCCTGAAGGGACATACACTGCAGCTTCTGCTCAGTATACAACAGATCAAAGCAAGACTGAGTGGGGAGTCAAACCTATGTTCATCCCACTCAGGGGCACTGAATGTCAGCACCATGGTGTCGCCCTACTGGATCTTTTCAAGAGTAATGTGCAAAACACGAAATGGGTTTGAGTGTGGAACAGGATCGTTGACTGGTCTTGTTCAAAAACATCCTGCAGTAAATTTGTTTTCACGTGACATATTTAATACATCAAAATTTCTAATACATTATGAGAACAGATTGCCATTATATTGATATTTCACCTATGTAGTATTTCATTTTTATTTAAAGTACATGTTACCTTAAAACTACCATGGAATTTATGGCATTCTCCCCACCTCCATTAAAAAGCTTCTAAGCAATTCAAAATTGCTTTGATTATAATTGTTTTGACTTACCAAGCTTTTTATAGGTAGGACGTTGCATGCCTATTCACTATTAACATATAGTTATGCCAAGATTTTTGCAGAAATAGTCTCTAAAGCCAACCAAGATAGTTTATTTTTGATACTGACAAGATTCAAACCACAACTGTTATACTTTGTTGGCATTAGAATACTGCAAAATCTTTTGACAAGTGATATTTATGTGATATTTCTTATTATAAGTAAGAAATCCTGTTAGCAGACATGTGAAATTTAATTTCATTAATCATTGTAAGAACACAATTGTGTTGCCTTTGCCTTTTTTGTGACCATGAATGAATTACATAATAATGTAATCTTTGATTGACAAATGATGAATATCACATACATGCAATAACATATAGACATTCCTGAACACTCTCTTACAACATAAATGGCTCATGCAACATATTTGTTTCAAATTTTTGATTACGCATTGTCACTTAACTGTACAAAGCAAAACTGTCAATGTACTAGTTACAATGTGACTGCTAAAATGCAAACAATTTTATCATTTTTTTCTCGTGACTGTAGTTATGACAAGAGAAAACTGTGAAAAGAAATTAAATGTGATTTTGAACTTGTCATGTTAATGCCAGCATAATGAGATTGGAGTAATAGTCAGACTCATCATGCTTTGAGCTTAAAATTGAGGTTAGTCATAAACATTCTTGACTGGAAATTACGGCTTAATATCAGTATTTCATATTAAATATAGTACAAAGGTTTAAAACTTGTCCAAGTAACTAATATAAGTAAAGAATTGTGTTATTAAGCACATTCAAATTATCCCTTTACTGTGATCATTGTTCTCTTCAGACAGTTGGAACTATTATTGTACTTGTTAAAGCAGTAAATTTAACTGGTAGCAGTCTGGAGAGTTCATATATCTGTATTAATGATTCCACGGGATTTGTTTTGCAAAGATTACTCAAATGACAGCCTGAGTTTTAATAGCACAATGCTGCATATCGATTTTCTATTGTCATGGAAACATTTCTTTAAAACAACATATTTTTCTTCAAGGTTGGATCATGGTAGCTCATTGATTTTAAAAAAGGAAGTATGGGATTGGCTATTTGAGAAACTTGAGTCAAAAAATTATAAGGCAACCCAAAATCTGGATCAACCTGGTGTCTGAAATTAATTCTGAGTTATGTCCTGTGTGGCAAAGCCATCTATCTTGCTGACGTGCTACAGATAGTTAATCATTTGTTGTGGTTTGCACAGCAAAAGATACTTTCAATCATTCTGTAAATCATATTCAGCCACTGAACTGTGCCCACAAAATAACCGTTAACAAATAATCGAGGTGGAGATGGGGGAGGGGGTGGGCAAGTGCAGACAAAATGAAGTCGACACTGCTGATTGGTGCAATCCCTGATTAACTTCACAAGCTAAGCATTTTGACTAAAAGGCTACTTAATGCAGAAGATGAACAAGCAATTCTGGTTAGGAAGCCAGATCAACAGAATTCCTCCCATTATGTATGGCTGGGAAACTATTGCTCGGTGACACTGATTCAAGTTGTCTGCCTAACTCGAGGCAAATCAAAAACTGATCCATCAGATTTAAGTGCCCGAGTTTTGCTTGTACTTGGAGGTACAGCACCTTACTGATCTTGTGCGACTCCAACAAGGCTAGCTCAAATTGTCTCCATAGTAACAGAGGTTCATGGCTGTTTTTGCTTAGAAACCATTACAGTAGGGGAGTCATTACGACTAAGGAAAAGAATATCTATATTCCTGAAACTATATTCGACTAAATGATTTGACAGGCACTCCATGGTATTGAGAGTTTATGGGAGTCAGCATTGAACATTTCAAGATCTGTACAATGTCACACATATAGCTAATAAAATAGGTACTGTGATAAGATAGTCAGGAACATATTACCAATGATTGAGCAAAAAAGTGAATAAAAATATCGGTCTCATTTTGAAATGAGATGCTTTAAGTAAATTAAAAGATGAAGTTGGAAAAGCTTTTGCATTCAGGAGGAAAACAAAAGCTACAAGTCACGGGACTTTAACAAGGAACAAATCTCCTAGCCTGAAAATCTTGAGAGATTCATGGCTCTCAAAGTCCTATATTTATGTAGAATTTTAAAGGTAACAAGCAGCAAAATATAGGGCTAAATTTTACGTTACCCAATTAGTGGGTTTATGGAGGAAGCCTTGTAAAATTCCGTGGGTGACCCACCCAGTCCTAGCACCCTGCAATTTTACAGTGGTATGGATGATGCCTCAGTTGCTTAGCCTGGTCTTGTTGCATTGAGACAACTTTAGGGGCTAATTAATGACCACTTAAGGGCCATTTCCTGCTTGGCCTCAATTTCCAGCCTGGTGGGAGGAGTTCAGCAACAGGAGAGGAGCCGAGAGAGTGATCCTACTCAGGCCTCAGGTGAGAAGAAACAGATCCAAAATGGCACCCAAGAGTGGCCACTCACTTGGGCGACAATGGCGCGGTAAAGGGGACTTGTGCCTGGCCACCAGGCCCATAGTGAAGCACTCAACAAGAAGGACTGTAAAGGTGAATACATTTTCTCTATTTTTCTGCCTTTATATTCTATGTGTTGGTTTGCTTTTCTGTGTTTAAGATAGCGACAGAGAGTGGTGACACTATCCAACACTTTTTACTATATTTTGTAACAAAATACACGTGACAATAAATCAAATCAGTGTTCATCAATGGCCTCCTTTCAACATCAGGTTCCTCCCAGCTCCCGAAAAAGGCATTCTGCCTGTGATGCTCCCACCTTCCAAGCGTCTCTCTACCAACATACCCACCTTTCCCATATCCACAGGCTTAACCTCTCTGCCCTGAGACACCCACTTCATGGGAGTTACATTCTGGGAACCACTTCTGGCTCCAATCAGATTGGGCCAGTAGCTGTCCGAGACAGACTGCTTTCTCAGCAAAGGCCAAGGTCCTGTCTCCAACCAACTTGTGACAGGACTTAGCTTCCTTTTCCCCATTTCTTTTCTTTCTATCCTTTGCCATATATGTCACTTTGAATTTTTGCTTACATCTCCAATTATAGCTTTATAAATTCTTGAAGTCCAGCTCTTTGGTGGTGGGGGTGTGCAGTGAGACGCCTTTGTAATGAGATAATTGAATTCATTTTTCCACAAGCATTACAATGCTAGACTTAACAGGCTGAAAGAAAAATCCTTCTATTTTATGTTCGGGCCTTATCTTCTGCACTGTTACATCACTTGATACAATGGGACTCTTGTTTTCGCCCCCATCTCTACAAACATCACACCCAGGAATTAACTAAACCAATGTTTCATGTGGGTTGCATTGTACAGTCATTATCCTGAACACCAAAATGGCTCCCGCACATGCTCAGACATGGCCTGTGACATCAGCTTGTGTGTCAGGCCTCAGGATGCACTGCCACTGTCACCAGGCTATGGATGAGGGGGCCAGGAAGATTGGGGCAAGGCCAAGGTGTAGGCTGGCACTGAGCTTCCCCTCCTTGGCACTGTCTGTGAAATAGATCTCCTTGGCCTCTGCTGATTCACTGTCACTGCTGGGGAAAGAATGCTTCACATGCACAAAGTGGCATGATTCCCCATGCTCCCATCAGAGATCACAATTTGTATGTTCCAGTTGCAGTGCTGTGAAGCACTTGCATGGTAAACTCCTGTTGTATGTACAGAGCATGTTTATTGCATGTATTCATACTTTTGTCATTTATAAATGCCATTGACTTTCTCTTTGCACAGACACACCCCTTGCACCACCTAGAGGTGGCAATTATAGTATTCACAGCCCATATTAAAACATTATTCGTACTGGATGCAACACTACATTCATGATTGTTTAAGTAGAAGAAATTTACATCCTTATGCATATAACTTTGGAGACTTGGACAGCCTTAAAACGCTGGAGAAATATCATGAATGGTGCTGTTGTAATAGCATCCAAATCCATTGGTGAGAAATTTGGTCCAATTTTGGAGCCTTTCAAAGACAAAATGCTCAGCATAAAATCACTAATTATCTCAAAACCAGCTATGGGGGCATGGCATATTCTTCTTCGGCTTGACACCAGACTCAGGAAGCAATTGCACTTCTCCGAATTCATTCTTAGCAATAGTCCTCCAGGAAGACACACCTTAGTGATGTCCTCAAAGTATCCATGAAGAAGTCAAACATCTCTGTTGACTAATGAAAGTACCTGGCTTCTGACCAACCAAAATGGAAAAATAGATTGGCCTTCTCAGAAGCTTTGTAAAAAGGTCCCAGGGCATTTGTTAACCAAGTAAACTTGATGCTGAAATAAGGTGCATCAAAATCATCTAGTGGGATAGTGGCTACCCTGATCAGTTCATTTCTCACTATACCATGAAGGCCCTAAGGCAGTCACATTTGGTCCTGGAAAGGTAAAATAGCTCAAACAACAGATTGAGCAACAGATGAAGCTTGCTGTTACCAACATGAGTGATGTTCATCACGAACAGGATGCTGCCATCAATACTAAAACAGATAAATCAGCAATGTGGTACATGAAACAAGCACAGAGAATGTCGGAGAAGCTCAGCAGATTTGGCAGCATCTGTGACGAGAACTTCCAGTTCTGAAAAAGTATCATACCAGATCCTAAACGTTAACTCTATTTCTTTCTCTCCACAGATGCTGCCAGACCTGCTGAGTTTCTCCAGCATCCTCTGTGAGTGTTTCGCATTTCCAGCATCCACACTATTTTGCTTTTACTTGATTGTGGTAAATGAACTTCAATTCCAGTATGATGTTAGGTGCATGGGCCATGCTCCCCAGAGTCAGGCGGATTGTATCAAAACATCATTGTCTACAGCTATTAGCAACAAGCAAGGGTTTTAACTGTACGCAACTAGTTATGCTTGCAGAACTCAACACAGTGACCAACGTTAGATGTGATTCTGTAACTGGACAGTATTTGTGGGATAATTCTGAATGTATGAAGAATTACAGTGGCAATCAACCATCAGTCATGTTCACAGTGTTGCATATACTGGAAGCTACATACATTTGCAGACAGAAAAAACATGTACGTGCAACTGTGCCTGTTTCAACTCAACAAAATAAGCCACAGTCATCAAACTTAAATGTTCCAAATGATTCCAATAACATAAACTCTATAAAAGCCACTTGGAAAAGAAAAGTTCAAGGATCTGAGGATCCTCATAAGGTAATTCAGTAGAATCCCTTCTGCAAACAACTCTCACTTGCCAGAACGATAAGGACACCAGACAAATAGTCACAGCTGAATACTGTTTGATGAATGCAGGCTGTAAGTAAACAAAACCAGAGAAAACATTTGGCCTGTCAATGCAGAAACAAAACTATGGAAACACATATTTTGTATGTCATACACTAAGGCACCTCCCAAACTGACTTGCTGAATTTTTAATGTGGAAGTTAGGTCTTTTTAAAAGTGAATACACATTCTACCTTCCTAAATACACTGGCACAAGGGAAAATTGAAGGATTATGCTTCAAAAGTTGTTCAGAGAAGCATTAGTAATAACGCTGCCACTAACTCAATAAATCCCTTTCCTCCCTGTATTCACTGAACTCTTTTTACCACAGATGTCTCAATTAGTGTTTATCGTATAAATGTGTGTCAGTAGTAAATGCCAGTCTTCCATTGTATTTCTATTGCGTTCTATGAAAGAACAAGCACATTTGGCATTTTAAATTGGCTCTCCAATTATATCCCCATAAACACAGTTTCAAAATAAAAGATACTTATCATCTAAAAAGGTTCCATGCAAAGTTTAAAAATCTGTAAAATTATTCTTTTCAATTACATTGGTGTTGGCACTGACAGGCAGACAGATGGACGGACGGATAGGTCTATCATTACAATAGAGCAGGATGATGATGATGATGATGATGGTGCACTTGGTCTCATTGGTTTTAAATCCATTTTACATGTACACAACAGGAATGATTTTAATCTAAAAATGGAAGGGTTTGGATTGGGCGGGGCAAGTCTTCAAAGTCAGATTTACAATCTAGACCTTTTGCCAAGTTGTCTTAATGCCCCATATATGTGGGTTGGTACTTTGATGTAATAGTGAATCATAGACTCACAGAATCCTTACAACATGGAAACAGGCCATTTGGCCCGTTGAGTCCATACCGACCTTCTGTACAGAATCCCATCCAAACTCATCCCACCTATCCTATCTCTGTAACCCTGCATTTTCCATGGTTAATCCACCTAACCTACACATCTCTGGACACTATGGGCAATTTAGCATGGCCAAATCTACCTGACCTGCACATCTTTGGACTGTGGGAGGAAACCGGAGCATCCAGAGGAAACCCACACAGACACAGGGAGAATGTGCAATGTCCACAAAGACAGTCTCCTGAAGCTGGAATCGAACCCAGGTCATTGGTGCTGTGAGGCAGCAGTGCTAACTGCTCCCCTCCACTCCCCCACCACCACCACCACCCATCCTTCACTCCTCACAGTGATTCCAATCCTGGAGTCCAATTCCCTCCTCAGGTCCCCAACCCTTCTAGCTCACAATGCTTCTGATCTCTCACCCAAGGTCCCAAACCATTGGACCCCCAATCCCTTATTCTATGGCACCCACTCCACAGTAGGTGGGAGAATCCAAACTCCTGTGTTCTCCTCTTCTTTTAGGGTCAAAGTTCAGCCCAAACTGCATCAACTACCTTCATATTCACTTTATAACTATCAGAATTCTAAAGCAGAAATTCTTGTAGATACTAGCCATCCAACATAAATACTGGGGATAATTACAAAATGAAAATGTCACTTGCTGTTAAAAAAGGCAACTGATTGATTTGAATTGAATTTTTTACAGAGAACTTGAACAGTATATCACAGTACTCCACAAAGAAATTATTCATTTTGCTGTAGTGGTTAAGTCACATGTTAGTTGCAAATTAGAAAATTGTTCAATCACATGACATAGAGGAAATGTTTCACCACGACTGCTTTGACGCTTATAATGAGGTACATTTGCCCCAACTCCCCTTCTCGGTTAGAAACTTACAGGGTTCTGGTACCTTTCTAGTTCTCCAATTAAGTGCCAATTTCTCATGTATGAAACTGGATGGTAGACATCAGTTTCAGCAAGGACAAACTGTATTAATACCAACACAAATGTTTAATATCCATGTAGGGTAAAATAAACTCCTGTTCTCTGTGGCATCATTGTCATATTATTAAACAGCACAATTGTGCTGAATAGAGTGTTTGTTTGCTTTTTGGACTGGGCTCAGTTAAAACTATTCCATTTTCAGAAGAGAATATAATCCGCTGTGATTAAACTCTGCTCAGATCCAGAGAAAAAATGAACAGCATGGGTTTAGGCATTTAAATAAAATCAAAACCATTGCGAACGCAATGGCCTAGTGGTGTCATTGCTGGACTGTTAATCCAGAGACCCATGTACCGTTCTGGGGATCCAGGTTTGAAATCCACCACAGCAGATGGTAGAATTTGAATTCATTGCAAAAAACCTGGAACTAAAAGTCTAATGATAACTGTTAATCATTGTCAGCAAAAGCCATCTGGACCACGAACGTCTTTTAGGGAAGGAAACTGCCATCCTCACCTGGTCTGGCCTACATGTGACTCCAGACATAGACTTGTGGTTGACCCTTAAACTAGGCAAAAGTGAGGATTGCAGATGCTGGAAATCAGAGTCTAAAGTAAAGTGGTGCTGGAAAAGCACAGCCGGTCTGGCAGCATCCGAGGAGCAGGAAAAGCAACGTTTTGGGCAAAAGCATGATGAAGGGCTTTTGCCCAAAACATCGATTTTCCTGCTCCTCCATTGCTGCCTGACCGGCCGTGCTTTTCCAGCACCATTCTAATCTAGACGTTGACTCTTAAACCGCCCTCTGAGCAATTAGGGATGGACAATAAATCCTAGTCCAGCCAGCGACACACTTGTCATGTGAATGAATAAAAAAATTCAAGCTGAAAAGAACTCACTTAGACTTATCACTATTAAAACTCCATAATAAGAGGATAATTTGAAATTTTCCTGCAGTGGTTAGATGGTTTATTAGTTGCTGATGACCCTTCCAGCCACCAGAGGGAGTAGCGGGGTTAGATGTTTGTCGTAAGTTTTGAATAATCAGATTCAATTTTCCTGTTACACTATATTAGTGGAGAATCTTTAGCGATACTGAAGCCACAAATGTGGGGTTATGATAGATATGGTATACAAAAGCCACTTATGTACTATACCAGTCATGCTCTCCTATGTGGCAAACAGTTGCTCTGACAAAAAAGTAATCAAAATCTACATGGAAAGGCTTAATGTGCATTACTTCCAGAAATTCAAAGACAACACTTCAGCTGTAAGCCACTACTTTCTCTGAAAATTGTAATATTACATAGTATCTCAATCAGTAATATACATTTTTAGTGTGGTCATTAAATTTAATTAACTGCAAATAAACGCAAATCTGATGTGAATATACATATCCAACATACACAATATTTCCTCTTGATTTATGGAATTATGGATCCAACAATAACAACTAAATGTAAAATCCTCATCCAGACAAAAAGATGGTCCTGTTTGTTTGATTTTTATCCCATGGATATTAATGCAGTTTATCTCTAAGTATCTTCTAAACAACAAAGTGATGTATGTATATTTTTTGCTAAGTACTTCCTGTTGTCTCTGATGAACTGATGATCAATGCAATCAAAATTTGAAAATGCTCTATTTTTGTCTGCAAGTCTGGAAATCTGCATGCTTAAAGTGAAAACTATTGCTATTTAGTTTTAGAGTGCATAATTCTTTTTAAGGACGCTCTTAACTCAAGGACTAATGTTACGAAGTTAACTGTGTGTATTTAGGGTTTGATTGTACCCCAATATGAAATGGTAATACTGTAGAAATGAGAAAAGAAATGGAATGAGTGGATAATGAAACTAAAGGATCAAGGACCAAAGCTCTGATTTTCGCCACAATGGAAACTGTCTCCTTTACAATGAGGAGGATCTTCATAATATCTTATGCTAGCCCTAAACACAACATTGCTCATTTTCACAGAGGGGTAGTTCTTATTTTGCTCATGTGTAGTTCCCCAATGACCAATGGCCAATTGTCTCCAATGAAGTTTTACTTTGGAGTTGCTAATGGCTGGAACCCAGAGTGTGGAGATCATACCAGGTAAGAGTTGGTCAATTCTCGGTACATTTCTTTTGGACAGCCAGGGTAGTCCTTTGGAAAGCTGGAGTATTTGTGGGAATAAAGTCCCAGGACATCTTCGGGACAGGAGGCAGTGATTGCTCGGATGGGGGGGTCAGATGTTCTTTGGTACTGTTAATTGTGACAAAGTTTGAGCTGTAAAGGTTTATAAACCTCTTACAGTGGCCAAAATTGTTAGGAACTGTCTAAACTGTCTAGAGATGTAAATTTGTCAAGGAATGTTAACAACTGTCAACCTGTCAAAAAATGTGAGAACTTGTCAAGACCCCTTGAGAAGGCGCAAAACTTGTTTTTCTTGGACAAGGCAGTTTTTCACAGTAGAGTGCAGATGGCAATATTATGACGTAAGGGCATGCTTGAGCTAAAATATGATTAAACGCATTGGGACTACTAAGATTGTGAAAGAACAATCCAAAAAAAGAGGTAAAAGAGATGTTAGGTATTTCAGAGTGCCGGTTAACATAAGCAATTAGAGGATTTGTGCTCCATGACTGATTTCCCAAACTATCATTTTCACAACAGATGCCGATCAAATGAGCATTTGCTGGGCAGCTCCAATTGATCATAGAATGCAAATGGTAGAATGACATAAGAAATAGGATCAGGAGTAGACTGTTTGGTCCTCAAGTTTGCTCCCCCATTCAATAGGATCATGCCATTCTTCACGTCCACTTTACAGACTTTTCCCCATAAACCTTGATTCCCCTAGTCAGGAATCTATTTATCTCAGCCTTAAATATATATAATTACTCTGCCCCCACAGCTCTCTATGACAAGGGGTTCCAAAGACTCACAACCTTCCTGTAGGATACAAAAGAGGTTCACGAGGGTGTTTCCAGTGAAAGAACATTTCAGCTAATGAAGAGAGGCTGGATAAGCTTAGATTGTTTTCTTTGGAGCAGAGAAGGTTGACAGTGGACCGCGCAGAGGTTTGTAAGATTATGAGGGACATGGACAGGATGAATAGAGAGAGCTGTTCTCCTTAGATGGAGGGTTAATAGCAAGGAGGCATAATTTAAAAGTGAAAGGCAGGAAGTTTAGATGTGATTTTAGGAAAACCTTTTTCACCCAGAGGGCTATGGGGGTCTGGAATGAACTGTCTGGGAGGGTAGTTGAGGTGGGAAACATTTAAACAGTATTTGAATGAGCATTTGAAGTATCATAACATTCAAGGCTAAAGGCCTAGTATCGGAAAATGAGACTTGTGCAGGCACTATTTTAGTTTTGGTGTTACAGACTTGACGGGACGAATAGTCTGTACTGTAAGATTCTATGAATCTGAGAGAAGAAATTCCTCCTTTTCTTAGTTTCAGAAGAGGGGTGCCAATTTAAGACTATGCCCTCTGGCGCTAGTTCCTGGTTCTAAGGGAAACATTCTCTCAGTATTTACTCTGTTAAGACCCGTAAGAATCCTGTATGTCTTACCGAGATCACCTCTTATTCTTTTAAACTCCAATAAGTAGAGACCCAATCTGTTTAGCCTTTGCTCTTAAGGCAATCCCTCCATACTGGAGGTCATCCTGGGGAACTTTCTCAGAACTATCTCCAATTAAATAATATACTTGTTTGTTTATATAAGGCATTGAGAACATAAGTGAATATTTGTTTTTATAAGGGATTAGTTTAAGCAATTTCAATGCATTGTATGTTTCTTTGTATCATGGAGACTGTGTATTTCTTTAATAATGATGCCATTATTATGGTGACTATGTTTCTCATTGGGGGTTACAAAGGTCAATGGGGATGAAATGTTCATCGCGGGTATGAGATGCCATGGAGATGGGTAAATTGGCATGGGAGATATGAGGGACCATGAGAGATTGGTAGATGGGTATCAGTCAACACAGGGATTATAAATGGCTGTAGAGGTGGGTACAGGGAGCAGGAGGGAAATTTTATGCTTAAATTTCCATTTTTAATTTTGAACATAATGCTTGAATCACCAAACAGCAACTGACAGCCTCGTCTTTTCTTCCTGGTTTGCCCACTGATTCCCATCCTCAGCTGTGTTACTGGATGGACTGCTGCTTACTTAGCATTACCTATGTCACTGATAATCCTTATTTGCAAGTTGCAGAATTGAAATGTTGCTCTCAAATTTGTGTCTAAAAGTCAAATCTGCTGTTTCAATTTACTCAGCGGGTTGTTTTGCTGTCTGAACCACTTCTGTTAAAAATTCATCAAAGAGCTCATGTGGAGTATACATTCTTGTTCTCAGTATCTGCCTCTTCTAGAAAAACTGCGCTGATCCATGTCTTTTGAATTTTCTTCACTGATGATTGGAATGGAAGACATTTGCAACAACTTTGGATCTATCTGTGACAATTCCTTTAAGCTTACCGACATAAATCCCAATAGTTTCCTTCTTTTTTTGGATTCCATCATGAATCATCAAATCATACAGTGTAGAGGAGGTTCATTGGCTCATTAAGTCTGGACCTCCAAAAATACACTACCACCTACACTAGCCCCAATTTCCCACACTAGAAGCCTTGAGACTTATGATGATTCAAGCACTCATGAAATGAGAGTCCTGGAAGTTCAATGAAATCTTCCACTGTTTATGCCTTGACCAGTTGGTCAGAAACAGTTTGTTTCTAAATCAGTTGTTCTCTTAGAACTAGCTGAGCCCCTTCTGTTATCATAAGAATGCTGAGATCAGGCTGTGCATGTGGGCTTAAAATAAAGGAATGCTGATTTTGAACAATGTACACATTTCCAAATCTCTCAGACTCCTTGTGCTGCAGGTTACCTGTAGCATACATTTACTTATGGTTTACCCCACCTACACATGTAGTTTCATCTCCACAAGCTGTAAGCTCTGTTTCTTCAGCCACGGCACTTGATCTGATGTGCACTGACATACACAAAGTTTGTCAAATTCAAATCAGTTGGATCACTAACATCTCCAGCTAATGGAGGTAACTGTCTAAAGTGGGTATCGTTTTCTAATCTTTTCTAACTTACATGCACAGAAACATAAAAGATAGGAGCAGGAGCAGGAACAGGTCATTTCACCCTCGAGCCTGCTCTGCCATTCCGTGTTGACAGTCAGAATTTTTATCCCAGAATTTTTATATCTAATACTAGGGGGCATTGCATTTAAGGTGAGAGGGGGCAAGTCCAAAGGAGATGTGAGGGGCAAGGTTTTTAAAAAAAGTGTGGTACAAGTCTGGAACATGCTACCGGGGTGGTGCTGGAGGCAGATAAAATAGGGGCATTTAAGGGGCTTTTGGATAAGCACATGAATATGCAAGGAAAAGAGGGATATGAACTAAGGGCAGGCAGAAGGGATTAGTCTAACTTAGCGTCATGCCCACCACATCATCGTGGGCCAAAGGGCCCATTCCTGTGCTGTATGATCCTATGTTCTATTACAACATCACAAATCTCATTTTCCAGCAGTCCAATATCCACTCTTACCTCTGTCTGACATTTTATATATCTAAAAGAAACTCTTGCAATCTTTCCCTTGACTACAAGTTAGCTTACTCTCATATTTATCCTATTCCACCCGTACTGTTTTTTCAATTGTCTGGACCCAGCAGTGATCGTTGTGGCACATCATTGGTCTGAAAGGTAACCCTCCACCACCGCCCGTTGTCTCCTACCTTTGAGCCAGTTCTGTATCAAATGGCTAGTTCTCCTTATACTCCATGAGATCTAACCTTGCTAACCAGTCTACCATGAGGAACCTTGTCGAATGCCTTACTGAAATCCATACAGATCACGTTCACAGCTCTGCCCTCATCAATCCTCTTTGTTACTTCTTTGAAAAGGTTGGTGAGACACGACTTCCCATGTTGACTATCCCTAATCAGTCCCTGCCCTTCCAAATAATGTAAAATCCTGTCCCTCAGTATTTCCTCCAACAACTTGTCCATCACCGATGTCAGGCTCACCAGTTTGTAGTTCTCTGGCTTTTCCTTACCACCTTTCTTAAACAGTGGCACCACATTAGCCAAACTCCAGTCTTCCAGCACCTCACCTGTGGCTATCGATGATACAAATATCTCAGCAAGGGGCCCAGCAATCACTTCCCTAGCTTCCATAGAGTTATAGGGTACACCTGATCAGGTCCTGGGGATTATCCACCTTTATGTGTTTTAAAACACCCAGCACTTCCTCTTCTGTAATATGAACATTTTTCAAGATGTCACCATCCATTTCCCCTCATTCTATATCTTCTTCTCTACAGTAAACACTGATGCAAAATACTCGTTTAGTATCTCCTCCATCTCCTGCGGTTTCACACACTGGCTGCCTTGCTGATCTTTGAGGGGCCCTATCCTCTCTCTAGTTACCCTTTTGTCCTTAATATATTTAACGAATCCCGTTGGATTCTCCTTAACCCTGTTTGCCAAAACTATCTCATGTCATCTTTTTGCCCTCCTGGTTTCCTTCCATTTATACTCCTACTGCCTTTATACTCTTCTAATGATGCACTGGATCTCTGCTGTCTATATCTGACATATGCTTCCTTCTTTTTCTTAACCAAACCCTCAATCTCTCTAGTCATCCAGCATTCCCTACACCTTCAAGCCTTGCCTTTCATCCTAACAGGATCATGCTTTCTCTGGACTCACGTTATCTCATTTTGAAGGCTTCCTATTTTCCAGCTGTCCCTTTACCTACGAACATCCACCCTGAACCAACTTTTGAAAACTCTTGCCTAATACTGTCAAAATTGGCATTCCTCTAATTTAGAACTTCAACTTTTAGATCAGGTCTGTCCTTTACCACCGCTATTTGAAAACTAATAGAATTATGGTCGCTGACCTCATCGACACCTCAGTCACCTGCCTTGCCTTATTTCCCAAGAGGAGGTCAAATTTTGCACCTTCTCTAGTAGGTATATCCACATTCTGAATCAGAAAATTTTCTTGTACAAACTTAACAAATTCCTCTCCATCTAAACCCTTAACACTACAGCAGTCTCTGTCTATATTCGGAAAGTTAAAATCCCCGACCATAACCACCCTATTATTGATTTGAAAATGCTGGTGTTGGACAACCACCTGATGAAGGAGCAGCGCTCCGAAAGCTAGTGCTTCCAAATAAACTTGTTGGACTATAACCTGATGTTGTGTGATTTTTTAACTCTGTACATCCTATTACTTTTACAGATAACTGAGAGCTCTTTACAAATTTGTTTCTCAATTTCCCACTGAAAGGTCCATAATAGAATTCCAATAAGGTGATCATCTCTTTCTTATTTTTCAGTTTCACCAAAAAACTTTCCTGGATGCATTCCCAGGAATATCATCCCTAAGTACAGCCATAATGCTATCCCTTATCAAAAATGCCAGTCCCCCATCTCTCTTGAAGAAGGTTACCTCAGAGTACAATGGGATCTTACTCAGATGGGCCAACAGGTTGAGGACTGTCAGATGGAGTTTAATTTAGATAAATGTGAGATGCTGCATTTTGGGAAGGCAATTCAGGGCAGAATGTTGTAATGCTGCTTTAAAGTTTCAAGTACTCCTTACAACACCGATTGCCGAAAGAGCTACGTGGATACACGCCAGTCATTGCAAACATGTAGCTGGGCCTGAGGAAACATCGGACAACACTGGAACCAATTAAGTGCAAGTAGTTATTAGAAGCCTCATACAAATACGTTGGGTTGTGTGCAAACATATCCAACAAGGGTAGCCAACGTCTAATCTCCGGTGTTGTATTAGGGCCAAAGCATATGTTCTGTTCCCGTCACATCTAGCAATGGCCCTTCGCACTTCCTAACCTATTGGCGTCGCATTTACGCCATTTAACTCCTGAAGGGCCAATTCCACTACTGAGTTAGACTCGCTCTGTAGCCCCGGCCGACTCCCTTTGGGTTCGGGCGTGACATTAATGCCCTCTGCATACAAATATGGGGCTGCCCAGCTCACAATGTTAGCAAGCGCCCTGGTAGGACTTTTCATAAGGGCAGGGGCGTCTGGGATACAGCCGCAGACGGTAATCTTAACTGAGGGTGCTAAGAGGACCTTCACATGCGACCCATGGCCATTTAGAAACCAGGATGACTATAAATGGGATAATAAATATTTATGCAGGGATCCTTGCGGTGCCGGTGACGGACACTTAGTAGTAGCCACCATGGCCAAAGGGACACCTGACACGGGAAATAGATATTCTATGATCAAGGTAGGAGGTGCCAGGGCACGGATGATAATATCTAGGACTCAGAAGAGCGATGAGGGAATCTGGTGGTGTGGAATAGATAGACCCTTCTCCGACATCTATAAGCAGGTGAATATAGTGGTACAGTTGCTTCCCCCCCCCTCCCTCCCACTGAGATGCAGTGCAGAAGGTCCTATAGAAGATAGTAGCACCAGGACATGGCAACCAACCAAACCAGATCATGGACCTAACCCCAAGTAGGGCAGAGGGCATTAATGTCACGCCCGAACCCAAAGGGAGTCGGCCGGGGCTACAGAGCGAGTCTAACTCGGTAGTGGAATTGGCCCTTCAGGAGTTAAATGGCGTAAATGCGACGCCAATAGGTTAGGAAGTGCGAAGGGCCATTGCTAGATGTGACGGGAACAGAACATATGCTTTGGCCCTAATACAACACCGGAGATTAGACGTTGGCTACCCTTGTTGGATATGTTTGCACACAACCCAACGGAGGACTGCCGAACCAATCACAGAGAGCCTGGCAAGAAATGCTAGTTGCCTGCTTCCATGGGCAGCGACTACCCTGACCCTGATAGGGGAAGCAATTAGGGCAAACCTCGCACCGCCACCCAAACTCAAGGCTAACTGCAGTCCCAAGGCTGACATGCTTCTGACCACAGCTTTCCGCATAGTGAAAGGCAGGGGAGAGATGTGTATTCGCACCAATCTGGGGAGACTCCATTTGGGGATCTCCCAGTGAACTATGACGTTGTATGTGAATAATGATACTTGCTCAGCAACCTATGCAAATGGTATGATCATAAACATTGCTTGTTCCTTTATCAATAATCAGACCATGATGGCTGGTACAATATGGGCCTGTGGAGAGAAAGGGTATCACCACCTTCCCCTGGGATGGAAGGGGTGCTGCTACCCCACGCTACTGTGCACTGGCACAACAGCGTTCATCCCAAGGGCTGGTAACAGATGCACCCGAAGGGACACCCCACGGCATTGGAATGGGTACACACTCGCAGACCCCTGGACTACACCAGGAGCGAACATTGGGTGGTCTATTTTCTTGGGAGCAGGGACAATGGTAGCAATAAACAAGATTAATGGCCTCGCATATAGTGTATTAATGTTAGCTAATGAAATGGAGGAAGGCCTAGCACTCACTAACACTGAGTTAACGGCAGTTAAGAAAGCAGTGATACAAAATCAACTAGTGCCTAGATATACTGACGGCCGAGAGAGAGGGCGTCTGCAAAATGTTAGGTACCTCATGCTGTTTTAATATTCCTGATAAGTCCCAGAATATCACTAGTGTAATCAATCATATGATGGCAGCAATCTGACTGCCTCCCCCAGCAGATGACTCCTGGTTCCAATGGCTCACCTCCCTTTGGGGAGGATGGGGGTATTGGATCCTACATGTTCTACTATTGTAGGACTGGTCTTACTCATAGTGCTTTGTATAGGAACCTGCTTGTGTACCTGCCTACGCCGCTTGCTTATGAGTGCAGTAGGATACCAAATGGTAAAACTAACAGTAGCACAACGGCAGGAAGATCCGATTGCGTGGACCCCACCCTACTTGACGTTGACGAGTGTGACATGTGAACATGGGCTGTGCACAGGGCACACCAGAGCAAATGATGAGCAAGTAACAAGCTGTGTTACAGGTAGGTGGTGTCTGAGGAAAGACCTGGTGTTCCCTAAGCATTTTTGATGTATAGCTATTCTGGCTCTATTTTTTTTGGTTGTTGTCTTTGTTGCCATAAAATGACAAAAAGGGGGAAAATGTAGCGGAAAATTAACAGAATTAACATTTACTGTGAAATCTGAAAGAGAATGCCTTGCTAAATTTAATACTTTTCTGAACTTTGCAAAAACTTTTGCTGAATTCTGCAGTTGAGGAAACAGCTTGTCTTTGCTGAACTTTGTAAACATTCAATCTGGCCTTGCGAGCAACCGAATTCAGCAAAAGAGCTAAGGAAAACATAAAGACAGTTATGTCCACGGCAAGGGAATGAGAAAATAAGAACTCGAATGTTTCCTTGAGCGCGTGATAAGGATGGTATAAAAGGGATATGTGAATTTTGATCATTGCTCTTACACAAAGCATTTTTGCCAACTGTATTGGTCCTGCACGCAGACAGTTAAAAATAAAGCTTTTTCTTTGCTCTTGTTAGCAGTTGAGTCAAGTCGATTTAATTTCCATGACAATGTATACACCTAATGAAGGAAAAAGTGAGGATTGCAGATGCTGGAGATCAGAGTCAAAAGGTGTGGCGCTGGAAAAGCATGGCCAGGCAGGCAGTATCTGAGGAGCAGGAGAGTCAATGTTTCAGGCATAAGCCCTTCATCAGGAATGTGGCTGGTGGGGTGAACAGGGCTGAGAGATAAATAGGTTAGGAACTGGGAGTTTTGGGGGTGGGGGGATTTCGATCCTTGTTGCAGTTGAGGGGTGGAGGATTGGAGGGTGGAACCCCTATGGTCCTCACCTTCCACCCCACCAGCCTCCGGATACAACACATCATCCTCCACCATTTCGGCCACCTACAGTCAGACCACACCACTAGAGATATATTTCCCACCTCACCCCTTTCAGTATTCTGCAGAGACCATTCCGTCCCTGGCAACAAGCTTGTAAATCTTTTCTGAACCCTTTCAAGTTTCACAACATCCTTCCTAAGGAAGGGAGACCAGAATTGCACACAATATTCCAAAAGTGACTTAACCAATGTCCTGCATAGCCTCAACTAACCTCCCAATTCACATAGGCCACGACAGTCACAAGGAATTTAGGAAAAAATAATGGTGCTGTCTTAAACGGATAAACTTTCTTTTATATAATGCTATAATGAAGGATCATGGTCCATGGATGAAATCGCTTGCATGTTGTTTAAGAGAAAATTGTTACATGAAAAACATCAAAGCAAAGAGGAAATCAAGACATAATAAAGCTCTATCTTAAATAGTTAGACTATGTTATATTAACTGTGATACAAAGCAATATAGTGCATTCTCTACATGAATTTGGAAGCATTAAGAGGATTGAGGACAAAATTATTACACTCCCAAAAACTGGTTTATATTCTACTCCTTGTTGATAAATCTGGGTGAATAATGTCCTAATTTTTTTTTCCAGAACAATAATGCTTTATACTGTTTTAGCGCCTCATAATAAATACTTAAATACTTGAACTATTTTATCTAGATATTTTCCTTGCGCTGTACATAACCAGGGCAGGTTTTTGTTTTCCCAAGAACAATATAGGATTAACAATATTATCTTACTTGGCTAATTCTTTTAATTTCAGATTTCACAGCATTAAAAAATTCTGGAAATCAAGATATGCACAAAAGACTAAAAATATAATGTAATATAGTTTGTGTTAAGTGATAATAATGAAGGTTACTGCCTCTACAGTCACAAACAAAAATAGGGCTAAGATTCTAATTCAAAAGGTTTCCTGGCTGATTTCATTCTGTTACTAAACCATACTCTCAAAAACACTTTTGCAAGTGTTATTACTCTGCTTATAGTCATTAGAACACTTAAGCAATTTCACCCTCACTCGAACAGTAATCAACAACTGTACAATGAAAGGCACACTTCCTAAGGAATATGTAGATCAGAATTATAAAAATTTCAGGAATCAGACAATATAATGCATAAGGACTGGCCTTGAAATTACATTAGGTTTGGTGATAAAATTTGGCACTTAGAGAGATGAAATTAATTTCTATCAGAAATTATTACAAAATAATGGGGAAGAAATGGATTCATGCAAAAATACAACATGGGCTGTACAGTTAGTGACCAACAGATCTGCAGGAAATTGAGGTAAGTCTGCCAAGTGGCACTCAAAGCAGCAGAAAATAAACAAATATCTTATCGATATTTTGTAGGATAAATATTGTTTGTAAAGGTAGTTGCAAAGGAACAATCTGCAACCAATGTCTATTCGGGGCAGTCAGTGGATCAAATATGAAACAGAATCTTACATGGAACAGAATCTTATACAAAATGCAAAAGCAGCAAAATGGATGATGAATATGCTGGTGCTTTACAGGTAAAATAGAACACATCTTTATTTTGTCCTGAAAAGGTATATTCTTATGATTGAGAACTATAAGACTGTTCACTTTCGCTTGTTTGTCAGATCAAATATTTGTACCTGGAATCAGAACATGAGGTTGAGAAATATTTTCAAGCTTCAGTAGAGGATAGATGTTTTAACAGTGTTAGTTGAAATTATTCTCAGACTGTGACAAGTCCAGGAACATTTTGTTTCTGGTGCCTTGAAGATGCCAACTAATTTTAAGCTCTTGTTTATGCAACTTCAAAAGACAATAGAGTGCAAATTATTACACGGGCTCGTTTTTGGGATGTAAAACTGGTGTAGCAATGACAAATTGAGTTTGGAATAGTCCCGATCTAATCCGTGTGCATCTTTGAGATTAATGAAACTAACACGGCCCATATTTTAGGTGTTGAGCCGTCATCTAAAACAGGCACCCTTACATATGGTAATGAGGGGCCAAGGCCTGTTTTAGAATCCCTCTGGGAAGGTTTGTGATGAGTGGAGCAGATGCTGCAGCAGCTGCTCTCAAAAGGAAAGGTTAACATTACTTTAAAAAAAGAACTTTCCTTTGGTGCTGCTCCAACACTGCTCTCCTTGCAATCAGATTCCCTGTCTCCTCACACCAAACCCCAAAAGTTGTTCCAACCCCACCCTCTCACAGGATTTATTTTCAAACTGCTTTGGAGAGAGAAGCTTTCACAAACACAAGCACAGACAGTGACAGGCCAAGTGAGCAATGCAAAAGAGTTTTCACATTCTATTATAGCCAGCGATTTTAATGCTTCTTTTCCCTTGTATGCGTGTGTGGTGAGGGTGGGGTTCAAGATTCAAGCTAAGATACCAATTCCATGGATATAAGTCTCACTCTGGTTACTATCGTTGACAACAGGGCAGCAAGGTTAGCAGAATTCAAACTTTTGCGATTGACTGCCAATCAGCACTGAGAATGGAGTGTGAATTAGACTCCTAAAAGCTTGGCCCAGTTAGACAGTCGCTTCAATGTTAAAAAGAGGGCCTTAACTCCACGAACATGTGAAGGCGAGATGAGCATTTCGTTGGGGCTGCTAGCTGCGAGAGTGGGTAGACACATTGATGCCAGGTGCTGCTGAGCTGCACAACAGGGGCAAAGTACCGAAGAAATGGGAGGATGGAGAATGGGACAATGCACAGGGAGACGTCAAGTTGCCAGTGGGAAATGGTTAGAGCTGTAATTGGAGGAGGTGCAAACACAGGATACTGGGAGCAGTTTCTCCAATCAAATGGCAGAATATTAGAATAGGGCACAGTGGGTCCACTCTCCCAGAGGGGATTTGGTGGCCAGGGTCACACAGAATTCTATCCCGTAACCAGAATGCACTGCGGGTAGTTAAATTAGTGTTTAGTGAGAATTCTGCCCCTCAGTAGCGGGAAGTCTCACTCTCTGGAGCTGTCAAAAAATCAGTGTGGGTGGCACCTGGCATGAGCTAAACTCAGAAATGGGTGCTGCCTGGTTTGCAACCAGTGCCAAAATGCCCACGGATCCTGGACAAGCTAAGACCGTGGGGTTAGGCAGGGGAGGATCAGGCATCTTGGAGATTGGGTGGGGCGACATGGGGTGAAGTAGGCTTTATGGTGCAGGTCAGAGGGAGGGAGGGAGTATATCACCTTCTAGTGGGGGAGTTTTGATGCTGATGCACAAAAGGAGGTGCCTCAAATATAGTAGCCTGCTCCTTGCCTCCTAGCGTTTATAAAAAAAAATCTGTTGTCCATTCTTGTCCTTTGTATTGTGGCTTGGTCAGGATAATATGGCTTCAACGGAACTTACAGAAAGTTCCATTGCCCTTTCTTTATTCATTTAGATATCATGGTGGGCTGGGCAGCTCATGTTGACACTCACTATTCTTCACATAATGGGGGTGAGCTTGTGGCTAGGTGAGATGGTTGTGAATTGGGTTCCTATCCTATTTCTTATATCCCCCAATCCTGTACCCAAAATACACAAGCAGGCAATGTAAAGTCCAGCCCCTAGATTCTGTCTCTTTCGTGCCTGGTGTTCCAGCTCCCCCAATTAAGGCATCTATCCATCTTGTCCTTCTTGCTCCTCCATTCATTGACGGTGTCTCTGGAGGGATTTGAAGGAACAGCGAGCATAGGATCTGAGATTGAAGAAGTTGCAAGCATAGGATGGACTGACTGACTGTTTAAGCTCATCGCTTAATATATGCTCCTGCTGTTGGAGCATATATTTAAAAATGTTGATTTATGAAATGTTAATGTTGGAAATTTCTCATCTCATAGAATCCCTAGAGTGTACAGCATCCCATCTGTAGTCCGGTGTGCTTTGCAACTCACATTTCATCACCTTCTTCATCTTTCAAATGTACACAATGACAGAATTCTCCACTAAAATGCTCCAAACTGTAACTACAACAACTGACAGGGTACACCTCAAACCTTCAGCGAACAGTCGTGATAAAAGTTAATTCTGGAGATAACATGTGGCTGAGGAAAAATTGTCAGTTCCTAATATTCTCCTAAAAAAACACAACATCTCTTAAAATATCTCCATCCCTGTGGTGCTATTTCAGAAAGAATTATTGGGAAGCCGTAATACTATGTGTGAATATGTATCTCATTAAAATACATCTATACACTGAATTTAAAACTAGAGTATTTGCTAGAATATTTGCTAGATATATTCACAGGGAATCTTGTTTGTAATTAACTTTCCAAGATCAGGAGAGTTTCTCTAACTTGTCTTTCCATGATCAACATCTGAGGTATTGAGGATGATCCTTTGTAAGGAGGTGCTGTGAAAGCCATATAAATAAATGAGCCTTTAATCTGAAGCCACATAGACTAGGAAAGGACAGGGAAAGTGAAACATATGATTCTGGGAGACATAGTGAAGGATGCGAGGAGAGAGAAAAAGAGAATAAATAGGCAGAGAAAAAAAAATGGCAGTAAAAGAAATTGAATTGGGAGCATACTGAAGTATAGAACTTAGACAAAAAAGGAGAGTGATGTTTGTTGTATAAGCTGACTGGGACCAGTTACTTTTCTTTTTAATTAATGGAGTTCTTTGAGAGTCATTTACTCCTTGGCATGTGCTTTTTCATGGTGCATTTATAAATTTTTAAAATTCACTTTCCCAAGAGATCTATGCTGGGTGTGTGATTAGAGGATGGTATGGCTAAACTTGTACCTTGACTTGAATTCCTTATAGTTTAAGCTTGGATTCAAACTGTAAGGAGCCAGACTTTAAATCCTTTAGGCAAGATGTTAACTCACTCAAAATCAATTCATTTACACGGAGATATCCTCAGACCCGTAAGTCTGATGTTTAAAGTAACCTGCAATGTTAAGCCCTTTTTTAATTTGCTGGTATTATTCTTTTTCCAAGGGAAAAGACAATGATCAAATAGGGCATTAACTCATGGATTTATTTTAAAATCATCCAACTATTTTTCCTTATGTTTCATGTATCTGATCAGCCTGTTTTTAAAAACACCAATAGAGATTGTTTCACAAATAAACATGCCCTAAAACTCAAGGCTTTTCCAATCAGCAAAGTGAGGACACTTAATCAAATCTCTCAGGACTGTCTTAAAACTCAGGATCCAGAAATAAAAGAGGAAAATATGCTGAGTCTATAAAGTCTTCCAAACCGAATTATTTCTAGAAGTGCATAAGACCACTTCAGAAAACTGTTGTATTTAAACTTTATAGAGCAGTACTTTAACAATTTCATTGCATTAACTACTGACAAGACAATGGATAGACAGAACTGAATTCAAAATCATACAATTAAGGATAAATTTTGCCATTCTCTCATTTTTGAATAAGATACCACTACACGAGATGGAATTTTCCTGAACAGAAAAATGCAAACACTATCTTTACCCCCATCCTCAGAAGATAAAGAATGACTCTTTTTTTAATCTCACAATGGTCACAGAGCTGTTATGCTTCTTGACTAGAGTAAACTATAATGATTATAACCTTAGCAATTGCCAGAAACAGTCACAATGGTAACCATTATTTTCACTCACCTGTTAATGAGAGGAAAAAGAGACACAGCCAGGTATACAGATGGGTACCACTTAAGTGGCTTGATTTCCAGCGTCAATAAAATCTGCACATATATAAAAACAATTCTAAACATGTACATTTCTGTCAGTTTTAAATCATTTCTCACAACTGTATCAAAACACAAGTACTGAAAATGTGTTGCTGGAAAAGCGCAGCAGGTCAGGCAGCATCCAGGGAACAGGAGAATCGACGTTTCGGGCATAAGCCCTTCTTCAGGAATGCTGCGCTTTTCCAGCAACACATTTTCAGCTCTGATCTCCAGCATCTGCAGACCTTACTTTCTCCTCAAAACACAAGTAGTCCAACAAGAAATTCATTAATAAAAATAAAAAGAAAGCAAAATCCATAGTTGTATTTTAAACGAATTACACACACAGTTCACGAGGCATCTGGCTAGTAGTGAATTAATCCTTGTGTTAAAAGATAAATTATTAATGACTGCAAATGCAATGATTCAGAGGAAACCTGCAATGGTGATGGAATGGACAAAAAGCACATCAAAAAGGCAGCTTCTCTTTTGAGTCATTAGATTCTGTCAACCATAGCAGCGGTCAATCAGTGTGCTAAGATTGAAATATTTGGGGCGGGTAAAACAAAAAATGATCCCATAGCTGATTAGAGATATCTTGTTAGAGGACAACATTGGAGTTATATGGTAAGTCTAACAGCACTGCAATATCTACTGGTTTGATTTTACTTTAAATATTGCTAATGTTTGATAACATTAAACTATGCAATTATCCTTTACACAATCTATAAAAGCAACATAACATTTTGACCATTACATGTGCCAAGAAGACTTCTGATCATTAAATAGATTTGGCCAAAATATAAACTACCCTTATGTCTATCATCCAATCAAACAAATCATTCTATGTCTTGAGGGCCTAAATTTATGTAGTGAGATCATCCTTCAAAGGAATCATGGCTGAAAGTGAAAATCTACAACAAAAAAGATTACTTTGCATTCAGTTGTACAATTTTGTAGAAATTACTTGTGAAAATGAGATGCAAGCCATCTGTTGACAAAAATGCTTTGTAGTTATCCCATTAGCCAGAGAGGGGCAGCATTCACCTATTAGTACTGCAGAAATACTGTATGTTCTCATTCTTCATCCTTTTTACTAGCACATACATTTGCACATTTATCCTTTTACCAGTGGTGCTTCCCAGAAACCAGCACTGAAATTACCTCAGCTTAATCACAATAAATGAGTTTATTCACATTTGGAGTATGGTTCAGATCCAGATAAGATGAAGATGATGTTGACATTTTTTCAGAAGAAGCTGCATTTTTACTTTTAATGCAATCAAAACTACACAATAATATTCTTTGTACATTCTGGATTGAAGCATGTATGTTACTTTTCAATTTGAAATTATTTGAGATTGCAGTTTCTCTACCTATAACACAAAATTTAACACTACAGTACAGATACTTGGACATCTGGATCAGCTACAAGTTACAGTTTCACCACCAGAACAATATAGTGCTCATTTATTACAACTGAATATCAATCACTCAAGCCACAGAGCAAGGCCCACTTGTGTTTTACATTCATGTCCTGAAACTGCATAACTATATTCAATGTTGATCTGACACACACTGCTTAGGAGAAAGAGAGTTCGTTTTTAAAACTCATATGCCAACAGCAAATGACAGAAAAAGAATTTCACATAGGATCTTTAATCCAAACAAGCTGAAGTGGTCTTCTTTCAACCAATCTGGCTTGGCTTTGAGCCTATTCTCAGAGATGGAAGTCCAATGTTAAAAGCACAGAGCCCATGACTTGTTTTAAAAGTTTATATTTAATATGTCCCAAAAATCTGGAAGATCTTAACCAGTAATTTATAGAAACTTATCTCAGTGTAAGGTGTAATCTCATCTGAACTGTACCTTGCTTCTTTCTCTTTCAGGATCATATGGGCCAGACCAAGTTAAAACCTGTATGAAGGAAAAATGACAGAATAATGAGTGAGAATTTAAAAACAATTTCTATAACATATCTCCCCAATGCCCGACGCTTCAGAGATACCAGGATCAATCGGTTTGTAAATGGCACCTGTGCAACATGTACACATTTCCACGGTGAGTAACAACGAACAACAAAACCATTCTGCTGCACAAGATGTGGTATACCAGATAACTGGGCTGTTTAAACAGCCAGCTTCTACTGCTTGTACCACCCAGGAGCGGAACTATAGTACTCGGCAAAGCGGGTATCAAGATTCTTGGGTGGTCTGCTGTATAACCTCACCCACCATGACAGCCAATGAGCTCGTAACAAGAAAGAAGGATGGGAAGAGACAGTCAACACAGCAATTCTCTATTCGTTAACAGTCCCACAGCTTACCTTCCTTCCCTACAGGCCATCATAGTGCTCATTAGCTATATCCCCAAAATAAAAACCAGCACAAAATAAGCATTTTAACCAAATTAATAAATCAAACCAAACTACACAGTGCACCATCTTCAAGTAGCAATCCTTGTGCGTTCCCTTATTGTCAATTCTGAGAATTCCTGTGCTCCTATTCTGTGCTAGCTTGGTAGCCACAGATTATCTAGTGGGAGATGGCTGGCCTTCTTTGGAATTTGTCCTCGAGGGGCTCTAGGTCTCAAAGGCCTGCTTTCAGAATGCACCCTTTGCCATTGGTTATAGCAGCTTGGGCTGAGTGGTTAACTAGCAATATCTAGCATATGGGTGGAGTATCAGTAGCGGGAGGAGGAAGGTGATCATTCAGGAAGAGGACAGTAGGTTTCAGTTGGACAGCCTGTGCCATTCTCCTGGGGCAGGGTAATCCTTGGAATGTTTTGCAGGACGTGTTGGACAGCTGAGACCCTGAAAGCCCTTTGTGCATTGGCACCTATAGATGTGACGGCAGCAAACTGAGCCTGGGTTACAGAAACCTGAGTTTTTACTGCAGCACTCAGACAATAAGTGGCTTTTGTTTGTGCTGCAGTGGATGCACAGACATTGGTCATCAGATACTCCATTTATGTTGGGTCCACAAATGTGCTAAGGAAAAGAAGACACACAATGCTGGAGAAACTCAGCAGGTCTGGCGTATTTGTGGAGAGGGAAACAGAGTTAACATCTTGAATCCGGTATGACTGTTCTTCCGCATGTGCTAAGGGTATTGGCCAGTATTCCTATGCTGGAGAGAGGATGGGCTCTGAGTCATCCAGCTTCTGTGCCAAGTTGGTTTTAGAATCCTTCATGTTTTACTCTGAAATGCCTGCCAAGGCACAAGTATTTCACTGTACATGCCCATCAGCCTTTGCTTGTCATCGGCTTACTGAAGTGCCCCATCTATTCGCAGTAGAACACTCTGTATGCAACCTCGCCCTCTTACATTGCTCATACCCCTTACCCCTGGCCACAGACCACTTGTGTTTAGTATTCTCATCACATGGAAGCTTTCCCTCAGTTATGCAATGTGAGTATCTGAGCTAGTTGCTATGAAACTGAGAGTGTGTGACAGAGTTTCTTCATCTCTGCCTTCCTGCACTTCCACCCCTTCCACCATGGCCTGACCCAGTGCAGTGCGTGATATATTTGACAAGAGAAAAGCACAATTATAGAATTATAGAAGGGTAGGTGGGGCAGGAGCAGGAGGTATGTGCTTAAATCAACTGCAAATCAGAATACAATGTCGAACAAGGCAGAAGTGGCTTGTGAAAATACGGATTAGGACAGCATCATCTTCAGTGGCTTCAATGGCACCATCATTAGCCACGGACTCAGCAATGTCCACTCCAAACATGATGACCACTGTGAGAATATGCAGCCATGTCTGATCTCAGCCATTAACTCCTGTTGTCTCTGTATTAGCCAAACTGTTCTAAGAGAAAGGTAAGTACATCAATGCATGTGATGCAATATAATTGGTTGATGTGGCTATCACACTTGCATAGCTGGCAGCATGTTGGTTTGTTAATGAGTGAGGATCATGTGAAACTATGATGGTTAGGCATAGAGATGGTTTATTTGTGAGTGATGGAATTTTGTTTGAGTGGGCAATGCGCAAGGCTAGTGGTACAGTAAGACAATAATACCATAAGAAATAGGAGTGGAAGTAAGGCCATTCGGCCTATCGAGTCCACTCCACCATTCAATCATGGCTGATGGACATTTCAACACCGCTTACCTGCACTCTCCCCGTATCCATAATGACCATTCAGTTGAACAGGTCTTTGGAACTGGGTTCCTGGCAGTGACCAGCACAGCTATTTGGCCTTCACAAAGTAAATCTGAAGGCCTTTCAGGCCTCTATGGATTGGTCACATCTCTCTGTCTCTTCATTTCCTCCATCAAGGCAACCACTGCACTTTGAGAGAAACTTAAAGAATCCTCTCTCCTTTGTTGCAGCATCTTTTCTAACACAGCTCAGCATTTGGTCCAGGCAGGCTGCACTTCCCCAGTAAGAGGTGCGACTGGCTGAGGGTGGTCCAGCCTTATATGCAAGCGGGTATTCCGTAGTCACTCAGTAGTGCATTTCATGCTGACAGACTACAACAATCATGCAAACTAGAATGCAGCACAAAGTTGGCATGCTGCCTGCAACAGAAGGAATGGGATTGGACTAATCATGCATCATCATTCCTGCATCCATTTTCAGAGACTATCCAATCAAATTATCAATTAAATCCATAACAAATCAATCAGTTAAATCATAATCAGAGAGGCCAAATGCAGCACACCAAATTAATTTTCTTACAATGGTTTTGAAAACGCACCTAACACAATGTTAGTGCAATTCAAATGAAAACCTGGTTTGGTTGAAACAAGGATAGGAAGTGATGTAAACTTCAATTTTAGAGATACCTAATTCCAACCATATATATTTAAGAAGAAAAAATGAGAATATTTATTGGAAATAAATTAGTTAATACATCACAAAAACTACTTCTACTTGAAGTCTGATAATGTCATAAAAATACTGCCGTTGCCTGTAAGTATTAAACTTCATAGCTGCAACTGAGAAAATGTCAAACAGATGAATAACATCATGATTAGGTGATGAGGGTTAAATGGTTCCCCTCTTTTCATATCCCTTGTTTGCCCACAGGGTTTATTTTCCAAAAGAATATACTTGTCAATTGGGTGCAGTGATAGTGTCCATTCCTCTGGGCCAGGAAGCCTGGGTTTAAAGTGTTATAATATATTTGGACAGGTTGATTAAAGAAATCTATTCTTGCCAATTCAGTCCATGGAACTATTTACATGCTGTGATCATAAAAAGATAATGGACTTCATTGAGTTTTTAAAAAGGGAGGATATTTTTTATTGTATTTAAACTAGCCTAAGTAAATAATAAAAAAAGCACTGTGACTTTCTTTCTCTTTCCCCCACACTCACATGCATTTATAAACAGGTTATAGTGTGGGAGGTCAGATAAGTAAATTAAATTCCAATAAGATTGACGAGATGGATAGAGGCTTTAAAGCTTTGGTGACAACTGGCCTTTGGCTGAATTTGGTGCTTCTGGTTTCATTGTGAGACATTTTAAAGATATAGCAGGAATATAGCAGTTCTGGAGATAGCATCTGTTGGTTGAGTTCTTTGAAAAGTCACTGTGTGCAACATCTGGATACTAAGGATCAGCAGCTAGAGTTCAAGACTGGCAAATTGCCTGGAGGACGAGACAGATATTGAGCAGAGGTGGAGGGGGAAGGAGTGGGGGGGACTCACTCAGGGTCTTGCTCCTTAAGCACCTCAGTTGCTTGGCCAGTACTGCAGAGAAAGCAGTTAAAAATCACACAACACCTGGTTATAGTCCAACAAGTTTATTTGGAAGCACTGGCTTTTGGAGCTCTGCTCCTTCATCACGTGGTTGTGGAGTATAAGATATATATGTGTGTGTGTGTGTGCTTGTGTCAACACACACACAGACACACTCACAAAGACACACACACACACACACACACACACACACACACACACACACACACACACACACCCTCTCTCATACACAAGCTTTCTCTCATACACTCACACACGGACCCTCTCACAGACTTATACCCCCTTTACACTCACACACATATGCACAACCTCCTCCCCACACACGCGCGCGCGCACACACACAACTTTGTGGAGTGAATTTGTACTTGCAGAATTACATTATATTTTGCTCAAAAACTGCATGAATCCATCTCAGATTCGGTAAATCTGCTTTTTAGATTAGAATCAGTCTGAACATTGGAGCACAGACAGCCCCACACAGGACACCTCACATCTTCAATGCATTATCTGGGCCAGCATGGCACCTATTGTTAAAGTTCACTTGAGAATGTAACTTTAAGAACGTTCTGGAATTTACGTATGAAAAAACTGAAAGCAACATGTTCATTCTAAAAGATGAGAGACTTAACAAACAATCCAGGTCTTTTTCAATATTTAATTTCAGTTACATCACACTGTAAACGTTTGCTATAAGTTCTGTATTCTACGCTCTTACACTCCACAACCACCTGATGAAGGAGGAGCGCTCTGAAATCTAGTGCTTCCAAATAAACCTGTTGGACTATAACTTGGTGTTGTGTGGTTCTTAACTTTGTACACCCCAGTCCAACACCGGCACCTCCAAATCATGCAGAGAAATTGATTGCTTAAACATATGAAGTGCTATCTGGCTTGCCACATGGCCTTCTCTCTCCAAATGACCAGTGACACAAGCATGTTCATTGCTGATATATTTCAGTTATACATCATGAGATTATGTCTGAGCACATTTCTTTCATAGTCAGCATTCTATTGACCAAGTTAATATGTCCAACGTTTTACTTTTATTCAGGCAGTTGTCCAGGTTCATTGCCAATGGTGTAGAAGGCTATTTCCCATTCATGCTTCTTCAATAGCCTTTGGTACACTTTTACAGACAGGCTGCCAGCATGATTGTTTCCGATTCGATAGGGCTGGAATGTCAGAGGTACAGCAGTGCAAACATACAGTCCTATCTTATTGTGATCCCAAGACATTGGAATATGGTTTTAGTTCTCTTCAAAAATTCACTCTGGGGTTTGTACCCAGTCATTTCAAATCTCATTTTTAATAAAGTACTGTTTCAAAATAAAATTCACTTTTATCTTAATAAACATTCTGGAAGATTTGAACTATCTACATTATTTCCAAAGTCCAAATGGCAGCAATTTAAATTTGTTCAGACACAAGTCAAGTAAGTGACTGCAATTATTTAGAATTGACTCATAATGATTACCCACCAACTCTGACTGTCTCAGACATTGACTGTGCAATCTGAACTTGACTGTCTTTTCACATGCATTTGGTTAAACATGGGTTTATAGATTCAGAATTTAACATTATCAAGAGAACAAGATGCACTATAATAAACAAATATGTATAATTAAATTAAATAACTATCTATTGTCAGGAAATAAACAATATTTAGTACATATTTCAATCAGTCTTGTATGGCACTATGTTACACATTACACTATTTGTGGTTAAAAATAGAATAGAGCTGCACTTGTAAAATGCTCAACTGTTTAAAAATAAACATTATACCAATAGCAGCAGAGTCTGTATCATTAAACTCAAATGAAACACTAACCTAACAAGACTTTTTGCCAGTGGGGAGGATGTGTCTGAGTTTTGCCTCAGCAAGAAACATCCTCTTCTGCAGGCCCAGGCAAACTATTATTGCAAAAAGACTTTCAGAAAAATGCACAACCTCCTCAGGCCAGGGATTGTTAGTTTTATTGATCTTGCAGATGTCACGGTGTCACCGTGGGCGGCACAGTGGCACAGTGGTTAGCACTGCTGCCTCATAGTGCCAGAGACCCGGGTTCAATTCCCGCCTCAGGCGACTCTCTGTGAGGAGATAGCACATTCTCCCTGTGTCTGGGTGGGTTTTCTCCGGGTGCTCCAGTTTCCTCCCACAGTCCAAAAATGTGCAGGTTAGGTAAACTGGCCAGGCTAAATTGCCCGTAGTGTTAGGTTAAGGGGTAAATGTAGGGGAATGGGTCTGAGTGGGTTGCGCTGCGGCGGGTCGGTGTGGACTTGTTGGGCCGAAGGGCCTGGTTCCACACTGTAAGTAATGTAATGTTACTTACCAGCCCCTTCTATTAGGACTAAGTCTCTCCACCGACACAAAACAAAATTAGTTACTTCACAGCTATCAACTATTTTGGTACATGGTTTGATTAAATGCAATGATGCTCCAGTTGCGCTTATGGTGATACAACAACGTTGGAAGGGGAGAAATAAAAGTGACTCATGAAAAAATAACAGTCCATGAGTTGCTCACAAATATGGCAACAGAAAATGGGTACATTACTTGCTATGGGCTAGACTCTATGGGATGTCATGGTGTAAAAGGTTGGTCAGTGCTGATAGAATGGCTGCTGTGCTGAACATGAGACTTCCACCCCTCAGAGATAGGAAGTCTCCTCTCAGAGGGCTGCTGGCCAATCATATGTCATGTGGCTCTGTAGTCCTAGCAATGCCAGATAGATGCAGTGGCTTCTGCTGAAACTACAGGTAAACCCAATAGAGACTGGCAGTGAAGACAGAGACCGAGGTCAGCGGGAGATGCTTCATTGGGACCGGGCTGACATGCCCCAGCAAAGGTGAGGGTGAATGGAGTTGGGAGCAGTGGGTTTAGATGCCAAGGGAAGGAAAACTGGAAAGATATGATCTTGGAGGATAGGGTGTCAATAATTATGACAATAATATAAAGATGTACATGCCATGTTACAATACAATGTTATCAACTTTAAGGGCAACTGTTTTAAAATGTACATTTTTGCTCAAGAATTTAAGTTGAATTTAGAAGTCTTTTTCAAAGTGGAGATATAGACAGACATTTTGCATGTTACGATGGTTATTCAGACCTTGTCTGACTCTTATTGCCAGAACTGATGGAAGACTCATTAAAATCTCCAGGGATATTTGTTGAAGCTTCTAAAGGTATGATTTTCTGTGATAGAAGTGAGGAATCAGGACGATACTCCAATGGAATTCCAGTAAGATTGACTTTCTGACCTTTTGTGGAACAATGACTCATGAGAAGTATGCAGCAGTCAATGTGAGATTTGAACTGTATACAGTCTAGCTGAGAACAGCCATTCGGTGCAGGATCCCAAGGAGGAACTTGGAGAGACATCATCTTAGCCAATAGAGGCAAAGCTGAAAATATTTACTGATGATTCCTGTTCTGTTCAGAGTGCCTCAATAATTTGTAAATGCTACAGGTGCTACAATCACAGACAGAATGAGCAATAAGACATCTTCTTCCTCTCCCACAATCTGCTTAACTAGAGTCCACCTGAAAAGGCAAACACTGACTATTCGACTTCAAAAGGCACTGTCCCTGCTTGAAGTTCAACCTTTTCACTTTGGAAACAGAAACTTCAAGAAGCAAAGGCTTGCAACTATCTTAGGGACTCATTTTCCTTTCCCTACACATAAGTTATATATATGCCTCTTTAGCCCCATACCATTCTCAACACTCCCTCTAAATGCTTTCTCAGTGCACAGTCCTCCAAGGTTGATGCATGGCAGCAACTTGTAAAACCAGAAGTCAATGCATCGGCCAATTGCTATGTGTGGAATCTCGGAGCACACCACGCACATTAGGGGAACATTGGCCCTTATCACTTCCACTTGAATAACTGGAGGTGCTAGTAGGTGGCTTAGTGGGGAAGAGGGCCATCCTTTATGCAGGAGGTTACATCAGATACAGCCAGATTGGAGTCCGGTAGTGGCCCAGGTCAGTGCTGTGTCCCTGGTTAAAAGGAATGCTCAGCAATGCAGGAATAAGGTCAATATGCTCTGTGACTGGGGTGACTGCCACACACATTCACATGACCATCAATGACCAACTCTGCTATTACACAAAGATCTCACCAAGGCGGCATGATCTAAAACTCTCACTATTACATACAGCATGTCTATTCAACAGCTCTCACACTCCACACCCTCCCAAACTATTAATGCTTCCTGCTCACACACTGCATATACCTCATCACCTCTCCTGCCATCCACCTCTGTCATATTCAATCCCTCCTTCCATTTAACACCACTGATGTGGGGACAGGGAGTCTTCATGGAAACCCACAAAGTGAGCTTCACTGTGCTGTTCTCCTCAGTGTTAACTCAAGGAGTCAATGATATAGTGATATTTTCACTGAATGAGAAATCCAGTGACCCAGGTAATGCACTGGGAACAGGTATATATCCTACCATGGCAGATAAATCTGAATTTTTAAAAAAATCTGGAATTTAATGTCTAATGATGACCATGAAACCATTATAATTAAGCAAATGCAACAAGATCTGGACAATATGCAGGTTTGGGCTGACAAGTGGCAAGTAACATTCACACCACACAAACCCCATCACCAATAAGAGAAAATCTAACAACCGCCCCTTGATAATCAATGGTGATACCATCATGGAATCCCCTCAATATCAACATCCGGAGGGTTATCACTGACCAGAAACTCAATTGTACACACCACATAAACACACTGGCAACAAGAGCAGTTCAGAGGCGAGGAATACTGCGGCGAGTACCTCATCTCCTGACTCCCCAAAGCATGTCCATCATCTACAAGGCACAAGTCAGAAGTGTGATGGAATACACTCCACTTGCCTGGATGGGTGTAGTTCAACAATACTCAAGAAGCTTGACACCATCCAAGGCAAAGCAGCTCGCTTGACTGGCACTACATCCAAAAGCATCCACTCCATCCACCACCGATACTCAGTAGCAGCAGTGTCTACTATCTCTATGATGCACTGCTGAAATTAATCAAAGATCTTCAGACTGCACCTTCCAAACTTATGACCACTTCCATCTAGAAGGACGAGGGCAGCAGATATATGGGAACACCACCACCTTCAAATCCCCCTCCGAGCCACTCACCAACCTGACTTGGAAATATAATGCTGTTCCTTCACTGTTGCTGAGTCAAAATTTAGGAAATCCCTCCCTATATGGCATTGTGGGTTACCCACAGTGGGTGGACTGCAGTGGTTCAAGAAAGCAGCTCACCACCATCTTCTCAAGGGCAACTAGGGACGAGCAATACATGCTGGCCAACCTGTGACATCCACATCCCACAAATGAGTTAGAAAAAAATTATTACAAAAACCCATCTGGGTCAGTAATGCCCTTCAGGGAAGGAAATCTGCCTGCCTCATGTGACTCCGGGACCAGAGCAATGTGACTTGTTACTGCCCTCTGACATGGTCTAACCAGTCACTCAGTTATATCATACTATTAAACAGCTTCAAAAAAGGAAGGAAACCAGACGGATAACCTGGCATTGACATAGGCACTGAAACAACAATGGCAAACTTAGCCCTGTCAATCCTGGAAAGTCCTCCTTATGGCGGCTAGTACCAAAATTGGGATAGCTGTCTCACAGACTAGTCAAGTAACAGCCTGACACAGTCATACTCACAGAATCACTTCCAGACAATGTCCCAGACACCACCATCATCATCTCTGGGTACAGCATGTTTCAATATAGGACAGACCCACCAGAGGTGGCAGCACAGCAATATAGGGTCAGAGGCGCGTTGCCCTGGAAGTCCTCAACTTTGACTCCAGGCCCCATGAAGTCTCATGGCATCAAACATGAGCAAAGAAACCTAGTTCTGATTATCAAATACTGTTCTTTCTTGGCTGAAAAATCAGCACTCCTCCATATTGAACAATACTTGGAGGAAGCAGTGAGCATGGCAAAGACTAGAATGTACACTGGATGGGGAAATTTCAATGTCCACCACCAAGAGTGGCTCGGCAGCAGCATTACTGATTGATCTGGTCAGGTGCTAAAGGACATAGCTGCTAGACTGGGTCTGAGGCAGGTGGAGAAGAAACCAACAAGAGGGAAAAACATACTTGGCCTCATTGTCAACAATCTGCTGACTGCAGAGGCATAACAGTATTGGTGAGAGTGATCACTGCACAGTCCTAGTGGAGAGGGAGACCCATCTTCACAATGAGCATACACTTCATCATGTTGTATGGTACTATTAGCATGAATGAGATAAATTTCAAACAGATTGGCCAATTCAAGACTGGGCATCCATGATGCGCAATGGGCCATCAACACAGCAGAATTTTACTCCTGCACAATCTGTAACCTTCTGGCCCAGCATACCTACAGCACTAAGTCAAGCAAACAAATCAATCCTGGTCCAATAAAGAGATCAGAGATACATCCCAGGTACAGCATCTAAAAATGAGGTAACAACCTGGCGAAAGTTACAACATGGGTCTACTTGCATTCCAAACAGCATTAATAAGTGACAGGGCTAAGCAAATCCCCAACCAACAGAGCAGATCTAAGCTCTGCAACCCTGCCACATCTGGCTGTGAAGGGTAGTGGACAATTAATCAACTCACTGGAGGAGACAGCTCCAGATATATCTCCATCATATGATGGAAGGGCCCAGCACATCAGTGCAAAAGATAATGCTAGAAATGCCAAGTGGATGATCAATCTCAACCTCCTCTGGATGTCCCTAGTATCACAGATAGCCATTTTAAGCAGACATAATTCACACACAAGGTATAAGAAATGATTGGAAGTACTGGATACTGCTAAGAACACGAACACTGGCAATATTTTGGCAACAATGGTGCAAACTTGTGCTCCAGGTTTGTTGCAACCGTAGCCAAGCTGTTTCAGTGCAGCTACAATATTGACATTTACTCAACAACACTGGAAATTGTCCAATTTAGTTCTCCAGACAAAAAAAAGGATAAATTCTGCCCCTAATTACTGCTCTATCAGTCTACACTCAGTCATCATTGGAAAAAGCATATAAATGTATTAATAACTTAGATCAAAGAACTGACTGAAACATAGCTATGTTTGCTGGGAAAGTAAAACTGTGAGGGGTGTGGATATATTTGCAAAATCTGCAAAAGGATATAACTCATGTAAATGAGTGGCCAAGAAACTGACAGATTATGTTAAAAATGTTGGGAAATGTAAAGTTATTCATTTTGTAGAAGAGAAGCATTGTACTTTTGAAATAGTGAAAAAGTATTAAATGTTTGTATTCAGGAACATGGGTATTCTTGAATATAACATAGACAGCCAGCATCTATGAACAATGAGCAAATAGGACGGCAAACATTTTTGTTGTCCTCTACCACAAAAGTGCTGCTGCAGAAGTTCTAGCTGCTGTTGTACACTGCTTTGATGAGCCCATACCTGGAGGTCAGTGCACGTATTTGTTTTCCATACTTAGGCCAGGACATATGTCGTGAATGACGCGAGTTACGATGAATCATCACTGGATTGATTCCTGGGAAGAAAGGGTGGTCCTATGGGAAGAGATTGAGTAGGATGGGCCTGTACATTCCAGAATGTAAATGGCCTCATTGAAACACAAGATTCTGACATGGTTTGACACAGTCAATGCCAAGAGACTCCCTGGCTGCCAAGTCTAGAATTAGGGACACAGTCTCAGGATAAACTGTCAGCCATTTAGGACAGAGGTGAGAATAAATTACTTCAGTCACAGATTTGTGCCTATTTGGAATATTTAATCCCATAGGGCGTAAATGCTCATATTCAAAGCTGAAAATATATAAACTTGTAGACTCTAAGTGAATCAACAGTTATGGGGACACAAGATAAACGGAACTGATATTGAAGACCAGCAAGCTCTTACTGAATAATGAAGCAGACTCAAGAGAGACACAGTCTACTCCTGCTCTTGTTTCTAATATTAAAGTTCTTGTATATCAGCACAACTCACACTAAGTTCTGAAAACGCATTACAGTTGCCCTCTGTGATTTTAAAATGAGATAATGATAGTGATTCACAGTTTCAAGAACTTGAAAGGCAGACCACTGAAAAAACTTTATGCAGCATATTTAATAAAGCAGAGGTTTATGTACACAACACAGTGACTGAATTTCAACACAATTTATTGATATCTAGCTCACAGGGACATTAATGAGAGAAATAATAAGGGGCTAAGTAAATGCAAATTAATTTCCTCTTCATTTCAACTGGTCTAAACTATGCTCAGGATTCAAATATTCCCCAAGTTCTATCTTGGATTCCTAGGAATTTCACTGGTTGCAATAGTAACATAATGTTAATTACTACATGTAGATATTGCAAATGAAGTCGATGCAATCTGCAAATTATTCCAAAAAGAAATAACCAACAGAAGCAAATAATTTCAGATGTTATATTAATAACATAGTGGAGAGCAGAAGAGTTACTTAATGTAATAGCCTCACCATTATTTGGAAAATAAAGAACAAGGTAAAGAATGATCACCTGTTCTCTAAACAGAAAATCAATTCAAATAGAAATGACCTTATATGTTTAGCATTGATATTTTGCCAGACTTAATTTCAGGATTTCCAAATCTGGATTCTTACCCGCTGTTTAGCCACATAAAATATGTGAATGTAGCTGGACATCATCAGAAAGATGAGGACAAACAATGGGATATACCATCTGCAAAAAAAGTAACAGTTTTTACATGTCTCGCAAGGTATATATCACAATGTCCCTTATTGCAGAGGTATTTGATAAACAAATATGTCTTTCCTACAACACGCTTTGGAGAGGGTGCAGAGAAGGTTTACGAGGTTGTTGCCTGGTATGCAAGGTGCTAGCTATGACGAGAGGTTGAGTAGGTTAGGTTTGTTTTCATTAGAAAAAGGAGATTGTGGGGGACCGGATTGAGGACTACAAAATCATGAAGGGTATAAACAGGGTAGATAGAGATAAGCTTTTTCCCAGGGTGAAGGATTCAATAACTAGAGGTCACGCTTTCGAGGTGAGAGGCGAAAAGTTTAAGGGGGATTTCCGCGGCAAGTACTTTACACAGAGGGTGGTAGGTACCTGGAACGTGTTGCCAGCAGAGGTAATAGAGGCAGGCATGGTGGATTCATTTAAGGTGCATCTAGACAGATGCATGAGTAGGTGGGGAGCAGAGGAAAACAGATGCTTAGGAATTGGGCAACAGATTTATACAGTAGATTTGGCTTGAAGAGCCGAAGGGCCTGTTCTTGGGCTGTAAATTTTCTTTGTTCTTTGTTAACAACTAATCACTATACTACCATGAATAATCAATTTGTGTGTTATGACTATGGCATCATGAGAGTAAAACATTGAGATGAGAAACAGAAAACACGGATTTCCTAATTGTGCATCAAGTAAAATACAGATGCAAAATCGCTAATACAGATGCTTCTCAATCAATGTTTGAAGCTGAATTATTAGCCTGTCAGAAATACAAAATGCACAATTAGATATTTTTCAAATGCTGAACTCAAAAAAAAAGAGACAAACTGTACCGTACAATACAGCAATAAACTCAAGTGGTGTAGTAGTGTGGTGTTATAATTGGCTTTAGTGTCACTCAATTAAGGAAGGGAAAAATTAACCCAGAGTTCCTACTATTCAGTGACAGTAGGATTGGTTTCAGCTTGGCCCAAAACAACTAATTAAACATGAATCTGTCAACTTAACTAATGTAACCTTGCTGCAGTTATACAGGTGTGAGGCCACACCTCGGGTTTTATGTGTAGTTTTGGTATTGAGAAAGGTCATTCTTGCTATTGAGGAGTCCAGCGAAAGTTCACCAGACTGATTCCCATGATGGCAGCACTGATGTATGAGGAAAGAGTGGATCGACTAGGCTTGTACTCACTGGAATTTAGAAAAATGGCAGGGGGATCACACTGAAACCATATAAAATACTGATGGGACTGGACAGGCTAGATGTGGGAAGAATGTTCCCTGTGTTGGGAAGTTCAGAACTATGGGTCACAGTCTAAGCTGTTCAGCACTGAGATGAGGAAGAACTGTCTTCACTCAGAGAGTTGTGAACCTGTGGAATTCTCTTCCACAGGAAGCTGTTAGGGCCAGTTCATTCATATTTAAGAGGGAGCTGGATGTGGCTCTTGCGGCTAAAGGGATCAAGGGATATGGAGTGAAAGCAGGAATGGGATACTGAGATTGTACGATTAGTCTGCAATCATTTTGAATAGTGGTGCAAGCTCAAACGGCCAATTGGCCTACCCCTGCACCTATTTTCAATGCTTCTATGTAGTCTCAGACTGTGACTTCTGAAGTTGTAGAGATGACTTACAAACTGCAATGGTGAAAACTTAGAAATCTATTATTAACATTTTTCAGTGAAGCTAGTAGAATGGATTAAAAGCAACCTTGCACACAGATCTCTCGAGAGTTCCCCACCCAGAGTCAAAGAGTCATACAGCACAGAAACAGTCCCTTTGGTCCATATACCGAAACTAGTCCTATTTGCCTTCATTATTTCCCTCTAAACCTTTCCTATTCATATACCTGTCCAAATGATTTTTATATGTAATTGTACCTGCCTCTACCACTTCCTCTGGCAGCTCATTTCATATACCCACCATCTTCTGCATGAAAAAATTGTCCCTCAGGTCCCTTTTAAATCTTTCCCCTCTCACTTTAAACCAATGCCCTGGGGAAAAGACCTTGGCTGTTCACACCGCTACCAAATTGTTCACTGTCATCTGAAATAGAGCATTTGAAGGAAACATGATCCATTAGTGGACAAATTCCAGTGATGCTTAAAAGTTAAATTCTAATAATGACAACTCAGCTGTACATAGTTCAGTAATGCAGAAAACTTAACAGAGAGGTGAGAAACAATAAAATTAATGACAGGAAATACAGAACAGACCGCAAGCTTGCGTGAGAATGTTAGGAATGGTGACCAAGAGCTATTTTGAAAAGATAATCTTTGAAAACATATTTAAAGGTAGTGAGAGTCATGCAGAGGCAAAGATGGTGATAGGGACAGGGCCCAAGGTCTGTAACCAACAGCAGGGTGAGAGGGTTGCAAAAAAAAATAGGAATCAGAAAAATGAATGATCCAAGATAAATATATCACTGGGAACATTTGTAGTGGTAGGGTAAGGCAAAGCCACGCAGATGTTCAAGTACAAGGATATGGATCCTAATTTCAGGGCAATGGGGCAGGAGTACATCAGCAAGATCAAGAATGGTAGATAAACATGAGGCAGGAAGCAGATAGTAGTGGGGGCTTGAATAAGTTGGCCTTTTTGTGCAATGGTGGATGAGGGGCAAACAAGGAGAATACTGGAGAAATGAAGTTAGATGTGGTGTACAAATAAACAGGGCTTTCAGACAGGGTTGAAGTCGATGCTGCTGACATGAAGTAAGTATTTGTGGTGATTGATAAAACATGAGTTTTGAAACTCAGCTCCAGTTCGAAAAGCGTGTCAAGACTTGCATAGATTAGTTCAACCTGAGCAAGCAAGTAGAGAAAGGGATGCAGTCAGTGAGAAGAGAGCAATGTTAATTCCTACAAACATTTGCTTTGCTCTACTTAGTGTTCTACTCTAGAAATATTGATTCATTCACAACTTACTACCTTACAGGCTGTCTGACAGCACACAGGTTATTGTGGGATTAAGGAATTTGAAGAGAGGTACAATGCAATCTGACGGCCAACATTTACATGGGAAAAAAAAGGCCAAGGGGAAATCCTTGTGAACTGGGGGCAGGATTTTGTATGCACAGGCGGGTAAAAATGGTTTGCCAAATAATGTACAGATGTGAAACAATGAAGTGAGGTGACGATGCTGTCTGTACCACAGCTGTAGAGAGGTTGTAAAAAAGCATTATGCATAATATATTGTGGTCACAGTCATGCAGGTATAATTTATGATTAGGAGGTGTCATCAGTGTAGGTAGGCTAGAAATTGGTTGAAAATATTTGAAAAATGATGCTAGGAGGAGAAGGCACTTTTGATCACTTTAAAAGTTGATACAAATAGAGAGTAAAAAGCCAATATTTTTCTCCTGATATTAGGAGGACATCAAGAAGGACCTCAAAATTGACATGAGAAAGTACAGAGCTGACAGTCGGTGTAATGACTGACATTTCTGTGATAATAAATAACACTGTAGCTTTAAACATTAACGTCAATACAAACGATGGCTGTTTGAGTAGTGGATTTTATGTTGAATGATACAACACTGGTTTATACATATTATTGCTGTCATCGTTAACGGAGGATTATTTTGCATAGTCATGTAGTGCTTAATGCTGAAATGGTGTGCCTGATCAAACTAGTTCAGATGTGTTTAGCAGGTGGAGTATGTGCTTATCCCCAAGGAAATAATGAAATATTCGTACACAGTTTGGACTCCACTAGCATTACTTCTTGCGGCTTCTGAATTTAAAAGGTTGGTCTTAAGTCATTTTTGTTGGATAATTGGCAACTGAAAATAGTCTTGTGACTTAGATAGCATTCGATTATCGAATTCGATTAACCGAACGAAATACTGTCCGCCCGTGTCCTCTGGATAATCGAGGTTCCTCTGTACACTATTGACATGATGCAAGTTTTTAGTAAAATACCAGGTGGCTGTGTTTATAGCAGCACGGTATTTACTGATGCAATACTTTTGGAATCTTAAGAACACTAATTGTTTTTAATACATAAGGTACTGATGTACTTCTTGCTCCACTTGACCTTGCTCAAAATTATTTTGAAGGGAAGCCTAAAGATTAGAGCAAATACAGTGCTTCCAGGTCAGCATTTAAGGGCTGCTGTCAATCAGAGGGAATGTTTTCACTATACCCAAATACGTCATTGACATAAACAAGCAATGATGTAGGACTCCATAATTTTAAGAATAGAAAAGAAATCACTTATTATTAATAGTAGTCCAAGTACAATAAAGGTTAAGGTGAATTAACTTTAATTGATGTTCTTCTTCTACATTTTAGGTTAAAAAAAATGTTGATGACCTGAAGTGGACTGTGAGCTCAGAGTTAAATCAGCCATACTTACATGCCAAATCTCCAGGCAACATGATCATCTGTGATCCAGCTGGAAAAGAAAAACATGCTTTAAATAGGAAAGTAAAACATAGAGCAGCTGAAACCATTACAAGCACAGAATCAATATCGAGTGCATAAAACAAGAGAAGTTCAATTAACAAGGAACAGAAATCTGTTACATTACTAACACCATTTGACGCAATAACAAATGTAAACAAAAAAAAGGTACTCTGAGATCCTGCTTAATGGCAATAACATGATAAACTCAGCTAATATTATGGTTGTTTTGCAAGAGTAATAAGTGCATTAATAAAATGGAAGTCCATGTGCCCAATTTATTTTGAATTATCAGATTGCTAGTGATAGACTTCAATATGTGAGATTCTGCCAGGTAATATAAATATCATTTAGTGAGATTATCAGACAATGTAGTATGTTGTTCCATTCCTGACTGATGATTTGTCTCTGTAGTGAATTAGTGAGAATCCATTTGACTGTCTGTGGCTTTATCTTAACCAATCATGCTTCAAATCTAGCCCAAGGCTGAAATAAAATATTTGCCTTCCATCCCTGGTGGATTCAGAACGCAGTACACACTGCTTTTATTATCCATGTGAACTGCGGGTGAACATATATCTCAAACATAAATAACCTTCCCAAATTAAATAGCTCTCATTAAAAACTCTTGTTCAAAATATGAACTGTGATTTTGAAAGACTGTCAAAAAGGAGTCAATGGCCAATTAGTTTCCAAACAGTGCACAAGCCTAGCAGTTCAAGATGGTGGGTGGATTGACAAGGCAGGAGTGTGAATAGCAGACCTTCCAGCTTAGAGGGTGCTACAGCTTACCATTGCAGGTATGGGAGGTATGTCCATCTTCTCAGCATTTTTAACATACCTGACTAAAAAGAGGACCAGCATTGTCGCTGGGAAACTGCTCCACAATATGATATGGGGCTACAGCCATGGCCAGGTATGTGACAGAGGAGAGTCGTCTTTGGAGTTCCGACAGCCCCCTAGTATGCACTGGAAGGTCACGCCCAGTCTGCTCCCATGTTACTGACACCACTGGGAGCCTGCAGGCCAGTTTCTGTCAGTCACTGATTCAGAATCTTAAATCAGGCTGAGAGTGAGCGTAACGAGCTATCCTTCACGTAGAATCAGACAATCATAGAGAGGTACAGCATAGAAACACATCCTCTGGTCCAACCCATCCATGCACCCAGCGATCCTAACTTAATCTAATCCCATTTCCTAGTACTTGGCCCATATCCCTCCAAACCCTTCCTATTCATGTACCTATCCAGATGCCTTTTAAATGTTGTAATTGTACTAGCCTCCAACACTTCCTCTGGCAGCTCATTCCATACATGCACCACCCTCTACGTGAAAACATTATCCCTTAGGTCCCTTTTAAATCTTTCCCCTCTCACCCTAAACCTATGCCCTCTGGTTTTGGACTCTCACACCCTGGGGAAAAGACTATTTACTTTACCCATGCCCCTCATGATTTTATAAACCTTCATCAGCTCACCCTTCAGCCTCCAACGTTCCAAGGAAAGCAGCCCCAGACTGTTCAGCCTCTCCCTATAGCTTAAATCCTCCAACCCTGGCAACATTCTTTTAAATATTTTCTGAACCCTTTCAAGTTTCACAACATCCTTTCAATAGCAGGGAGACCAGAATTGAACAAATGTGGCATAACCAATATCCTATAAAGCCTCAACATGATTTCCTAACTCCTATACTCAATACACTGACCAATCAAGGCAAGTGTATCTATCCTGTCCACCTGCAGCTCTACTTTCAAGGAACTACCAACCTGTACTCTAAGGTCTCTTTGTTCAACAACATTCCCAGTACCTTAACATTGAGTGTATAAGTTCTGTCCTGATTTGCCTTTCCAAAATGCAGCACCACACATTTATCTACTTCCAGATGGGCAGCTACTCCAGTCCAGATCTGGCCTTCAGCAAAACAGCTTGAGGATGGTATAGTTTTAGCAAGCCAGAGAGCTGGCCTGTCCTGTGAAATTACAAGTTTTTTTTTAGAAGCTTTACCAAGGAGTTCCTAGCTTTCCAGTGATGGGGTGATCTCTTTTCCTGCAGTCATAAATGCTGGTTGGTACTCGAGTGCACTGATGTGTGCAGTTAATGCAGCCCAGGTGGTTTGGAAACAAAGATCAGCAGGTCAAATAGTAAATGAGCAATGGGAGGAGCACAGAGAAAGGCAAATTCAGATGTAGAATAACAATGAGGAGGAAAGGCTAGTAATTCCTGAATGACTAAAGAAATTAGATTAAAATGAAATAGAAAAAGAAAGCTTGTGAAAAATACAGACAAGCTTTTGAAAATTTTGCAGTCTCCTGCATACAACCAGCTATAACGAACATCAGTTATATTTCTGCAGTTGACAGATGCATTAAACAGAACACCAATCTTCTGTGCCTCAAAGTGAAACAACATATTACACTCCCCTTTGACTTCAGGGAGAGCATTTTTTCAGCCATAACCTCCAGGTGCAAGAATCATGAAATCTTACAAGACAGCACAGAAGAAGGTTCTTCAATCAATTCATGCCTGTGGTAGCTCTCTGAGAAAGCCATTAAATTAGCTTTATTCCTCTGCTTTTGCCCCACTGCACTAGATGTCTTTCTTTTTCAAGTGTATGCCCCATTTTCTTTTGAAAAGTTACTACTGAATCTATTTAAACTTTATTTTAGGCAGTGAGCTCCAGATAATAACTCACTGTGTGATGAGAGTGGTCTGGAAACTTTTAGAAACAATAATTCAAGACAAAATTAATAGGCATTTTGGAAAATACGGTTAATTTAAGAAAGCCAACATGGATATGTTGAGGAAAACTGTAGTTAACTAGCTAGCTTGATGTGGTAAGAGAGAGGGTTGATGAGAGTAACGCTATTGATGTGGCATATTTGGGCTTCCAAAGGCATTCATTAAAACACTGCTCAGCAGACTGCGAACAAAGTTATAGCTTGTGGAATACCCACAGAATATAAAATTAGCTGAGTGTCAGGAAACAAAAGGTGGTGGGGAACACTTCCTCTTTGGATTGGTGGAACATATGGAGTGAAATTCCCCAGAAATCAGTATTTGTCTCAGTAAACTGTTCTGAGTAGTGGAAGGAGGGCATACGTTGCAATGGCAACATGAGGAAAAGTGGTTAGAATCTGGAAAGCACAGCTTGAGAGTATGGTGGAGGCAAGGTTGATCCAGGCTTTTAAAAAAGGAATTGGATCATTATCTGAAAAAGAAAGATTTGCAGCCCCACAAGGAAAAGGCAAGGGAGTGACATCAGTTAGGTTGCTCTTTCAGGGAGCTAACATGATGGGCTGTAAACAGCTGTAATCATTCTATGATCTCCCCTTTGGTTCTTCTACTATTGTTCATATAACAGCAACTTTCACCAATCCACCCACCAGCAATAACTATAGAAACTAGAGTATGAGAGAAAGCTATCTTGAAATATAAAAATGGATAGCAAGAGTTTCTATGGATATTTTAAAAGGAAATGAATTGTCAAAGTGAGGATTGGTCCACGAGAGAGTGAGAATGGGACATTAATGGTGGATAATAAGGAAATGAATGAATAAAATGCATAAATACTTTGCTTCTGCCCTCACCTCAGGGGATAACAAAAACCTTTTTGGTAATAGTTGTAAATAACGAGAAACGAGAGAGATATTTTGTAAAATTACAATCATTAGGGAAGCAGTACTGAGCAAACTGATTATGCTGCGGGCTGACGTGCCCCTGGCTCTTGATGGATTTCATCTGAGGATTTTACTAGAAGTAGCTGATCAGCACTACATGTGTTTGTTTTAATATTCCAAAATTTACTAGATTTTGGAAAGGATCCATCAGATTGGAATGTAGCAAATATAATTCCTTCAGTCAAGAAGGGAGGGAAGCAGAAAGCAGGAACCTATAACCCAGTTAGTTTAATATTTGTCATGGGGAAGGTGTTAGAATCGATCTTTCAGGCAGTTATAGTTGGACACATAGAAAAGCTCAAGACAACTGGGAAAAGTCAGCAATGCCCTGTGAAAGTGAAATCATGTTTAACCAATTTGTTGGAGTTCTTTGAATTAATAATATATGCTATGCGTAAATGGGAGCTTGTAGATATACTCTACTTGGACTAGCAGAATACATTTGATGAGATGCAACATTAAGGTTATTGCATAAAGTAGGAGCTCATGATGTGAGGGTAACATATTAGCATGAATAGAAGATTGGCTGGCTGGTGGAAAACATAGAGTATGCATAAATGGGTAATTGCCTGATTGGCAGGATCTCATGAGTGGAATCCTTCAGGGGTCCATGTTGCAATCTCAGTTTGTTATAATTTCTAGCAATTATTTAGATGAGAGAAGTGAAGGTATGGTAGCTAAACTTGTAGATGACAAAAATAGGTAGGAAAGTATGTTGTCAGAGGGACAATAGGAAGTTTGCAGAAGCGCACACATAGGTTGAGGAAGTAGACAAAAATCTGGTAAATAGAGCATGACGTGGGAAAATGTGAAGTTGTTCACTTTGGCAGGATGAATGAAAAAGCAGAGTGTTACTTAAGTGGAGAATGATTGCAGAATTCCGAGAGAGCTAGGTGTCCCAGGACACGAGGCAGGTGCAGGTAGGATGCAGGTACAACAGTTAACTAAGAAGGCTACTGGAACACTATCCTGTATTACCAGAAAAATTAAACATAACATTAAGGATGTCATACTTAAGTTGCTAAAACCACATCTAAAATGCTGTGTGTACTTTGGACTTATTTAAGGAAGAATCCAAATGCTTTGGACACAGTTCAAATGAGGTTACTCGATTGATACCTGGAATAAATGGGCTGTCTTATGCAGAAATTTACAAGGATCCTTAGACAGCATCTTCCAACCCTCTACCATCTTGAAATACAAGGGCAGCAGATACATGGGAACACCACATCTAAACATACTGCTCCAAGCCATTTACCTTCCTGACTTGGAAGTATACTGTTGTTCGTTTGGTGTCAAAATTCTGGAATTCCCTCCCAATGAGATTGTTGTTCTATCTACAGCAAATGAACTGCAGCAGTTCAAGAAAGCAGCTCACCAGCATCTTCTCAAGGGCAACTAGGAACAAGTAATGTTGGATCAGCCAGCAATTCCCACGTTCCATGAATGAAAAAGAGAAAAAAAGTTTGACAGACTTATTTCCAGTGGAGTTTAGAAGAGCGAGGGTGACTTGATTGAAGTATGTAGATGGTGAATGACCTTCAAACATTGGCCTGACAACGATGTTTCCTCATGTAGTCCATCCAGTATTAGGGGATCTTGTTTAAAACTTAGGGGTTACCCTTTCAGGGCAGGGATGAGGAGAATTTCTACCCTCAAAGGGTTGTGCAACTTTGAAACTCTTTACCTCAAAAAGCAGTGGAGGCTGGGTCATTGAATATTTTTAAGTGAGAAGTTGTTAGATACTGATTTGGCACAGGAACGAAAGGCTACCGGGGGGATGAAAAAGAGGAATTTGAAATCATGATCAGGAGCAGGCTTGAGGGGCCAAATGACCTATTTCTGCTTTTAATTCATCTGTCTGTATTCAATCAAAGCCTCTCCTTATTTTGCCCACTTGTATGAAATCTGCCCTTATCATTTTCCAAACTCAAGGATGAAATCAGATGACCAAGGGCCAGGTGTAGTCCCACAGAAGCATGAAAGGAGATGTTCATAACTATCTATAACTATAAGTTGTGGCTTGGGCTGTTACATAAACCTGCTTTTCAAGTAAAGTGACTGCATATTATTTAATGTATTATTTATCAATAACACAAGAAATACAACACTATTCTGTCAGGATATTAACTCCAGTTTCTTTATTCTCTCCGCACCAGTCTCTTAGCACAAGCATCAGTCTGGTCAATCTCTTCTGCACCCTTCCAAGGCCTATACATCCCCCCTAAAATGTGGTGTCTAGAACTGGCCACAATTCTTTGGCTGAGACCTAACCATTTAGGTTTGGTGCAATTTCTTTGCTTTTGCACTCTATCCCAGTATTGATAAAGCCAAGGACATGCCATCTACTTCTTAACAGATCTAGGAAATTTTTCTGCCAAGTTCACATTCAAAAGGGAAGTAGACTGTTATTTGAAAAGGAAGAATGTGCAGGGTTCTAGGAAGATGGTGAGAGAATGGAACCAAATGAAATCCTCATTTGGAGAGACGGTGCGGTCACAATGGATTGGTGACCTCCTTCAACATGGTAACAATTCGGTCCTTCTGTGAAAATCCATGTTTGCACTCTCATAGGAACAGTCATTTCATTTTTTTATTTATAGAGTCATAGAGATATACAGTGTGGAAACAGACCCTTCGGTCCAACCCGTCCATGCCGACCAGATATCCCAAACCAATCTAGTCCCACCTGCCAGCACCCAGCCCATATCCCTCCAAACCCTTCCTATTCATATACCCATCCAAATGCCTCTTAAATGTTGCAATTGTACCAGCCTCCACCACTTCCTCTGGCAGCTCATTCTATACAAGTACCACCCTCTGCGTGAAAAAGTTGCCCCTTAGGTCTCTTTTATATCTTTCCCCTCTCACCCTAAACCTATGCCCTCTAGTTCTGGACTCCCCGACCCCAGGGAAAAGACTTTGTCTATTTATCCTATCCATGCCCCTCATAATTTTGTAAACCTCTATAAGGTCACCCCTCAGCCTCCGACGCTCCAGGGAAAACAGCCCCAGCCTGTTCAGCCTCTCCCTGTAGCTCAGATCCTCTAACCCTAGCAACATCCTTGTAAATCTTTTCTGAACCCTTTCAAATTTCACAACATCTTTCCGATAGGAAGGAGACCAGAATTGCTTGCATTATTCCAACAGTGGCCTAACCAATGTCCTGTACAGCCGCAACATGACCTCCCAATTCCTGTACTCAATACTCTGACCAATAAAGGAAAGCATACCAAGTGCCTTCTTCACTATCCTATCTACCTGCGACTCCACTTTCAAGGAGCTACATGTCTGCACTCCATGGTCTCTTTGTTCAGCAACACTCCCTAGGTCCTTACCATTAAGTGTATAAATCCTGCTAATTTCTTCTTATTATTAGTCCTTTCATATTTATCTGCAATGAAGTCAATCGAACTATCACCCAAGAAGCTTCCTTCGCAATCAGCAGGTCTTGTTGCAGAAGTCTGCAGACATCTCCTGTCTGGAGAAATGCATCCTGCTGTTGTATTCCTCCAGATAGGTCCAAGGAGGTCACTCTTGATCGACAGATAGTTGGGGGTGTGAGCTGCCATCATCCCTTGCTGTCGTCTATGCGTCTGACGAAATTGACACGACTGCATCTGAACAATGCAGCAATTACACTTTTACGTTCCTTCATAAGATCTGAGCAGAGTTGGAAAAGCCAGTATTTGTTGATCTGCTTCCCTGCCCTTGAGAAAGTGGTGGTGAGCTCCATTCTTGAGCTGCTGCTTGTGTAGACACATGCACAGAGCTGTTAGGGAGGGAATTCCAGGATTTCGATCCAGTAGCAATGAAGGAGCGGTGACAATGTTCTAAGTCAAGATTGTGAGGGACTTTCAGGAGAACTTGCAGTTGATGTTCCTATGCCTTTGCTGCACTTTTAAAAAAAAACTTTCATGGGATGTACGTTGTAATTTGAAAGGACTGAATATTTTACAGCTATTGATCACAGTTGTCATCGTCAGAATTACTGGACCTAGCTTTGAAATTACAGAATTGTAAACTGAATTTGAACTCCACCAGTACTGGGATTTGAACCCATGTCCCCGCAGCATTAGCTAGGGCCTATGGATTACTAATTCACTATATTACCACCTACAACATCATCTTCCTCTTAACTTTCTAGGTTGCAGAGTTTGCAGGTTTGGAAGGTGCTGTCGGAGGAGACTTGATAAATTCCTGCAGTACCTCTTGGAGAGGGTACACATTGCTTCTGCATGTGAGGGAATAACTATTTAAGGTGATGGATGGCGTATCCATCAAGAGGACCCCCATAATAAGAATAATAAGCTTACTATAGATTGTACTGCAAGACAGGTAAAGCAGCAATCTATAAGCTGGAAATGTTCCTGGCAGATATGACTGTGAATGGATCTTCTGATCCTGAGAGCTGCAGCTTTGTGTTTCTTTCCCTATGTATTAAGTAGTTGTTGTGTATGAATATCAGCTTTAGGGCTAGGCAGGCCTGCTGCAATTTTCAGTTAAAATCCTTTTGCAATCTCACTGTCATCACTAAAGTGAGATTTTTGGATGATAAAGAAATTCCAATCTGCCTCAGAGGCACCTGTCACAAATCTGAAAACAGTTGAAGGGGCAACAGGCAAGAACATCAATCATTCAGCCTGAAGCTGAGCTCCCGACATGAGCTATTCCCATCCAGTTTGGGCTAAGGTTGCATCTAACAGTGCAGAACCCTCAGAAACATTAAAGGCAGTGGCAGGAAGGTACAACTAAATGCCATCAGAAACTGACTGTGTGTGTTGTGAGAGCAGGATGTAGATGAAGGGGAGAGATCAAAGGGATGGGTCCTTAGAGTACCTAGGCAGGGGACTCATGCTTGGATATGGAGGGATAGAACTGTTCAAGGGCAATTCTAATAATTTAGATGAAGGAAAAAACACTATAGAGCAGGGATAAAGTATTCTACAACCAGATTTTGCTGTCAGTGTTTTAGAAGATCAAGGACTCAAATTTACTTGGAAACAGACAATATCGTGTGCAAGATACTTTTACATCCACCTGATCAACTTTAGGCAGACTGCAAATCCAGTGTACCAGCCACTTTCTGTTTAGTAAAACCAAGGTATATTTTCTAGGTGTGAAATTAGGACACTTTATCTTTCATTAAAGAAAACAGTAGTTTACAACTTAGATCCATTGTAACAGTGCTGTTTAATTGAGTCCTGAAAAAAACAAAATGGATAGAGTCTTAAACATTCAAATGTGACTAGGGGTTCATGATATTTTACTTGATTGGCATTAAGAGGTAGCAGCTGACAATGTGTTGCTGGAAAAGCGCAGCAGGTCAGGCAGCATCCAAGGAGCAGGAGAATCGACGTTTCGGGCATAAGCCCTTCTTCAGGAAGATTTTAACCTACTGCGAATCCTCTTACAAGGATGCCTTCCTTGAAGACGCTCTCTTCCACTCCAGCATCTGCAGTCCTCACTTTCTCCATTAAGAGGTAGCACACAAGTTATGCCAACTAATTTGCTGCAATGATTCCATCTCAGTATAAATTGTTGGGCTCTAGCTGATGCTTTTAGTCAATTGAAAGTAAACTGACTAAAGCCTAGCCAATGGCCAATTCAAATCCCAAGTGAGTTTCTGTCTTGCAATACATATTGTGTATGTGTCAGCTTGCAATCTGATAGTATCTGATAAAACCAGTGTGCTGTTTCAGGGAGATGTTAGCCCAAAGACAAAGGAGTTCAATAAATCAAAGTAACATCCCCAGTATTGATGCTATATTTTTACAAAACCGTTTTTAAGTCCGACTAGTTTTGAAAGGAGTTATAGAGGAGAAAGCCTTTTTTAATCCTGCAAGAGGCTCATTCTTGTGATCAACTGGATTTATAAATGCTAGAAGAGAGAGGTCTGCAAAGAGGACTTTGAAAAAAAATCAAGCCAAAATGCAACAAAAACGAGGATTTTTAGCAGCAGCAGCAGCAGGAGTAAGGTTGGGGCAGAGGTAGGCAATATTCTGGAGGTAGAAATAAGAACTGCTGCTGATGCGTTGTGGGATTTGAAGTACAAAAAGTTTTATACAGTCTGGGTCAGCCATAATGTTGGAGGCGAGGTGAAACAAGCTGACTTTATCAAGGGGCTCAAAATGAAAGGGCATTCCAAAGCCTGACAATCCAGTAACTTCTCTCTAGATTTTTTTCCAATCATTTTGAATTCATGGCATCTGGTGATTTACATACTCACAGAGATAAAATTTATTCCACATCTATTCTACCAAAATTTCTTCTCATCTTGAGAAGCTCTTGTATACCACATACTAATCATCTCTGTCACAAGGAGAACAGCCCCAACATTTCAATCTCTCCACATTGGGGAAGTCCCTCATCCTGGTCAACTTTGTTTGTTCTCTTTCTGATGCTTTACACCTATCCACAATGCTCAAACTGAGACCTAAGCATGATCTCTTTGCCCTCACAATCTATTCTACTTCTAAACCAAAGTAACCCATTTTTAAAAATCAGTTTAACAACTTTCCTGATCACCTACAAATCCTCTCAAAGTACATCACTTCACAATCCTCCACAATTAAACTCTAGCTGCTATTGTTCTGCCCATTTCATGGCAGCAAGTCATCCAATAGTCAGCAACTAACCACATCTTCCTTCAAGTTTCGTACCATCTGAAAACTTTATAAAGCTGTGCCCTAGATCGGTTGTTATAAATACCTTATTATAAATGATTTGGATGAAAAGTAAAGATCCAATTATTCTATTTGGCATCCATTTAGCTCTGCAATTCACATCTTCAATCTCTTTTCCTCACCACCTCTCCCAATTCCTTTAAGATGTTTGTTAAGACCATCTCCTTTGAATTATCTTGATCACCTGACCTAATCCATAAATTGTGTATATTTCTGCTTGTGAAGTGCCTTAACTGGGTGCAACAGAGTGGACAATGGCCCAATTAAAATTCTATTATATAAGTAGATGGATAAAAAACTGCAACACAATAAGACTTTAATCTGTCCTATTCAATTAGGTTGAATATTTGATCACTGACAAGTTATATCTTCTACTTTGTTCTTCTTTTCCCACAATTGGGTGTTTCCATGTTATGTAGCTTTAACAATGGAGAGGTAAATCACAGGGAGTGCCATCAATATTCTGCTTTGAAATCCTGGCAGATGTGAAAAATTTCTAATATTCCAAAAAGTTGCTTTAATTTAGGTGATCTTTGAATACATTTTCAATTTTCTAATTATCACTTTAACTATTTCATCAAAACAGAGTCAATAATCACACTGAGTGCCAGGAATAGAAATAGCCAATGTCATTTAAACATACACACCCTTTACAAATAACACATTCCTTATTAGCAATAGAAAATAAGCCATCAAAGACAGAGCAGCTTAGAGATTGTTTGTTCAGGGCAATTGGATGTTGGCCTCAATTGTGCAGGCAGCAGCAAAACAAGAGTGCTCACTGCAGTCCTCACTTGCAGAGGGATTTTCCCTATGTCTCTGTCAAATCAAGGAGACATCTCAGCACGTAGCGTCAGACATCTCAGCAAGCATTTAGGCAGCCAATCAAGTTGAGTTATGCACAGGAAACAAAGTATGTGTGTTTTTACATAATTGTGGAGAAATTTGACATTTCACAAATAAACAATTAGGTTTTCAAGGCTAGTAAAGCTATTCATTGGTAACATGATCACAGGTCAGAACCACAAAACACTGTAGACATTTTACTCTGTAATTACAAGATGTGTTTTTTTAAACCAGGACCGATACAGTCAAACATAGCTGCAGATGTAAATTAAGTGGATGTCTGAATAGAGACACCGAAGGAACACAGCACCTAAACAGAAACTTCAAACAGACTGGATTGTGATCTCTTGTCTCTTTAAAAATAATGAAGGGTCACAAACCCCTGCTCATCAGCAGTCCATCTTCTGCAAATTATATCCAAACTGCAGAGATAATTTGTGATTTTACCTTTGAAGATGACAGTTAAAAGGGCAGTTAGAACTCTATTGAGTGTAATCATAGAACTCAATACTTTTGTCTATACCATCCTAGGTTCTAGTGTTAGAATGCTGTGAAGGTCACAGAAAAAGAACTATCCCCTAGTTACTTCTGTGTTGTAGGTAAAGACTGTCTCTCACTCCAAGTGTTGTCAACCAGTTAAAAAGACAGGATAATGAAGAATTCTCTGTCAGCCTGAATGACGTAAGGACTCACAACCACAGCATCTTGACCAATCCACGGAAATAAAGGTTATGAAACTGATTCTCAAACAATCCACATCAATGCTACAGTTGACCTCTACTACAGTGGCACAATATTCAATTACCCATTCTTTTCAATTCAGAGATAGATCCATATATCTTTTTCTTAACTTTTATCTTTTTTAATCTTATTTCTAAACTGTGAGTCTGTGTGTTTCATTACCTATTCCTCTCACATTTATGCACCTTGTGGTAATTCAAGAAAGTCTGGTTAAATCAGCTCCTTTTAAAATACTCAGGATTATATTCAGCACAGACTGGTTGGACTGAAGGGTCTGCTTTTGTGTTGTATGGCTCTATGACACTATCAGTTAATCTGGTTTTGGGAGAAAGCTATCCAGAAAGAAATGTATCCTCTTAAAATTAACCTCATCGTAACCAAGTGAGGGGATGGGTGAATAACCAAGAGGAGCCAGTTCATCTTTCCTCATGCAGGAGCTTAACAATTTAAGGTATCCTGCCTGGAACTGTAATAAAATTCAGTAACCTTGTCTGTGATTTGATTATGACATAAGTAATTATGAAATTGTAATAAATGAGGCTATTAAAACCCAATTAACACCCTATTCAGCAAAATGCAACATTTTCCAGTTTTTTACAGCATGACAAATAATGTTACAATGGAATTTTTCATCAACTATAAGGGTAAATAGCAGTCTCCCAAAACTTTACAGTACATCATGCAGAGGAGGATATTCTCACTGACAGAAAGTTCTGGATTTCAGCACTAGTCTGTACACTTCCAAACTTTCTGTCAGTTGCAGTGGCACCATAAAAGGTAGCATTGGTAGAAGATTAGCTAACTAATAGAAGACAGAGATGGAAAAAGGAGTCTTTTTCAGGATGGCAATCTGCAATTAGTGGAGTACTACAGGATCAGTGCTGGGGCCACAATTATTTACAATATATATTAATGATTTGAATGAGGAAAATCAGTGTACTTTTATCAAATTTGCAGAAGACACAAAAACAGACAGGAAGGCAAATAGTGAGGGATGACACAAAGAGCCGACAGAGCAACACAGTCAGGTTAAGTGAATGGGCAAAAACTCAGCAGATGGAATATAATGTGAGCTTATACACTTTGGCAGGAAAAGCAGAGGAGGAGGATATTACTTAAATGGAGAAAGACTGCAGAAAGTGACACAGGAGAGATTTCGGAGTTCTCATGCATGGATCATGAAAAGCTAGCATCCAAGTTCAGCAGGTAATAGTGAAGACAAATATAATGTTGGCCTTTATTTCACAGGGAATGCAGTATAACAATAAGGAAGTTTTGCTAAAACAAAGCACTAGTCAGACCATGGCTAGAATACTATGAACAGTTCTGTGCCCCTTATCTCAGTAAAGATACTCTGGCTTTAGATGCAGTCTGGAGAAGGCTCACTAAGCTGCTCCGTAGAAAAGGTTGGGTCTGCTGGAATTGGAACTTAGGTAAATGAGAAGCACCTTATTGAAACATTCAAGATTCCTTGGGGATTTGGCAGGATAGATGCAGATTGATTATTTTCCCTTGTGGGAGTCCAGGACCAGATGACATAATCTCAGAATAATGGGTTGCAGATTTAAGACAGAGATGAAGAGGAATTTCTTCTCTCAAAGGGTATGAACCTGTGGAATTCTTTACCATAAGGGTTGAGTTATGAAGTTTATTCAAAATTGAGATAGATGTTTAATCAGTGAGGGTAACAAGGGTTATGGAGAAAAGACAGGAAATTGGAGTTGACGGTTATAGGATCAGGATTCGCAGATCGCAGGCTGATTGCAGGATCAGCCATGTTTTCATTGAATGGTAGAACAGACTTGATGGGTTGAATGGCTTATGGCCTACTCCTGCCCCTACATCTTATGTTAACAGAATACAGACAATTTTGCCATTCATTACTGCAGCATTATCTGGGCCAGAAAAACTCAATTCCATGTGAGTGCAATTAGCAAGGTCAGGTGGGTTCCACATGGTCCCAGTGATCCTTTTCCCATTCACTATGTGGTATTCCTGTCCATATCTCACATTCACAGCAGCACTACCAGTCAAATTGAATCAGAAGTGCTGCAACATCAGGAATAGCTTACAGTAAGTCAGGTACATAAACTACAAAGAAACTTGGGAGAGGAAAGGGAAATTAAAGTCTGGGTTGTATTTAGAGAAGACAGAGTTGTGTGAAAGGGTACTTTGAGGAGTAGGGAATGACAAAAATTCTTCTTGAAGGGGGAAAGCATGGACTTCTGGGCAGACATAGAGCAGGGCAATAATTTAGTGCGGAAGCCAAGACAGAGTAATGCTCTACATTAGAGGGTTGATACATCACTGAACAGCTGCAGGTCAGCCACACCTCTAGCGTGTCAGCCAATGTGCATTATGCACATTAATGTCAATGACATAGGCAGAAAGAGGGCTGTGATCCTACAGTCAGAATTTAGAAATTGCTAGCAGGACAGGGAGAAATATGCAGCTGGTCAGGATCATAGGAAAGATGACTGGGAAACGCTTATAGCAAGTTGGAATCACTGTGAAATAGTCCGGGAACACAGTGAAACCTGTCCAGATTATAGGCAAGCTGACTGGAAGGAATGCAAAGAAGATTGAGGTCACTGTGAAAATGACTGGGAGGAGTTTGCGGTAATTCAGAATCAATACATCACAGACGAAGAGGAGTGCAGAAGGTCAAGATCATTGTGAAGCAGGCCAGGAGGAGGACTGTAAAATAGATCAGGATAATTATGAAGCAGACCGGAAGTATCAGCTGGTCATGACAACTGTGAAGCACACTGGAAGGCAGTGAAACAGGTCTGAGTCACTGTGACACTCTTTGACTCTGAGTCACTGTGAAGCAGACTTGTAGGAGTCTGCAGCAGATTGGGATCACTGTGAAGTAAATCAAGAGCACTGCAAAAGAGGCCAGGATCTGGAAGCACTGTGAAAACAGGTCCAGGTTACAGTGAAACTGATCAGGAGGAGAGGGAAGCTGATCATTATCACTGTGAAGCAAATCAAGAGACAGCAAAGGAAATCAGGAATGCTGTGAAGCAGACTGGGAGGATTGAACAGCAGTTTGGGATTACTGTGAAACACACTGGGAGGACTGAGAAGGACATAAAAATCACTGTGAAGCGGAATGGGTTACAGTGAAACAGGTCAGGGTTACTGAGCAGATTGGTGGGTCTGTGAAACAGGTTAGGATCTCTGTGAAGCAGCAATCGATAGAAACCTCCCATTGATGGCCTGACTGAGACCCACGTGGCACAGATTTAAAATTGTTTTTAGAAGGAAGCAGTGTAATATGAAGAAAAACCTTTTCATGCAGTGAGTAGTTAGGGTCTGGAATGCACTTCCTAATAGCGTAGTTGTCGCAGAACCAACTAAAGCTAAGGATATTCAATCATTAGATAAAAAGAAAAGAAAAGAAAATGCAGGGCTACAGGGAAAAGGGAGGGGAGTGCCATTAGGTGAACTGTTCCTTCACAGGGATAGTAGAAACAAGTTTATAATTTAGAGTATGAAGATATTCATATGTCCATGAATAGAAACACACGATACATTGTCATAACACAAAATATGTACATTTTGAGATTGTTATAAATCAAATGAACTTTAATTCCCAATTCTATTTCACTACAGTAAATCAAAAAATTCAAAGAAATTATGTTTACGCCAAGTCTAATTTGAAAGATGAAAATAATCTTTCAGGACATCACAAGTTGAAACACAATGAAATTCTATGCTGTTTCTGCGCTGTATGCAATAGATCAGACCATATCTTACAACAATCTCATTTAATCAAGATGTTTTAAATCTTGGTGCAATGGAAAAGTGGAGAAAGAAATAGGAGAGAGAATAACTTCATATTGCCAATGTATTGTCCTGGTAAGCATTGGGGAATTCACCATAACAAATTTCTTTCCCCTTTCTACAAAGGTTTTTCATGGAATGAATGGGCCTTAAAACTCAATTTGCAAAATAGATGAGTCATAAAGAACATACTTTTCTCATTCAAAAGTATTGGTAACAATGGCATAATTTCACAATAACCAAACTGGTTGGTTGAGGATACTCTATCAGTGTTACCACATTCAATTATAACACATTGCAGAAAATAGGATAATACATGATTTGCTTGAGGTGTGCCCATCCCTTAACTTGACAGTTCAACACTGGTCTTGTGGAGCCAGATAAATAGTATTGGGAAAGAATACTTAACTCTAAATGTCTCATTGTTACAACATTATGGATTGAAATCAATGCTATGTGTTTCACAACCCCATAATCACAAGATATATCCAGATAAGTTGATGAAAACGTTGATGAAAAAGTTGTGAAGGGTCACTGGATCTGAAATGTTAACTCTGCTTTCTCTCCACAGATACTGCCAGACCTGCTGTGTTTTTCCAGTCATCTGTTCCTGTCCCTGATTTCCAGCATCCACAATCTTTGGGTTTTTTTTAATTCAAATTCACTTTAGTTCATCCATTTCAACAGAAAGCACTACTGATCCCGGAGAAGTGTCTAACTAGTGTTGGAATGGTTCAACAATTTTGTCCCTTCCTTGCCCAGAAATCTAAAACAAGTGCTGATGCGACTAACAATTAAAATTCCACATCAGGATGTTGTTTAAGCCTTGCTGCATTTGGACATGGGCAACTTCATGATCGGATGCTGCAAATTGTACAATCATTATGAAATATTCCCACATTGGATCTTAGCATGGGGACTTGGCCATTGATGAAGCAGACTGAGGAAATCCTGCAGTGATGTCCGGCAACTAAGGCAGACAACCATCCTCCTTTATTCCAGCTATGACTCCAACCAGTGGAGAGACTTCCACCTGATTCCCGTTGACTCCAGTTTTACTAGGGCTCCTTAATGCCACAGCTTGGTCAAACGTCAAGGGTAGTTACTCTCATGTCACCCTCACTTTTGGAGTTCAGCTCTTTTGCAAATGTTTAGATCAAGTTTGTAATAAGGTAAAGATCTTCACTACGTGAAGCATCTCTTCACAACATCAGTCCTACATCCACCAGATACTAAGCCTGTAGCCTAGACACAATTGAGATACCTTGGAAAGCTAAGTCCTGGCGTTCCTACACAGACAATGAGAGCTGCACTGGACTTTCGATGGATGCACCCTACTCTAATTTAAATGAAAAATGGGATAGGAAACGTCCATCCAAAAAGCTTGATCTGCAGCACACTTGAGTCAAGAGTAGAAAAATTGGCGAGGGATCAGCTATTACATGATTTCTGCTCATAATCAAAAGGGCAAGTTGGGATAATAAAAACAGGACTAATTGTCCACAGAGGCACAGCAGGGAAGTATTGGAAGTGTTGCAGCACTGAGATTTCATAGATACATAGTGGTTACATTTACAACTAATGGTCATCCTCCAGGAAAAGTAAAAGTGTAATCTGCACAAAGAAGCTTCTGATCTATGCAGTCAACTCAGAGGTTCCTTGTACCTATGGCATGAACGTGTTACCTGTTCTCAGCATAAGAAAAGCAATGCATGTTGCACGTTCATTTCAGTGCAGTGGCCTTGGTAGAATTTAATGGTGGGCTGAGGCAGACAGGTTGCCAAGGCCTCACCTGACACACTGTGGCAGTGCCATCCACAGAATTCTGTGGGTTCTCCTATCTGCAGACTCGCCAATTGGGGACTGCTAAATTCTGCCAAGGCTGCTATACGGGAAAGAAAATGCAACTTTCAGCAATGCATTGCACTTCACACACTGAGATCAGCCCTCTTGAGGCACTGAAATGACCAGTAGATGGACATTTCAGTGTTGAGCCAGGTGGGAGGACCATCACAGAGTGAAACCTGGCAACTTACTCTTCTCATGCTGTAAGGCTGGAAAGAATGGTGGGGGCACCCACATAGCAGCTCCTTTTCTTATAGTATTGTGTGCATGCCTACACTCCAAAGACAGCAGTGGTTCAAAAGCAATTAGAGATTGGCAATAAATGCCAATGATGCCCACACCCAGTGAAAAAGTACAGAAACCTTAATTTTTAAAAATTCCACATAATACTCTTAAGATACCTTATTATGAGCATATATCTATTATCATTCCTTCAACTAATTTAATACTCAGTAGTCGGAATGTACATTTGAGTCAATACCAAAAGTAGTAAGTTGCACTACTATAAAGGAATCTATGAAGCCATGAATAGAAGATAAGGATTTGATTTCAGAGAGGATGGGAAAAAACTGGAAAAAGCAAAGTATGATATTCACCCACCCACCACCCTGCACCAAAACAAGTTCTTATTTTATAAACACAGAGCACTGGAGAAACTTAGCAGGCCTGGCAGCATCTGTGGAGAGAGAAACAGAGTTAACATTGAGTCCCGTATAACTGTTCTTCAGAACTTATTTGACAACTAACTGTCTCCTGTGAACTGATAAAAGTCTTCTTTATCATTCTTTTATTCATGTGTCGCCTCTCAGAATCAAAGTAAACTACACAAACCATTGAAGGTGGCATTCAATGACTCAGCAGGTTGGAAAGGTGGCTAATAAAATTTATAAATCGGGGTACAGAGTACAAAGGCAAGTTCGCTATCATAAACCTGTATAAAACACTGGTTTAACCTCAACTGGCGTATGGTGGTAAGGTTTTAGTACCACACTTCAGGATGATATGAAGGCATTGCAGAGGCTGCAGAAGAATACTTCCAGGGATGAGTAACTTCAGTTATGTGGATAGATTAGAGAAGCTAGGGCTGTCCTTTAGAAGGTTATGAGGTGATTTGAAAGAGGCACTTAAAATGCTGGAGGTCTAGACAGAGCAGATAAAGAGAAACTGTTCCCATTGACAGAAGGATTGAAAGCCAGGATACAGATTCAAGTTGGTTGGCACACAAGAAGTAATGATGATTTGAGGAAACCTTTCTCCATAGTTTGTGTGCAATTCTGGTCTCCTTCCTATTGGAAATATGTTGTGAAACTTTGAAGGGTTCAGAAAAGATTTACAAGGATGTTGCCAGGGTTGGAGGATCTCAGCTACAGGAAGAGGCTGAACAGGCTGGGGCTGTTTTCCCTGGAGTGTCGGAGGCTGAGGGGTGACCTTATAGAGGTTTACAAAATTATGAGGGGCATGGATAGGATAAATAGGCAAAGTCTTTTCTCTGGAGTCGGGGAGTCCAGAACTAGAGGGCATAAGTTTAGGGTGAGAGGGGAAAGATATAAAAGAGACCTAAGGGGCAACTTTTTCACATAGAGGGTGGTACGTGTATGGAATGAGCTGCCAGAGGATGTGGTGGAGGCTGGTACAATTGCAACATTTAAGAGGCATTTGGATGGGTATATGAATAGGAAGGGTTTGGAGGGATATGGGCCGGGTGCTGGCAGGTGGGACTAGATTGGTTTGGGATATCTGGTCGGCATGGACGGGTTGGACTGAAGGGTCTGTTTCCATGCTGTACATCTCTATGACTCTATCTGGAATACTTTGCCCTGAGACTGTGGTGCAGGCAATTTAATTGTGGTTTTTAAATAAGAATTTGATAAATATCTGCGTAAAATGACTGCAGGTTTACAAGAAAAGACAGCAGAGTGGAATTAGGTGAATCACACTTACAAACAACAGACACAGGCAAGATGGACCACATGGACTCCTTCTACACTTTAACCATTCTGGAAAACACTCCACAAGTAAAGATTAGATATAAACTTACAATTCAAAACATAGCCCAATCCCTGAAACTATTTTCTGAATGAACAAAAGTATTCCCTTGCAACGAAAAGCAAAAGAAAGTTGACTTCCTGTGCATAAAGTTTACACCATTGATTAATGTAACCATGTTCTTACCACCATGCTCCAGCAGGGCCGTAATAATCGCCAAAGAGTGGAAGACAGGACAGAATGAAAGGCACACCCCACGCTGCAACATAATATGCACTGCAAGAAATAATGCAAGGAGAATAAAATTAATTCTGACAAACAATGACTGGTAAAATAAACTTATTACTGACATGGCTGGAAAATTGATTGAGAAGCAGGCGACACCAAGTAGGGGTAATGGGTAGGTACTCAAATTTGCAGGATGTGACCAATGATGTCCCTTAAGGATCGTGTTAGGGCCTCAATTATTCACATTATTTATTAACAACTTAGATAATGGCATAGAAAGTCATATTTGCAAATGTGCTGATGACACTAAGTTAAGTAGCATTGCAGGCACTGTAAATTATAGCATAAAAGCATATTGATAGACTAACTGGAGTTCGGAGGCAGATGGAGTACAATGTACCTTATCCATTTTCAACCAATTGAGGATAGATCAGGGTACTTCCTCGATGATGTAAAAGTTAAATACACAGGATATCCAAAGACACTTGAGAGTTCAGGTGCATAGATCTTTAAAATGTCACCAACACATGCAGAAAATAATGAAGAAAGCGAATGCAATGCTGGTCTTTATATCTGGAGGACTGCAGTACAAGGACACAGAGGTTATGCTGCAGTTATACAAAACTCTGGATAGATCCCACTGGGAGTACAGTGAGCAGATCTGGGCATCGCACCTTAGGAAGGATATATTGGCTTTGGAAGGAGCACCACGTAGGTTTACACGAATGATACCTGGACTTCAGGGGTTAAGTTATGAGGAGAAATTATATAAACGAGGCTAGTTTTCTCCAGAATTTAGAAGGTTAAGGAGTGTTCTGACTGAACAGGAAGAGACAGGGTTCCTAAAGATAATTTATTTCTACTGGTTGCGGATTCTAGAACTAGGAGGCATAGCCTGAGAATTAGGGACAGACCGTTCGAGAAAGATGTTAGGAAGCACTTCTATACTCAAAGGGTAGATGTTTGGAACTCTCTTCCACAGATGGCAGTGGATGCTGGATCAGCTTTGTTAGGGTCAAGTCTGAGGTAGACATTTAATATGGGTAAAAGGCAGGTTTATGGAGTTAAGCCACAGATCAGCCACGATCTCATTGAATGGTGGAACAGGCTCAAGGGGCTGAATGGCCTACTCCCATTCCTATGTCCTTGTGTCATACACTTTGAATTGGGTATACATTGACCCTCAAAATGGTGACACTCAATCCTGGTGCATAGCTTTGTTTGATGGAGTGATATTTCTGGACATCAGTGCATTTGATTAACAGTGTTTCCAATTTTGTGTCCAACTGCAGAATCTAAATTTTGTAACTATAGTTATTGATTCAGGATGAATTGTGAAAATTGTAGAACATTTCTGGAAAATAATTTGAAAATAGTGTCCAATAGTACACATATTTATTTTCCTTTCTTTATTTGGAACATAATTTTTACATTGAATTTTTATTTGTTTTCCCAGTTTGAAAGTTTGATTAGAAACATTAAACTGAAAATTAAAAGTAAATTATTAAATCAGTAATATTCTTCAGCATTCTAAATACAGAGCTAAATAACTGTTAGCAATATCATGATGAAGAATACAGAGAAAGACCATTTCCACCAGTCTGTGAAGAACAGATGCAGTGTTATATATTACAATAAGGTTCTAGTACTAAATTTCAAAGAGCTTCTGACCACAGTTAGAGTCACAAGAATTTTCTGGCATTCTCATGCCATTCAGTTTAACAACAAACTATGAAACAATAGACATGGAGAAGTGTGGCTAGTGAAGGCTGTGGCTAAAGCCTGCTCATTCAGTAAAAACATCTTACTGCAGGAAGTGCAGTCAAAAGCGTGTAGGATACTCAACTGCTAGTACCATCATCTATTAAATCCCACATCCAATCTGTTTAGGTCAACTATGGGAAAAGCCATAAAGCAAAATCCAACTTTGTAAAAAGTTTACTGTCAGCTTGTAGGTGGAATGAATACAATGAGTGAATTTGACCAAAAAGCAGCTAAGTGTCTATTTTTGGTGCATTTCATGGAACTTTTCTCTCTGTGAGAGTTAGCAAGTATTTTCACACCACCTTTCTAAACCTGCTGCATACCTCTGCACCAGGGCCCCATGGCACCCAAATGACATACTCTCACACTCACCACAGGTGGGACGACTGGCCACTGCTGGGACCTCCCAGGATTCCTGATGCCAGTGCCAAAAATGTGTTGCTGGAAAAGCGCAGCAGGTCAGGCAGCATCCAAGGAACAGGAGAATCGATGTTTTGGGCATAAGCCCTTCTAGAGGAAAGGGCTGAAGAAGGGCTTCCTGAAGAAGGGCTTATGCCCGAAACGTCGATTCTCCTGTTCCTTGGATGCTGCCTGACCTGCTGCTCTTTTCCAGCAACACATTTTCAGCTCTGATCTCCAGCATCTGCAGTCCTCACTTTCTCCCTGATGCCAGTGCTGGCAGTTCACTGTTGTTTTGCAAAGGTTCCTGTCAGTTACCTCAGATATGTCAGAGGGAAACCAGCACCCCTCTTTGCCAACTGGGACCTGGAGGGTCTAGTGAACAGGGGGAGTGTGTGATCGCCGTCCATGGGACTGTACCCTGAGACGTTGGTATTTGGGGTGTAAGACAGCGGGTCAGAGCAGCAAGGTGGGAATTGTCATGTTTAGATTCTATTCAAAAGGTACGAGAATGGGAAGCAGCATATCAATGAGGCACAATGATATAATAATTAGGGTATTAATACATATCATGTATAAGTAGACATCTTGCTGCTCACTTGTGAGAATCACACCTGGCTGTTCAACAGTTGTTTGGAAATTGCACAATTTTGCTCTTGACATTAGAAGCCCCTTACTGCCAATCTCATGTGATCCGTCCAATTTTCTCATCAAGGCCCTTGTCATTCAGTTGCTGGGAAGCTTCCACCCGATATATAGGTATTTGTTATCTCTCAGTGTCAGGGTAGCTAAATGCCAAGCTCTTTGCGACAGTGCTTCATTCGTTTCTCTAAATGGAGCAGCAGAGACAGCTCCAGTGAAGCGTAATAATACCCTGTGCAAAATAACACCAAATTCAACTCTCAAAAGTTTACTTTGAAATGGTCATGCCTTGGAATGGAGGAAGGTGATCGGGAGACATGTATGTTGCTTTGTCATTAAGGTAGTTCATGTGATCGTCACCATCTTATTAAGTGTGCTTTGCACCCACTGAGAAATGACAGGAAAGGGACCATCCAAACTGAATAGTTTATTCACGACAAAAGATATGGCCCTCACTTTCTGCTGATGAATCTCTAGAAGAGATTAACTCAGATGTGTTTGGAGCATTGATAACATCATCCATTATGTATACTCCAATTATGTTGATCCCTCTTTCTGTGACCTACTTTTTTAATCTGGGATTGCATTTGCAAAACAGGTGCAGAACACACACAATGCCTTATGATCTCTTTGAAGGCAGTGTCTTGCAGAAGCATTACTGATGGTCTTCCTTTGTTCTTCTTATAGATTTTTCCAAGATAAAGAAAAACCCAGTGCAAGCAGAATCAAAGAGTCTGGAGCTTCTCAGCAGGATGCATCAAGTATCCCAGGGGCCCAGCAATGAGAATAAATATCAACACCCCAGAGAAAGTAGCTGCTAGCTTGGAGGAACACATCACCCGGGATTTCTCACTTGCAAGTGAGATGTGAAGGAGCAGACGTGAAATTGGAAAGATGTAATTGGGCTGAATGCTCCCAATATGTAATGGCTGCATGGGCAAAGGAGTGGAATCTACTAACTTGTTTTTGGACATAAATGAATGTAGGAATAGAAGGCATTTTCCACATCTTTGAATCTGTGATGACCAGATTGCAGCAGTGTTTAAAGGCCATGTGACTGCATTTCTTCAATATTAATGTAATCATACAAGGGATTTCACAAAACCAACAGTAGCTCTGTGAAAGTGCCTTTCTCACAGCCATCTGTAAAGCAGTCCCAAAACACAGGAAAATATTCATGCGCTGTGACTGATGCTGCTCTCATAGTTAAGATTGATCAACACAGACACCTACCAACAATGTGGCACATTGCCTAGGTACATTCTCACCATATTAAAACCAAAGCACAACACCTCAAACCAGGTCATTTACTGCTTCCTCCCAATCAGAAGTAAAATAATGGACACTGACGCATTCATAACTCATTCATCGACAATTCAGGTTGATCCAAAATCACTTCATTGCCTTCATTTACATATGAATATATGAGTATCATGCCAAAGCAGAGGGCAGGCTATCTGCTCAAGACATCAGCATTCAACCAAATATTGCACAAATAGGTTGAGGAAATGTGCAGAGCAAAAAGAATCATCAAAACATTAAAACTGCAGGTTTATACATGGATCTCACTGTAAAAGTACAGTTTGTCAATTGCATGATGTGCCCATTTTGAAAGTAGATTTCAATCACAATCTTTTAAACAGGGATTCTCTCATAGTGAATCCCTATCCTTTTTGAAAGTTTGAATGGCCTCTCATTGTCTTGTTAAACAGGGACTTAAATTCTGGTTAATTGCTATGGCTGCAAATATCAGGTTTGATCTCCCTACAACCATCATTCATTGTTTTTAGATCTCCAAATGATGGAGCTATGGCAGACTGCAGCAGGATAAAAGCATAATTGTTGCTCCCTTAACCAGCAGAGCAATGTGCATCATTTAAATTTTCAATTTTTGTGTGAAGATTTGTAGCTCAGGTGCCGGTTATAATTATTGTGGATATGTTTTCCGAGCTGGGAATTTGGTTTGCAGACGTTTCATCCCTTTTCTAGGTGAAATCCTCAGTACTGTGGAGCCTCCTGTTCAATTTTTATGACCAAAAAGCACCTACAAAACAATTTACTATCCAACTGTCAGACTGTTAGTTGAAACACTGATGAGTTATGGGTTTCCTCAATAATTCTTGGCACCATTCAGAATTGTTAGCCAGTAAAGGTTTTGTGCTCTCTCTAACATTAGATTCTCTTCGACACTTGAAAATTGATACAGGCGTTTCCCTTGGCAAACATGACATCAGTCATCTTGTATTAGAGATGTGTATTATAGATAGGTTAATCTGGCAAATGATCCTAAGATCCCGTTATTTAATGCTGCTGTGACCTTCACAGCTAAAGGGAGAGCCACCATGGTCCTTGGAGAAAGTCCAACTGCATTAGGAAGGCAGTTTGGTCACTGTTTTGGCAACAACTAGCATCTTGCCCAATATCCAGGCAGGAAAGCTGGGGTTTATAAAGATACATCATTGGGTAATGACAGGACTGAATATTTTGTCTAAATAAAACTGAAACCACACAAAAGATTAATTTATCTCTGGAGGGAATGAATAGTTTACATGTCAAATGTGTCTCTTTTTTACATGAACACACTTGACATATAGAAGATGTTGAAGGTGGCCTATTGTGGACAAACTGTTCTCCTATCATTTTTGTTTGCCCTTTGTGTGCTTTTGTTTCAGGTATCCAGCATTGGCAGTATTTTTATTTGCACTTATTTGGTTTAAGGTATAACTTGTCCTGAAAATTCTGATCCCCATAGGAGTTTGTCCACAGCAAGCTCATGTAGTGCAATGAGAATATTTCAAATTAAATAGTTACAACTTGTATTCAAACAACAGTACGAACTGGGACAGATATGTGTTGATTAACAATTTTAAAACTTTAATAACATGGCAGAAAGGCACATACTAAATATTCCACATCATATGCTAAATTAGGTAGATTAATATGCACCATCAAAATACAAACAAATTTTATCTTAGGGATTAAGTTAAAGCAAACTGAATATGCCTAGATGTTACATGTCTGTTTTAAATGGGTATGGTGAATTGTGAAATACTGCATACCTTATTTTAATAATGATTCAATTTAATGCAAGGTTCTGTGTGCTGCAACAATGATCACGCCCAACAAAACATATCAAGCTACATGTCAGACACAAGATCATTTAATGACTAATGCCCTCCATAAACATAGCTAGTGGAACTGCATAAAATTGTAATGTAAGACAGAATAAAACACAAAAACATTTAAAAATAACTATTTCCAATTTAATTTTGAAAAGAAATGATCATCTAACAAGTCCTCACTTGTTAAAAAAAATGGAATTAAACCACATTTAAATTAAACGCTGCTACTGAAAAAGAATTTTTAAGTTCCTATTTCATAGAGTCATAGAGGTCTACAGTACAGAACATGGCCCTTCAGCCCCACTGAATCTACGCCAGTCAGAATCAACCACCTAACTATTCTAATCCCATGATCCAATACTTCACCCATAACCTTGTATGTCTTGGCATCACAAGTGTACATTTACATTAGCTTCTCCAAGTACTTCGAATCTTATTGTTAATCTGTCATTAATATGGCAACAGACTCCTTTCGTGATATTATCTGGCTATCAACAAAAGAGCAGGTAGGCAGTTAAGTTCCGATCAAATGTAGATTTTTTTTTAATCAAGTGTCAAAATCATTCCATTAAAAAAACAAGAACCATTTAAGTCACGGTTGAAAAGATGACAGCACAGGCTGACAGGCCATTTTATAACACTTTGACTACATGACTGTGTTTTCTTTCCATGGAGAAAGTATTGTGATGTGTATGAGCATGTACACAAGGTTGATTGATATAAAGAGAGAAAGTGAGGACTGCAGATGCTGGAGATCAGAGTCGAGTGTATGGTGCTAGAAAAGCACAGCAGGTCACGTAGCATCCGAGGAGCAGGAGAATCAATGTTTTGGGCATAAGCCCGTTATCAGGAATCACTGATTGATGTAAAGGTCAACTTATATTTAAAAGACAAATTTCAACAATGAATCACCACACTGAAAATATAATACAGCAATTAATAGGGACAGCTGAAAGTGTGAAACCATTTTACACCTAACTTCCAGAATGTTCCAGAGTCCTCTGAAGATTTTCCATTTTCTTGACAAACTCAAATCTGATGTGCTTTTAATGAGCTTCCAAAACACTGCCACCATCTAAAAATTAAAATGAGGAACCCCAAATGAGGAGCAGCAGTGGGAATGTATTATGTACATCAGTCATTCTGGATCTGCAAAAACCCCAGAGGAAAATGGCATAGGTGAGGAAAATCAGATTTCTTCCCAAAGCGAACATTAAGTGTGGTCTTTTGTCAAAGCCAAGCAACTCCATGGAGCTGAGATGCATTTCTCAATGAGTATTGGGCCAGTCGAGTTAAATGTGAAGTTGACATTCACCTTTAACAGATGTGATTCTATTTGATGTGACTGATTCTATCAGTTTCTCTCCCACCGTCAGCCAATGTATCACTTACAAAAAGTACAATATTTTCTGTGCCACTGATGACTAACTCTGCATATCAGACAGCATAAAGCAGCTTGTATGTATGTATAAATCGCCTCCTCCATGACTTCTACAGAAATAAGTTTTTGGCTGCAATAAGTAATTGTGGGAACAAAGGAATGCAAAATATCCATAATACCCCATTTCGATAATGTGTCACCTGAGCCTAGATTCAAAAACAGAATACAATGTTCGATATCTGTATTCCTCTATTCGTTGTCCTTGTGAAATTAAATCGCTGAATATTCTAAAACTGTAGATGCTATCAGTTTTGATCATTTTTCTCAGAAGTCTATTCTAAACCATCGCCCTATGTATGCAGCAAACATATCAATTTTCTTTAAGAACTGTAGATAATAATATTAACAATTAGTGGGTGTAGCAATGATGAATCACACCAAATTAGCATCGTTTTATCCTACTGGCCTTTCCAAGAACTTACAACACCCACATAAGGGCATAAAACTCAAAGTCAAACACAGGATTTAAGATTAAGCTTTGTGCTGGCAAGACAAGCAGGAGTCTGACCTTCAGATGCATTATAGGGGATGGGGAGGTGGGGGTAGAATTACATAGATGCTGTTTGAGGAGGCAATCCCATGCTTTAGGGCAAGGTACTTCCATCTGGTCTCTGTCTGAGATAGGATAGTGTGCCTGAATGTGAGGCACATACAGCAATCTAAAGCTAGAAATGGAGGAGCTCCAGACCTTTCAATCATCCAACAAATTTGAAGTTTTTGCAAAGTGTGTGGATTAGAGCAGGGTCTACAGGAAGGATAAGCAAACTGACAATGACATCATTGTTTGGGGAACCATTTAATTGGAGGGGTGGCAAGTTAAAAGGAATATGGTTGTAGGAGGGTGTGGTAAAGTTAGGATGATAGATACTGTTTCCTGCACTCAAGAGTGAAACTTCTGAAGACTGTATTGCCTGATCGGTGTCAAGGTTAAGGAAATCCTGTCAAGCATGCAGTGAGAGAGGAAAGATCCAGTTGTCATGGTCCTCATGTGTGCCAATGATATAATTAGGACTAAGTAAAAGGTCACGCTGAGGAATTATGAGCAGCAAGCAATGAAATTAAAAAAGGTGAATCACAAAGATAATAATCTCAGCATTACTACCTGAACCATGAATAAATTGGCATAGGGAAATAAGATAAAGAGTTGAATGCGTGATTCAGAGATTTTATGCGGAAGTAGTAGGTTTTAATTCATGGGAGTCAAGAGTGCGGTGCTGGAAAAGTACAACAGGTCAGGCAGCATCCGAGGAGCAGGAAAATCAACGTTTCAGGCAAAAGCCCTTCATCAGGAATGGGACATTGGTATCTGTATTAGGGAAAGAGGGAGATTTTACACTGAACTGTGCTAGGATCAGTATAGCAGTGGTCACCTCCATAGTCTCAGAGGACCATAGGGCTGCTCTCATTAGAGAGAGAGTTGGAGCCAACTGGTGGTGGTTTAACCAGAGGGCCACCATGTCATGGGTGAGCAGTGAAGCCAAGAAGGTGATCTTAGCTGGCTGTGGGAACCTGTGCCGCTGGTATCACTCTGCATTGCAAACCAGTTGTCCAACCAACTGAGCTAACTGACTCACTAGGGAACAGTGAGTAAGTAAATTATACAACAAGGGCTGTGGAGAATCCTTTAACTAATCTGGGTTGGGGTGGGTTCCAGGAGGAGGGTTCAAATGAGAGGAGACTTAGAAAGTTAGAAAGAAAGGATGAAACAACAGTGCAGGGACATTATGGATGTATTATGGACATCCTTTTCAGAGCAGCAGGCAGTTGATGGGTGGGCTACCGCAGGATTCAGTGCTGAGATCCCAGCTGTTCACAATATACATTAACAATTTGGGCAAAACATTTGAATGCAATATCTCCAAATTTGCAGATGACACTAAGCTGGGTGGCAGTGTGTGCTGTGAGGACGATATTAGAGGCTTCAGGGTTTCTTGGACAGGCTGACTGAGTGGGCAAATGCTTGGTAACTGCAATATAATGTGGATAAATGTGAGGTTACCCACTTTGGTCCGAAAAACAGGAAAGCAGGTTATGATCGGAATGGTGACATTTTCAGAAAAGGTAAGGTACAAGACCTGGGTGTCATGGTGGAAGAGTCGCTGAAGGTTGGCATGCAGGTGGTGAGGAAAGCTAATGACACGCTGACCTTCATAGTGAAAGGATTTGCGTATCTGAATAGGGATGTCTTACTGCAGTTATACAGGGCCTTGATGGGGCCACTCCTTGAGTATTGTGTGCAGTTTTAGTCTCTTCTAGTCAAGGTGGTGGTAAAGTAGGATGCTCCTTCTGTTTCTTTCTCTTCTATTCCCTCTTTGGTCTCTCGGCAGTTCTCAGCCTGGTTTCTCATTGGCTCATGGCGGGAATCCGCCTGGTCTTGGTCTGGTCTTGCAGCAGCTCTAAGCCTGGTTTCTTGTCGGCTCAAGGCAGTTGCCCGCATGGTCTCTCAGCGGCTCCCGTGACAGGTCACAGCCTTGTCTCTTGTCAGCTCCTGGCAGTATTTAAGCTCGGCGTGTGAGTGGGTCCCACCCAGGCATGTTCCTGAGGCATCGGGGAGATCAGAGAGACGGCAGTGTCAGCAACAGTATCTGTGACAGCAGGTTCGAAAACAGACAGCAGATCATGATAAGCGGAGGACCAGCAAAGACTGTTGAACTTTTAATTTATTCCTTATTTTCCTTGTTTAAACTACGAAAGACATTAATGTAAACGATAACCTATTCCTTTAATTTCCTCCTATTCTATGAAGTAATGCGTAACTTTTTTACACCTGTTTCTCTTACTACTTTGTACCTAAGATGTTTTTATGCCTAGGTACTTTGATACCTAAGATGATGCTGTGTGTGGCAAAATTATACATTTTTCACAGTATTCCTGTACATGAGTATATGTGATGATAAAATATAAAAAAATCTAAATCTAGTCTGAGGAAGAACATTCTTGCTTTTGAGGGAATCCAACGAAGGTTCACCGATTTCTGGGATGGCAGGACTGACATAAGATCAACTGGGCTTGTACTCGCTGAAATTTAGGAGAATGAGGGGGAATCTTATTGAAACATAAAATTCTGATGGAACTAGACAGGCTAGGTGCAGAAAGAATGTTCCCGATGTTGGGGAAGTCCAGAACCAGGGTTCACAGTCTAAAAATACGGGGTAAGCCATTCAGGACTGAGATGAGGAAGGATTTCTTCACTCAGAGAGTTGTGAACCTGTGGAATTCTCTACCACAGAAAGCTGTTGAGGATGGTTCATTAGATATATTCACGAGGGAGCTGGACATGGCCCTTGCAGCTAAAAGGATCAGACAGAAAGTGGGAATGGGATAATGAAATTACATGATCAGCCCATGATCGTACTGAGTGATGGTGCAGGTTCGAAGGACTGAATGGCCTACTCCTGTACCTATTTTCCACGTTTTTATGTTTCTATTATGTAAGCACAGTGTGACAGGATAGGGCATGAATGAGGCTTGGACCAGGAATGAAGCCTCAGGCTGCAAAATTGGGCGGCACGGTGGCACAGTGGTTAGCACTGCTGCCTCACAGCGCCAGAGACCTGGGTTCAATTCCCGCCTCAGGCGACCGACTGTGTGGAGTTTGCACGTTCTCCCCGTGTCTGCGTGGGTTTCCTCCGGGTGCTCCGGTTTCCTCCCACAGTCCAAAGATGTGCAGGTCAGGTGAATTGGCCATGCTAAATTGCCCGTAGTGTGAGGTAAGGGGTACATGTAGGGGTATGGGTGGGTTGCGCTTCGGCGGGGCGGTGTGGACTTGTTGGGCCGAAGGGCCTGTTTCCACACTGTAAGTAATCTAATCTAAAAAAAAAAATTTGTTATAAACTGCATTACAATTACCATGGTCATTATCAAGAAAAAGTTTCAGGGCTGTGCCTCTCCACCATTTGCCACAGACTCTATGGCATCCATTTATTTCAATTTTATCTAATAGCTCATTCTTGCCAAAGCCAATGTTATCACCTGCTTTGGCAAAGTTTAACAGCAAATGAAGTTCCATTTTTGATCTATGTATCACTGAATCAATATTTTTCCCCATGTGTAATTAATTAACTTAAAATGATCACTCACATCTGTACATTTGGGCTGTATATGAGCTTTCATTTCTCACTCCATTAGGTAAGGTTAGGAAAGAGGTGAAACTGTCCATTTGGCAGGAAAGAAGCATATTATCTAAAAGGTGGGAGTACACAAAACTTTGAGATACAGAGAGACCTGGGTGTCCCCAATGCATGAATCATGAAAGGTTAGTGTGCAGGTACAGCATGTAGTTAGGAAAGCTAATAGAATGTTACTTATTGCAAAGGGAAATGAACATAACAGTAGAGGGAAAAAGTGAGGACTGCAGATGCTGGAGATCTCATTCCTGATGAAGGGCTCATGCCTGAAACGTCGACTCTCCTGCTCCTTGGATGTTGTCTGACCAGTTGTCCTTTTCCAGCACCACACTTTTCAACCATATAAGTAGAGAGGTATTGTTTCAATTACAAAGGGCATTGGTGGGACGTTATCAGTATATTGCTTCCTTTAAGGAAGGAAATAAATGTGTTGGAGGGAGTTTACTAGATTAATACCTGGAATAAATGGGTTGTCTTATGAGGAAGGTTTGGACAGCACAGGCTTGTATCTGCTGAGGTTTAGAAGAGTAAGTTGTGACTTGATTGAAAATATTAAATCCTGAGGAGTCTTGACAGGTATATGTGGAAAGGATGTTTCCTCTTATGAAGAACCAGGGGTCACCCATTTAAAACAGAGACTGGACAAAAAAGTGCTTCTTTTAATGGTCATGAAACTTTGGAACCTTCTTCCTGAAAGGGTTGTGGAAACAGTGTCCTTGAATATTTTTTAGAAGTGAAAAGTTATCAGTGATAGATAAGAACATGGATTTGAGGTTACAATCAGATCAGTCATGATTTTAGTGAATGGCAGAACAGGCTCAATGGGCTGAGTGGCCTTTTCCTGTTCCTGATTAATGTGTTTGTACACATGTGTTATCAGGTTGCACCCGGAACAGCCCGCATATGATCTGTTCAAATCAAATACGGTAGTTGTTTTGACTGGATAGGTTAGTTACCATTTCCTGTTCCTTCCTCTTTTATACCAAATCTACAAACTGCTGTTTCAGAATATGTACAAGTCTGCACTGGGAAACTTGATGGAGAAGGAACATTATTAATTTTCTCATAACATTCAGGTTGAAAAGTTTTACTGGTGACTGCCTGACGTCGAACTAGACTATCTGCAACCTTGGTACCATATTCAACACTTTCAAGTGTCCACACCATGACTAAGACCATGTATTTTCACCTCTGCAACATAACTCAATTCCATTCCAGCAAATCATCTGCTGACAAAGCCCTCATTCTCCCTTTGCCTACAACAGAATTGGGAATATGTATGAGATTTGATCCATTCAGACCAGTCAAAAAGTTGATCAAATGTACAAACATTTGATCCTTGTCCAAAATTTTAAAACTGACTGACTTTTTTAACACTAACATCGCTTAGCTACTGCCTCTGAACGGTCTGCGTTAGATGGCAGAGTTAAAATTACCCAGTCAAGACAAAAGGATCGAAACACCACAAATGTTGTTCGGGCATCTTAACCTCAGTCTACAATCGGAACAGCTACAAGGAGATTTACAATGAAAACTGAGCAATGCCGCGTCACCCAGCTAAAACTGCAAAGCCAAGGCTGCAGCTAGAGTTCAGATACAATGAGAGGAGAGGGACAGGTGCTCTGGCTCTGAAAACTGGAACTGAAATTATACGTCCAGAACAAAAAAAATGAACCAATGAGAAACTGCTCCGGGTATCCCTCCCCCATCTCTAGCAACAAATTCCCTAATCTAGAACTGAGACTTGAGACTTCGAAAGACACTAAGCTTGTGTCTAAATTTAAAGAGGGGAAACCGGAATCTTTTTCGTCATCTCTGAAAAGGTAGCAGGGCAGCTAAGATATTCACAAGAAATGTGGACCCTCATGATTCGGAGTCAATTACCAGGACTCGTCAAGCGGTTTATTCCAGGCTAATGCTTGAAATGTGCCGATGTTATGAACGGATTGAGGCTCCCATCCTTACAGCATATGAACTGGCAGCATATTACCAGCAATTTAGGAGCCATGCAGAGATAGCTGCAGTTTAAAAAGGCAAAGGAAGACTGGTGCATCCAATCTGTAAAGATTCAGAGCACCCAAGACGTATTACACAAGCAGATATTGATGGAAAAAGATAAAAATGCCTAGACCCCAGCCTGAAAATGCACAATCCTCACAGCCGTTGTTGTAGTAGTTATAAACTCAGCCATAGGCCTGGAAATCCAAGGGGAACAATCCTTTACAGCCCATCCCCATTGGCACTGACCGACAAGCAGGACAAATAGAAGAAATTTCCATCCCAGAGGGTGCAGAACAAACAAAAACCAAGAAGAACTGTGGATGCTGTAAATCAGGAACAAAAACACAAGTTACTAGAAAAGCTCAGCACGCCTGGCAGAATCTGTGAAGAAAAATCAGAGTTAACATTTTGGGTCCAGTTCGGAGGGTTACCGGACCTGAAACGTTAACTCTGAATTTTTCTTCACGGATTCTGCCAGGTGTGCTGAGCTTTCCCAGCAACTTCTGTTTTTGTTGTTGGTGCAGAACAAACCTTCTTGCAGCCCACCAGGAGCCAGCATGCTCTCATTGCAATAAAATCGATCACTTCAAAACTGGAGGCAAGAAGCCAAAGGCAAGTTCATTGGTCTTGGACAACTCCAGTGGATCAGTTCACAGAAGGATGAAGCAGCATAGGGTGCAGCAGAACCAACAGGGAACTCCTGTTGCAGAGCCCTGCCACTTGGGAGAGTTTGCCCGATGTGTGGATAGCCCAGGCAAACTCCCACAAAGCTCTAGTCCTCATGAGAATAATGCCTTCCGAGAAAGCCAGCTAGTCTATTGCTTTACTCAAAGATTGCTGGACTTCAGAATCCCTCACACCATGGAGGAATGTAAACACTCCCCCAGGTCTGCTTTGAAAGCCATGGCCCAGATCCAGAGTCTGCGTGGGAGATGTGCGAGTGTACCTCTGCACTGAGTAGACCTGAGTGTTCCACAAGCTTTAGCTGAAAATGGACATATGCTGTCCACATGAGATACAAGTTTAACTAGAAATTGAAACATTTACTGAATTAAACACATTGTACATTCCACAAAAACACTTAAATTCAACACTGAATAACTCTCCAGTTCCCTTTCTTCTGTTTTCCACTTGCAATTTCTCCCAGTGTTTTACTTTCACATCTCTCAGAATTTCTGACAGTATTGTCTATTTACAGAATTACTTGGTTGTACAAGTTGTCATGTCACTCCGTGATCCACCTCTTTTTCTACTATACATTTTGATGTATGATTGGTGATGAGAAATTGCTCATCAACCAAATTTGAAATGCGCATGTTTGAAACTATTGAAGCTTCTGATTTGTCTCACTGTCTGGGAAAAATCCCAAATGAAACAGAATTTCTGAAAATGTCACTCAGTGTGGGTCTAAAAGGGGAAATGTTAATACTGTTCAGTGGCAGTAGTCACATGTTTTTTTTCCTCAGTGCTATTTACCTTCTACACCATGAGAAAACCAATTGCTGAGGTAGATCTTTGTACGAATGGAGGCATCTACACCACATCAGTGCAAAACGTAAGGCTCAAGCAATTGCAGGCATCTTCAGCCAGAAGTACTGATTGACTAATCCGTCTCTGACTCCCCCCAAAGTCTACAGGATCACAGATGCCATTATTCAGCCAAATCAATTTACTCAATTTGATTTCAAGGAACCACTCATTGCACATGATGCTGCAAAGGTTATGAGCCCTACCAACACTGAAGTAATAGTACAGAAAACTGGTGATTCAGATCCAGATGCGACCTTAGTTAAGCTGTTCAGTACAGCCAGAACACAAGCACCTCCCATACCCTGCGGGAAAAAGGAGGACAAATTCAACCTGGCTAATTACAGCCCCAACACCCTGCTCTTGTTCATCAGCAACCTGATGGATGATCTCCTTCATTGCATTATCAAATAGCATCTGCTTTCAATAGCTGCTCATTGGCAAATCAGGTCACATCCCACTGGGACCTTTTTGCTCTATACTCCATTACCCCAAATATGGACAGAAAAAAGGTGAGCTCCAGCTGTGGAATGAAAGAGCCTGCTCATGACACCAAGGTGACATTTGACCAAGTGTGATGTTAACAGACCTTAGCACAACTGCAGACAATGAGAAGTAGGAGAAAGTTTTCCACTGCTTGATGTTATATCTCGCAGAAAGGAAGATGGCCATGGTTGTTGGAGGTCATTCATCCCACGACATCTCTGCAGGAGTTCCTCAGGGTACTGTCCTAGGCCCTACCATCTTCAGCTGCTTCATCAATTACCTTTCCTCCACCATAACGTCAGAAGTGAGATGTTTACTGATGACTGCACATTTCACAGCACCATTCATCACTCCTCAGATACTGAAGCAAGTATGTGCCCACATGCTGAGGGATCGGGACAATATCCAAGTTCAAGCTAAGACATAGCAAGTAACATTTGCACTAGACAAGTGCTAAGCAATAACCACCTCTAACAAGACAGAATCTAACTACCACCCCTTGACATTAAATGGCATTACCATCACTGAATCTCCCAATTTCAACTTCCAGGGGTGACCATTGACCATAAACTGAACTGGATGAATAATACGAATACTGTGGTTACAAAAGCAGGTCAAAGGTTAGGAATCCTACAGACTGTAATTCACCTCCTGACTCCCCAAAGCCTGTGCACTAACTACAAGAGAAAAATCAGGACTGTGAAGGACCATCTTACCGATTGCTTGAATGATTGCAGAGCCAACATCACTTTAATAAGCTCCATGCCATAAAGGGTGAAGCAGTCGGATTGACTGACATCTCATCCATATGCACTCCCACCACTAATGCACATTAGAAACAGTGCGCACTATCTACAAGATGCTCTGCAGCAGTTCACAACGTCTCCTATGACAACATCTTCCAAATCTGCAACCTCTACCACTTAGAAGGACAAGAGCAGCAAATACCAGCTGCAAGTCCCCCTCCAAGTCAGTTATTGTCCAGATTTGGAATTATATCACTGTTCTTTTAGTCATGATGTGGAGGAGCTGGTGTTGCACTGGGGTGGACAAAGTTAAAAAACACACACCAGGTTATGGTCCAACAGGTTTATTTGGAAGCACTAGCTTTCGGAGCGCTGCTCCTTCATCAGGTAGCTGCGGAGCAGGACCATAAGACACCAAATTTACAGCAAAAGATTAGTGTCATGCAACTGAAATGATATGTTGAACAAACCTAGATTGCTGTTAAGTCTTTCATCTTTTAGAATGGGGTTGCCAGATTCGGTTCATTCCTGAAGAAGGGCCTGTGCCCGAAACGTCGAATCTCCTGTTCCCTGGATGCTGCCTGACCTGCTGTGCTGTTCCAGCAATAAAGTTTCAACTTTGATCTCCAGCATCTGCAGACCTCACTTTCTCCTCAGTAATATGTAAATCCCAGAATTTCTTTTAAGTCACATTCGAGATAACTTAAGATTTTATTTTAAAAAGGTGATATCTCAGCCCAGACAATGCACTAAAGGTGTGAAGTTAGAGTCTGTCTGTATCTCAATCTTGAGTCAGACTGGTTCTATTTCCAAAGTACAATTTATAAAATATTACGTGGATTGACTGCCTGCAGATTGTGTGCTTTTTGAGCAAAATAGAATATATCTGCAAATGCAAATTCACCCCATAGACTTATACGTGAGTGTGTGAGTGTGAGTGAGAGTGAGCGTGAGAGAGTGCACATTTGCATGTGTGCAGACTTGGTAAAGTGCGTGTGCGATTGTGATGGAGTATAAGCCTGTGAAAGGGTGTGTGCATGGGTGTGAGTGAGGGGAGCATATGTGTGCGTGTATGAGAGAGAGCGTTAGTACAAGAGAGGGTCGACGTGAGTGTGAGATTATGTAAGCGTGTGCGTGTATGTGTGTTTGCGTGTGTTGTGTCAGAGAGTGTATAGTGTAGTGGGGTCACCTGTAATGTGACATGAACCCAAGGTCCCAGTTGTGGCCATCCCCGAGTACCGAACTTGGCTATCAGCCTCTGCTCGGCTACTTTGCGTTGTTGCATATCGAGAAGTCCGCCTTGGAGAATGGTCACCCAAAGATCCGAGGCCGAATGTCCCGGACTGCTGAAGTGTTCCCCGACTGGGAGGGAACACCCCTGTCTGGCGATTGTTGCGCAGTGCCCATTCATCAGCTGTTGTAGCTTCTGCTTGGTCTTGCCAATGTTCAATATATTATTTCAGTTGCACGACACTGTAATCCTTTACTATAAATTCTGTGTCGTATGATTCTGCCCCACAGCTACCTGATGAAGAAGCTGTGCTCCAAAAGCTGGTGCTTCCAAATAAACCTGTTGGAGTATAACGTGGTGTTGTGTGATTTTTAACTTTGTTTTTTTTAATGTTGCTAGTTCAAAATCCCGGAACTCCCTCGTTCACAGCATTTTGGGTGTAACTACACCATATGAAGTACTGTGGTTCAAGGAGGTGACTCATCACTAGCTTTTCAGGAGCAATTAGAGATGGGCAATAAACATTAGGCAGCAATGCCCATTTCCTGTGAATGGAAAAAAAAATGTGATCATAATTCACCACCTGAGGGTGGAGAATTTTGCAGTCATATGTTTCATTAAGTGGCTCAGGCAACAGTTTTCAATACTGGCCAATAAACAGGCGAACTGAAGTTTCAATGAAAGTTCTAATTGGAATTGGTACTTGCCCAAATGGGCCTGCAACTTCTCTTGCTGCAAGTACAGTATCTGGCTGCAGTACCTCTTATTGTCAGAAGGTGACACTGCAGTAGTTTTAGATTTTAAAAAAATGTGGCGTTCATTATGAAAGTACCTTTAATAATTTCCTCCTTGATAAAGTCACAGATTATTTGCTGATCTGATAGATGAATAGCCTTTTCTGTTGCAGTTCATTACTGACATTTATAAGGGAGTAGCTACACATGGATAGATACATCAATGAATGTGCCTTCTCCCAATTATTGTTTCTCATGTATTCAATGTAGTTTTAATCACTATCACATTGAGAGATTTTACAATAGAATTCTGCATCCAATTGTTTAGAGGAATGGCAGTACCCAGGAATAAATTGGTCAGAACTATTCTGTTGATAGTTTGCTCCGTTTAAAATCAGAGCTTGTTTCCTTTATGTTTCATTCATTGGTGGCATGTGCACATTGCTGGCTGGGTAAACATTTATTGCCCTTCCCTAGTTTTTCTGGAAAAGGTGGAGGGGAGTTACCTTCTTGAACCGTAGCAGTCCATTTGGTGTAAGCCAACCCACAATGTTGCTAGGTAAGGTGTTCCAGGATTTTGATCAGTGACATGAAAGAAACAATAATACATGGTCAGGATGGTGAGTGGTATGCCGGGGAATTGCAGGTGGTGGGGTTTCCACATATCTGCCACTGTTCCCTTCCAGATGGAAATGGTCATAGGTTTGGAAGACGCTGTCGAAGGAGTCTTGGTGAATTTCTGCAGTTCAGTTTGGTGACAGTACATATTGCTGATACTGTGCTTTGGCAGTGAACAGAATGGATGTTTGCGGATATGATGCAAATCATATTGCACAGGCTGCTTTGTCCTGGGTGATGTTAAGGTTCTTGACTGTTGTTGTTACAATCATCCAGGCAAGTGCGGAATACTCCGTCACACTCCTGACTTGTGCCTTGTAGGTGGTGACAGGCTTTAGGGGGTCAGGAGGTGAGTTACTTGCCACTGAATTCCGAGCCTCTGACCTGCTCTTGTAGCTATTGTGTTAATGTGGTGAATCTGGCTGAATTTCTAGTCAATGGTAACCCCCGGGATGTTGATAGTGGGGGATTCATTGATGGTAACACCATTGAATGTCAAGGGACATTGGTTAGATTATCTCTTATTGGAGATTGTCATTGCCTGTCATTCGCATGGCAGGAATATTACTTGCCACTTGCCAGCCCAGGCTGAGATAGTGTCCAGATCTTGTTATATTTGAACATGGATTGCTTCAGTATCTAAGGAGTCATGAATTATGCTGAAAATCTCCTTCAAGATGACGTTGGCAAAGGAGGCAACATCGGGGGGGGGGGGGGGGGGGGGGGTGCTATTGTGGTGGAAGGGGAAAAGTTAGACTCTCTTTAAGTTAATGAGAACGGTACCAATTCATGGTGATGGGAACTTTTCATTGTATTTTACATTGAATACATGTGACAATAAATGATTCAATTTAGTTCAATTCAATCATTGTGTAATCATACATACTTCTGACCTTATGATAGAGGGAAGATCATTGATGAAGCAGCTGAAAATCGTTGGGCTTAGAACATTACCCTGAGGAAGTCCTGTAGAAATGTCCTGGAGCTGAGATGAATAACTTCCAATAACCACAACCTATGTACCAGGTATGACACCAACCAGCAGACTTACCCCTGATACCTACTGATTCCAGTTTTGATAGGGCTCCTTGATGCCCCACTCGATCGAATCTGGCCTTGAGGTCAAAGGCTATCACTTGCATCTCACCTCTAGAATTCAGCTCTTTTGTGCATGTTTGAACCAAAGCTGTATGTAATGAGGTCAGGAGATAAGTAGCCCTGGTGGAGCCCAAACTGGGCGTCACTGAACAGGTTATTGCTGAGCAGGTGCTGCCTGAAAACACTGTTAATGACACCTTTCATCACTTTTCTGATTATCAAGAGTAGCAATTTTCCACATTATTGAGTAGATATCTGCGTTGTAATTGTACTGGAACAACTTGGCGAGTTCTGGAGCACAAGTTATTGCCAGAATGTTGTCAAGCTCATAGTCTTTGAAGTATTCAGCACCTCCTACTGTTTCTTGATAACAAGTGGAGTGTATCAAATTGGCTGAAGATTGGTATCTGTAATACTGTGAACGACTGGAGGAGGCTGAGATGGATCGTCCACTCAGCACTTCTGCTGAAGATGCTGTAAATGCTTCAACCTTATCTTTTGCACTGATATGCTGGGCCCTTCCATCATTGACAATGGGGATATTTGTGGAGCCCCCTCCGCAGTGAGTTGTTTAATTGTCCAACAGCATTCACGACTAGATCAGGAAGGAATGCAGAGCGGAGATCAGATCCAATGGTTGTGGGATCATTAGCTAAACGTGAGTTGTCATACTAAAGCTAAATAACCAGGACAGAGATTAGAAATTCCAATCAATAGCTCCCCAAAGCCTGTCCAATTTCTACAAGACACAAGGACTAGCCATTTGAATACAAAATTGGCTTGAACATAGAAGACAGAGGATGGTGCGGGCAGAGGTTTGTTTTTTTGGCTTGGAGGCCTGTGACCAGCAGCGTGCTGCAAGGATCCTTGAAAGTGGAGTTGCAGATTGATAGAATAGTGAAGAAGGTGTTTGGTATGTTTTCCTTGATTGGTCAGAGTATTGAGTACAGGAATTGAGAGGTCACGTTGCGGCTGTACAGGACATTGGTTAGGCCATTGTTGGAATATTGCGTGCAATTCTGGTCTCCTTCCTATTGGAAAGATGTGAAACTTGAAAGGGTTCAGAAAAGATTTACAAGGATGTTGCCAGGGTTGGAGGACTTGAGCTATAGGGAGAGGCTGAGCAGGCTGGGGCTGTTTTCCCTGGAGCGTCGGAGACTGAGGGGTGACCTTATAGAGATTTATAAAATTATGAGGGGCATGGATAGGATAAATAGACAAGTCTTTTCCCTGGGGTGGGGGAGTCCAGAACTAGAGGACATAGGTTTAGGGTGAGAGGGAAAAGATATAAAAGGGACCTAAGGGGCAACTTTTTCATGCAGAGGGTGGTATGTGTATGGAATGAGCTGCCAGAGGAAATGTTGGAGGCTAGTACAATTATATGGGCTGGGCTTTGGCAGGTGTGACTAGATTGGGTTTGGATATCTGGTCGGCATGGACATGTTGGACCGAAGGGACTATTTCCACGCTGTACATCTCTATGACTCTATGATCAGTGCTGGGTCCACTGCTTTTTGTCATTTACATTACTTTTTTGGATGTAAATATAGGAGGTATGGTTAGCAAGTTTGCAGATGACACCAAAATTGGAGGTGTAGTGGACAGCAAAGAAGGTTACCTCAGATTACAACAGGACCTTGATCAGATGGGCCAATGGGCTGAGAAGTGGCAGATGGAGTCTAATTTAGATAAATGCAAGGTGCTGCATTTTGGGAAAACAAATCTTAGCAGGACTTATACACTTAAAGGTAAGGTCCTCGAGAGTGTTGCTGAACAAAGAGACCTTGGAGTGCAGGTTCATAGCTCCTTGAAAGTGGAGTCGCAGGTAGATAGGATAGTGAGGAAGGCGTTTGGTATGTTTTACTTTACTGGTCAGTGCACTGCGTATAGGAGATGGCAGGTCATGATGCGGCTGTACAAGACATTGGTTGGGTCAATATTCGAATACTGCTTTCAGGTCCGCTATCCCCGCTATCGGAAAGATGTTGTGAAACTTGAAAGGGTTCAGAAAAGTTTTACAAGGCCGTTGCCAGGGTTGGAAGGTTTGAGCTAGTGGAATAGGCTGGGTCTATTTTCCCTGGAACATCAGAGACTGAGGAGTGACCTTATAGATGATTATAAAAGCATGAGGGGCATGGATAGTGTAAATAGATAAGATCTTTTCCACCAAGGTGGGGGAGTCCAAAACTAGAGGGCATGGATTTAAGATGTGAGGGGAAAGATTTAAAAGGGATCATGAGGCAACTTTTTCACGTAAAGAGTGGTGCATGTATGGAATGAAGTGTCAAAGGAAGTGGTAGAGGATGGTACAATTACAACATTTAAAAGTCATCTGAAAGAGTATATGATTAGGAAGGATTTGGAGGGATATAAGCTAAATGCTGGCGAATGGGACTCAATTTATTTATGATATCAGTTCGGCATGAATGAGTTGGACTGAAAGGTGTGTTTCCATGCTGTACAGCTCAATGAATCCATGACTCGAAATCAACTGTGTGATAGAACAATCAGCAGTTGCCTGGGATGTGTGCGGTTCAAATAACACTCAAAAAGCTTGACACTATCAAAAACATAGGAAGCCAACCATCTTCAGTTGCTTCATACAATGACCTTCTTCCATCATAAAGTCAGAAGTGGAGAAGTTTAGTCATAATTGAACAATGTTCAGCACAATTCATGATTTCTCTGATACTGAAGCAGTCTATGTCCAAATGCAGGAGGACCTGGACAATACACAAGTAGCAATTAACACTCACGCTACACAAGTGCTAGGCAATAATTGTCTCCAAGAGAGATTCTAACCATCCTCCCATAACATTCAATGGCACTGGCATCACTGAACTCACTCACTAACAACAGGCTGGGCATTACCATTGACCAGAAATTGAACTGAACTTGCCACTTAAGTTCTATAGCTACAACAGCACATTAGGAATCCTGTAACGGGTAACTCATGTCCTGCTCCCTAAAGCTTGTCCACCATCCACAAGGCACAAGTCAAGAATGTAATGGAATATTTCCCACTTTCCGGGATAGCTCCAACAACACTCAAAAAGCTTGACACCATCTAGGACAAAGCAGCTCGCTTGATTGGCACCACATCCACAAACATCCAGTCCCTCCACCATTGACACTCAGTAACAGCAGTGTGTAGCATTTATCAAATACACTGCAAAAATTCACCAAATCTCCTTAAACAGCACCTTCCAAATCCATGATCATTACTATCTTAAAAGACAAGGACAGCAGATATACAGGAACATCACCATCTGCATGTTCCTCCACAAGCCACTTATCATCCAGACTTAGAAATATATTGCCATTCTCTTAGGTCATTGGGTCAAAATCCTGGTACTTTCTCACTACGCCTAATGAACTGCAGTAGTTTAAGAAGGTAGTTCACTATACCTTTTCAAGGTCAACTGAGGATGGGCAATGAATGCTGGCCCAGCTAACAACTCCCAAATCCCAAATGAATGAATATAAGTAAGTACTCCTTCTATCATCATGAATAATATTGTTCTTCACCACTGATGTGCAGAGGCAGCAGTACATACCATTCATAAGATGCTCTGCAGTAATTCACACTAACTCCTTCAACAGCACCTTCCAAACCCATGATCTCTCCCAGCTGAAAGGACATCAACAAAAACATTGGAACACCCCCATCTGCAAACTTGTCCTCAAGCTACACACCATCCTGACTTGGAAATATATCACCATTCCTTTACCATCACTCAGTCAAAACCCTGGAACTTCCTTCCTAAAAGCACTGTGGGTGATTATAAACCCCAAGGAATGCAGTACTTCAAGAAGGCAGCACAGCACCGCCTTCTCCAGAGTAACAAAGGAAAGGAAATTAATGCCAGCCATGGCCCATAACCTGAACAAATAAAAAATGTAGTTCAATTATGTCACAATAAGCAATCACGGCCAGTGAATGCACCTTAAAATGCTCAATTCTACCATGGCTACTACCAACCTCACAAGTTGCTCAATGTACCCGTGTGGGCGGCACGGTGGCACAGTGGTTAGCACTGCTGCCTCACAGCGCCAGAGACCCGGGTTCAATTCCCGCCTCAGGCGACTGACTGTGTGGAGTTTGCACGTTCTTCCCGTGTCTGCGTGGGTTTCCTCCGGGTGCTCCGGTTTCCTCCCACAGTCCAAAGATGTGCAGATCAGGTGAATTGGCCATGCTAAATTGCCCGTAGTGTTAGGTAAGGGGTAAATGTAGGGGTATGGGTGGGTTGCGCTTCGGGGGGTCGGTCTGGACTTGTTGGGCCGAAGGGCCTGTTTCCACACTGTAAGTAATCTAATCTACCCTGGCCACATGATTGCACCTTCGGCATTTAGGAACTAATCCCACCATTTACATGTGTCAGTGCACTCTCATAAATAACACTGCAGTAAGCCACATTCTTACGTTTCACAACTTCTGCAAGCTTCCAGCTACTCAGTCAATGATATTTTAACACAATGTAACACATTCACTTATACACTACCCAGCCCCACATGCCTCTCTGCATTTAAACCTTCAGATAGCAGAGGTGCTACCAAATGGCAGGCACACCTTGGTGGAACATGTGTTCAACATGTGATCTAACAATCTCAGGAACTAGCTCAGACATTGGCTTCATGTATATTTTAGAGGACAGTGTAGAGGCAGGTCCTGCACTAAACATGAGTGGCAGCTGCAAAGCTGAGGCTAAGAGTCTTGCATGTACTCTGGAGAGCTAGGCTGCTTTGAGTTGTGTTGCTGAGGATTTCAATGTGAAGTTCAATGGGGTATGAACAGGAAACAGCTGACAGACATACACACAGGAACACTTGGTGCATTGATAAATCTGTCAGACAGCCTAATATCACTAGCAACAATCATGGAAGGGCTTGGCTCTAACTTGGCACAGGACTTTGTTTAGAGTTTGGGGTCCATCCTTTCCAGTGATGCGCACAGTGGGTCTAGCCATGTTGAGTATTTAATGGTCAACCTCTCAGCTTCTGTTGCAGCACAAGCAGAAACTATCCAACATCTCTCAGTGGTTAGCACTGCTGCCTCACAATAGCAGGGAACTGGGTTCAATTCTATCCTCAGGCAGCTTTTGTGTGGAGTTTGTACATTCTCCCAGTGTCTGCACGGGTTTCCTCTAACAGTCCAAAGATGTGCAGGTTGGATGGATTGGCCATGCTAAATTGCCCAATAGTATCCAGGGATGTGCAGACTCTGTGGTTTAGTCATGGGAAATGCAGAATTACAGGGATAGGGTTGGGGGTCTGGGTCTGGGTGGGATGCTCTTTGGAAGGTCAGTGTGGACTCAATGGACCAAATGACCTGCTCCCACACTGTAGGGATTCTATGATTCTATCTGGGTGCTGAAAACATGCTCAAAAGGGTTGCGCAGGGTCAGGCAGCAGCCCAGAAACCTGTGTCACAGCAGACCATGCACTGGCTTTGAGACTGACAGTGGTTCTGTGATACACAAACCAGGATAAGAATATTTACACATTCACTACTCTCCACTAGCCTGGTATAAGTCAGCCACCCAGCCTAGACTGCTGCTGTGAGCCTTGCTCCAGCTCGCACCTCCCATCCGCAATCCCCAACAACAAAACCCCTTCCCACCCCCCACCCCCATCTCATGCCTGATGGCCCTGTCATATTGCAGCCCAGTGGAATGGCAAATGCAGCCCATAAAACAGCCAACTGGTGTTCTCACCAGAGACCCTTCAATCCCACACTACTCCCTGCTTCAATTACAGGACATCTGATAACCTCTCCAACAATACAGAACCTTTTTAAAACAACCATACACGTACATTTCAACAATTAAATAATCTTGTCAAATAATTAAAGACAGGACAAAATGAATGCCTTCACAAGTTCAGTTAAACTTTAGAATCATTAGTACAGGATAGATGTACATTATTTGAACTATTTGTATTGATTGTTCTGGACTGCCACCAGTTTTACTGCATGAATGGTTGCCAAATGAAAATGCCTTAAGCAATAACTCTCAGAAATTCTTCACGTGCATTCTATCCTGCCCAACATGTAACAAGCATTGTGAATGCAGGAGAGAATACTTTTGTGATTTTAATAGCTGCTCACACCTGTCATTTCCCCACCCAGCACTACAGACGCCTTTTCTGGCATGCTTCCCAGGAGGAAAATTACCAGACTTCAGCTTCGTTCATGCTACCTGTGTTTTTAGAGACAACTCAGGGTTCTGCCCACCACTTAAGCATGAATTGTACACAGCATGATCCTGCAAAGGAACCAATCAGCTACTAGGAACATGAGTGTATGCTCACCAGCTCTGTGTAATCAACTGTAAATCAAAGGACAAGATCAAGCTCAGGTGCACACTGTATTCGTAATAACTTTCAAGCCCTTCCCCCTCAAAATCTGCAGCTTAGTCACTAGAATTTGTTGCCATGACATTTTTCACTTAAAAAATGTAGACATTGAATAGAACGGAAGTATAGCATTTCTCATCATAAAACTGAACATTCACCAAACCCAAACTGTAAGTCTGCAACCTAAAAGCGAGTGAAAGAATATCATGATTCATTTGTGACACTGGCCCAGTGACGAAGGAGAAAACTTTCAAGCTCCCTATATTACATCACTAGATAGCAACAGTTGGGAGAACATTTCCACTCTCAGCTGGGGTATGGTGACCCGCAGGTTAAACCATCACCAGTTGTCTTTCTCTCTCTCTCTCTCTCTCTCTCTCTCTCTGTGTGGTGAGCGGGCAGCCCCATGGTGAGTTTAATGATAGAGCAGCCTGTGGGACTTTGGCACTTTTACTTTACGTTTAGTCCAATGTCTTTGTTTAAGAGGTCTTTCCTGCCAACTATACATATCACAAACTTCTGGAATAGAAGTGTGTACAATTTCTAAGAGCATTTAGTGTCATAGAGTTACACAGCTTGGAAACAGACCCTTCCATCCAACTAGTCCATGCTGGTCATGTTCTCAAACCAAATAGTCCCACTAACAATTAATTTTATCCAAATTTGATTTGATTTAATTTATTATTGGTACACATGAACCAAAATACTGTGAAAAGCATTGTTTTGCAAGCTATCCAGGCAAATTATAACTTACATAAGTACATCAGGGTAATAGAACAAAATGCAGAATATAGTGTTTGAGCTGCAGAGAAGGTGCAGAGAAAGACCAACTCTAATGTATGAGGGGTTCATTGATAAGGCTGATAACAGCTGGGAAGAAGCTATTCTTAAATCTGTTGGTATGTGTTTTCAAACTTTTGTATCTTCTGCCCGATGGACAGTATAACTGGATTATGTTGGCTGCTTTTCCAAGGCAATGGGAAGTCCAGATGGAGTCAATGCAAGGAAGGCTGGCCTGTGTAATGGAGCAGGGCTACGTTCACAACTCTTTGCAGTTTCCTGCAGTCCTGGGCAGAGCAGTGGCCACACCAAGTTGTGATCCAACTGGATAGGATGCTTTCTTTGGTGCACGTTTGAAAATTTGGAAGAGTCACAGCAGACTTGCTGAATTTTCTTAGCTTTCCAAGGAAGTAGAGACATTGCTGTGCTTTCTTGACAGAAGCGTTGACGTAGATGAACCAGGATAGATCATTGGTGATACTTACTTCTGGGAACTTGAAGCTCTCAACCACCTCTGCTTCAGCAGCATTGATACAGACAGGGGCATGTCCTTCATTCCACTTCCTGAAGTCAACTACCAGCTCCTTTGTTTTGCTGACACTGAGGAAGAGATTATTGTCTTTACACCATGCCACTAAACTGTTTATCTCCTTCCTGAACTCTGTCTTGTTGTCTGAGATTTGACCCACTATGGTGGTGTAATCAGCAAATCTGTAAATGGAGTTGGTGCTGAACTTGGCCACAAAGCGTATAGAAAGGGGGCTGAGTACAAACCATTGCAGGGCACCAATGCCAAGGATCATCATGAAGGTAGTCCTCTCACCTATTGTCATTGATTGTGGTCTGCAGTTCAGAAGTCAAAGATCCAGTTGCAGAGGGACAGCAGAGTCCAAGGTCTCAGAATTTGGAGATGACTTTGGTCGGAAGTATAGTGTTGAAGGTGGAACTAAAGTTAATAAATAGGATTCTGACATAGGTATCCCTGTTATCCGGATGTTCCAGGGATGAGTATAGGGCCAGGGAGATGGCGTCTGCTGTGGATCCGTTGTGATGGTAGGTGAATTGTAGTGGATCAAGGCAGGCTGGGAGGCTGGAGCTGATATGTGCCATTACTAAATGTCTCACTTAAAACATAACTATGGAAATAGCTTAATTTAAAAAGCTTTAACAATTCAGTTAAAACCAGCTAAGTTTAAGAAGCAAAACGGATCAATTATCTGATAGAATATTTATTATTAGTCATTTATCTGTATGAATATTTAATATCATTCTCATCTTGAATGGCTGATTTGTTTAATAAATTCATTAATGTAGTAAATTATTCAAGTCTGATTGTATGGGTTTTCTAAATATGGTTTAGGGAAAAAGGGCCGAAAATGTGTTGCTGGAAAAGCGCAGCAGGTCAGGCAGCATCCAAGGAACAGGAGAATCGACGTTTCAGCCCTTCTTCGGGCTCATGCCTGAAGCGTTGATTCTCCTGCTCCTTGGATGCTGCCTAACCTGCTGTGCTTTTTCAGCAACACATTTTCAGTTCTGATCTCCAGCATCTACAGTCCTCACTTTCTCCTTAGGCAAAAAGGGACCTAAGGGACAACTTTTTCATGCAGAGGGTGATGCGTATATGGAATGAGCTGCCAGAGGAAGTGGTGGAAGCTGGTATAATTACAGCATTTAAAAGGCATCTAGATGAGTAGGAAGGGTTTAGAGGGATTTGGGTCAAATGCTGTCAAATGGAACTAGATTAATTTAGGATATCTGGTTGGCATGGACATGTTGGACCTGGATTATCCATTAGCAGGAGAGACTAGAACCTCAGAGCACAGCCTCAGGCTGAAGGGACGACTTTTGCGAACTCAGATGAGGAGGAATGCCTTCAGCCAGAGGGTGGTGATTCTGTAGAACCCGTTGCCGCAGAGCATATTTAAGCCAGATATAGCTAGGTTCTTAACTAGTAAGGGATCGAGGGCGATGGGAGAAGGCAGGAGAATGGAGTTGACAGACATATCAGCCATGATCAAATGGCAGAGCAGACATAATGGGCTGAATGGCCTAATTCTCATGGAATTGTTATTCAACATCTGTGCAGCAATCTCCTCGATAAACGTTAATGGTTTGTTTGTCTGCTCCCTAGCTAAACACTTGCCTGAAAACTGGTTTGGCTTCTTGCAGTTAAAACCGTGTTCTCCTGACATGGGACACACTTTCATTAGTGTATGGAATGATGGATATCTGCTGTATCCATAACTTGTCCTTCAGCCTTGATTGTTTTGTTGGCCTTTCTGTGGATACTCATTGCTTTTTTTCCACATTGTTACATTTGAAATCTCTAGGTTGTTTTTCAACATAATGGATAGGTCTGGTTGTTTCTCTACATTGTGGACTAACTTGTTGTTGTCTCCTGTATGTGCTGTAACTGTTGATTTACAGGATCAGGGTCTGCACAGTTCTACAACTTGTTCAAGTTAGATTCTGTTTTCTAAGCAGTCACACATTGATAGTAAGATCTCTTATATCTAAAATAATTCTATCTTTGATGAGATTATCTTTCAGGTGTTGAATTCATAGATTTCTGCATGCTGTGTTAACAGAATAGCATATCAATCAATTTGATCCTTTTCAGCTCGAGTTCAAAAATTCAACATGTTTATAAGTTACTTTCACCAGGGGTTCACTTGTGAGGATACTATGGCTTTAAAAGGTGTATTTTGTCCTGTTTTGTTTATGAAGCAAGGTTGAGACAGAGGTATAGAGTGGTCTGCTCAAAGCCAAAAAAGTAAACAGCTTTCGAGATCTTGGGCTTGTTCGTTTAAAGCTAAGATAAAAGTAGGGAGGAGGGACTTGGGGGAGGGGCTTTGGAAATGCGAGAGGTGGAAGGAGGTCAAGGTGAGGGTGATAGGCCGGAGTGGCGTGGTGGCGGAGAGGTCAGGAAGATGATTACAGGTTTGGAAGGCGGTGCTTAGTTCGAGGGATTTGACTGAGACAAGGTGGGGGGAGAGGAAATGAGGAAACTGGAGAAATCTGAGTTCATCCCTTGTGGTTGGAGGGTTCCCAGGCAGAAGATGAGGCACTCTTACTCCAACCGTCGTGTTGCCATGGTCTGGCGATGGAGGAGTCCAAGGACCTGCATGACCTTGGTGGAGTGGGAGGGGGAGTTAAAGTGTTGGGCTACGGGATGGTTGGGTTGGTTGGTGCGGGTGTCCCAGAGGTGTTCTCTGAAACGTTCCGCAAGTAGGCGGCTTGTCTCCCCAATATAGAGGAGGCCACATCGGGTGCAGCGGATGCAATAGATGATGTTTGTGGAGGTGCAGGTGAATTTGTGGCAGATATGGAAGTTTCCTTTGGCGCCTTGGAGGGAAGTAAGGGGGGAGGTGTGGGCGGCAAGTTTTGCATTTCTTGCGGTTGCAGGGGAAGGTGCCGGGAGTGGAGGTTGGGTTGGTGGGGGGTGTGGACCTGACGAGGGAGTCACGGAGGGAGTGGCCTTTTCGGAATGCTGATAGGGGAGGGGAGGGAAATATATCTCTGGTGGTGGGGTCCGTTTGGAGGTGGCGGAAATGACGGCGGATGATACGTTGTACATGGAGGTTGGTGGGGTGGTAGGCGAGGACCAGTGGGGTTCTGTCCTGGTGGCGGTTGGAGGGGCGGGGCTCAAGGGCGGAGGAGCAGGAAGTGGAGGAGATGCGGTGGAGGTCATCGTCGACTACATCTGGCGGGAAATTGCGGTCCTTGAAGAAGGAGGCCATCTGGGCTGTACGATTTTGGAACTGGTCCTCCTGGGAGCAGATGCGGCGGAGTCGAAGGAATTGGGAATATGGGATGGCGTTTTTACAGGGGGCAGGGTGGGAGGAGGTGTAGTCTAGGTAGCTGTGGGAATCGGTCGGTTTATAGTAGATGTCCGTGTCGATTCGGTCACCCGAGATAGAAATGGAAAGGTCGAGGAAGGGGAGGGAGGAGTCTGAGATGGTCCAGGTGAATTTGAGGTCGGGGTGGAAGGTGTTGGTAAAGTGGATGAACTGTTCAACCTCCTCGTGGGAGCACGAGGCAGTGCCGATACAGTCGTCGATGTAGCGGAGGAAAAGGTGGGGGGTGGTGCCAGTGTAGCTGCGGAAGATGGACTGTTCCACATATCCTACGAAGAGGCAGGCATAGCTGAGGCCCATGCGGGTGCCCATGGCTACTCCTTTCGTTTGGAGGAAGTGGGAGGATTGGAAAGAGAAGTTGTTCAGGGTGAGGACCAGTTCAGTCAGTCGAAGGAGGGTGTCAGTAGAAGGGTACTGATTGGTACGGCGGGAAAGGAAGAAGCGGAGGGTTTTAAGTCCTTTGTGATGGGGGATGGAGGTGTACAGGGACTGGATGTATCTTCACCATGGACATCCACCGCATCTGCTCCCAGGAGGACCAGTTCCAAAACCGTACAACCCAGATGGCCTCCTTCTTCAAGGACCGCAATTTCCCGCCAGACGTAGTCGACGATGACCTCCACCGCATCTCCTCCACGTCCCGCTCCTCCGCCCTTGAGCACTGCCCCTCCAACCGCCACCAGGACAGAACCCCACTGGTCCTCGCCTACCACCCCACCAACCTCCATGTACAACGTATCATCCGCCGTCATTTCCGCCACCTCCAAACGGACCCCACCACCAGAGATATATTTCCCTCCCCTCCCCTATCAGCGTTCCGAAAAGACCACTCCCTCCGTGACTCCCTCGTCAGGTCCACACCCCCCACCAACCCAACCTCCACTCCCGGCACCTTCCCCTGCAACCGCAAGAAATGCAAAACTTGCGCCCACACCTACCCCCTTACTTCCCTCCAAGGCCCCAAGGGACACTTCCATATCTGCCACAAATTCACCTGCACCTCCACACACATCATCTATTGCATCCGCTGCACCCGATGTGGCCTCCTCTATATTGGGGAGACAGGCTGCCTACTTGCGGAACGTTTCAGAGAACACCTCTGGCACACCCGCACCAACCAACCCAACCATCCCGTAGCCCAACACTTTAACTCCCCCTCCCACTCCACCAAGGAAATGCAGGTCCTTGGACTCCTCCATCGCCAGACCATGGCAACACGACGGTTGGAGTAAGAGCGCCTCATCTTCTGCCTGGGAACCCTCCAACCACAAGGGATGAACTCAGATTTCTCCAGTTTCCTCATTTCCCCTCCCCCCACCTTGTCTCAGTCAAATCCCTCAAACTCAGCACCGCCTTCCTAACCTGCAATCATCTTCCTGATCTCTCCCCTACCCCACTCCGGCCTATCACCCTCACCTTGACCTCCCTCCACCTATCGCATTTCCAAAGCCCCTCCCCCAAGTCCCTCCTCCCTACCTTTTATCTTAGCCTGCTGGGCACACTTTCCTCATTCCTGAAGAAGGGCTTATGCCCAAAACGTCGATTCTCCTGTTCCGTGGATGCTGCCTGACCTGCTGCGCTTTTCCAGCAACACATTTTCAGCTCTGATCTCCAGCATCTACAGCCCTCACTTTCTCCTTTTTCTTTTAAAGATGAGAACAACAGAAGCAGCCTGAAGGAGTGGGGTCAAACTCCCACATAACCAAGATTTTATTTTTAACTTTCAGCAGTTGGTGGAGTCTTGAAGCTGGATGTGGAAGCTCTTATTCCCCTCTCTGTTACAGCTAAAAGCTGGGGTTCTTGTCCTGCTGCTGGATTTCCATGTGAGACAATCTATTTTGGTGAATTTGCCTTTGCCAAGTTATGTTTATTGGATGTTACTATATTGGAACAGTTAATTTGTAATAGCTAATATATATCATGTTCTTAAGCATTTCTTAATATATTTTGAGGGGGTTTGGTCTGGCCCGTAACGGTCTTCAAGGCATTTAACATTTACGCAGTTTTTCTTCATTCTTCAGAGAGTAGGGTGGAATATGCTTTGAAATAGCCTATCCCTAACAGTGAGGAGTTTAGTCACTTTTAGCTGCAGTGGCTTAAATAAATCTGTCACAACTATAAAGAACAAAGAAAATTTACAGCCCAGGAACAGGCCCTTTGACTCTCCAAGCCTGAGCTGATCCAAATGTACTGTCTAAACCTGTCGGTCAATTCCTAAGCCTTGTATCCTTCTGCTCCCCACCTACTCATGCATCTGTCCAGACGCATCTCAAATGAATCTACCGTGCCTGCCTCTACTACCTCTGCTGGCAACGTGTTCCAAACGCCCACCACCCTCCTTGTGAAGTATTTACCGTGTATATCCCCCTTAAACTTTCCACCTCTCACCTTGAAAGCATGACCTCTCGTTACTGAATCCTTCACCCTGGAAAAAAGCTTGTCCCTATCCATTCTGTCTATACCCTTCATGATTTTGTAAACCTCAGTCAGGTCCCCCTACAATCTCCTTTTTTATAGTGAAAATAAACCTAACCTACTCAACCTCTCTTCATAGCTAGCATCTTCCATACCAGGCAACATCCTCGTAAACATTCTCTGCACCCTCTCCAAAGCGTCCATATCCTTTTGTTATGTGGTGACCAGAACTGTACACAGTATTCTAAATGCAGCCGACCCAAAGTCTTTTACAATTTTAACATGACTTGCCAGCTCTTATACTCAATACTCTATCCAATGAAGGCAAGCATACTATATGTCTTCTTGACCACCCTGTGCAGCAACCTTCAGGGTACAATGGACCTGCACTTCCAGATCTCTCTGGCCATCAACTTTTCCCAAGGCTCTTCCATTCATCTAATTCGCTCTAGAATTAGTTTTGCCTAAATGCATCACCTCACATTTGTCTGGATTGAAAGCAATCTGCCACTTTTCCGCCCAACTCTCCAGTCTATCTATATCCTCCTGTATTCTCTGACAGTCACTTATACTTTCTGCTACTCCACCAATCTTCATATCATCTGCAAATTTGCTGATCATACCAACAGTGCCCTCTTCCAGATCATTTATTTATATTACAAGCAACAGTGGCCCCAATACTGACCCCTGTGGAACACCACTGGTCACCTTTCTCCATTTCGAGAAACTCCCTTCAACTACTACTCTCTGTCTGCTGTTGCTCAACCAGTTCTTTATCCACCTAGCTAGAACACCCTGCACACCATGTGACTTCACTTTCTACATTAATCTACAATGGGGAACCTTATCAAAAGCCTTACTAAAGTCCATTTATATGACATCAACAGCCCTTCCTTCATCTAATAACTTGGTCACTTCCTCGAAGAACTCTATAAAGTTGGTAAGGCACGATCTCACCCGCACAAAACCATGTTGCCTATCACTGATTAGTTCATTCTTTTTGAAATATAAATAGATCCTATCTCTCAGTACCTTCTCCAGCAACTTCCCCACCACTGGTCTGTAGTTACCCGGAATATCCTTACTACCCTTCTTATACAAGGGACAACATGAGCAACCCTCCAGCCCTCCGTCACCTCACCTGTATTTAAGGATGCCACAAAGATATCTGTCAGGGCCCCAGCTATTTCCTCTCTTGCCTCTCTCAGCAACCTCGGATAGCTCCCATCCGGTCCTGGGGATTTGTCCATCTTAATAGCCTCTAGCATATCCAACACATCTTCCCTACTTATGCCAACATGATCCAGACTAATCAAACTTCTATCTCTATCCCAAGATTCATCATGTTCCTCTCCTCAGTGACTACTGATGCAAAGTAATTTTTCAGAATCTCACCCATTTTCTCAGGTTCGGCACACAGCCTTCCTTCATTATCTTTTAGTGGACCAATCCTTTCTCTAGTTACCCGCTTGCTTATTAGATAAGAATAAAATGCTTTGGGATTTTCCTTAATTCTGCTTGCTAAATCTATTTCATGACCCCTTTTAGCCTGCTTGATTCCTTGTTTAAGACTTTTCCTACTCTTCCAAAATTCCTCCAGGGCCTGTTCTGTTTTTAGCTGCCTAGACCTTATGTACGCTTCCCTTTTCCTCTTGGCTAGTTGTACAATTTCTCCTGTCATCCACAGTTCACGAACCTTGCCCTTCCTATCCTTTGCCTTCAACGGTACATGCCTATGCTGCACGACCGTTAACCTATCTTTGAAAGCGTCCCAAATCTCAAACGTGGACTTTCCTTCAAATAGCTGTGTCCAATCCACATTTCCCAGCTCCTGCCTAATTTTGATATGTGACTACTCGGTCTTTATTGAAGAACTTGTAAAGCAGCTGCTTGCAGTATGTGTGTCAATGTAAGAGCTCTCATGACTATAAGAAACCTGGAAGGCCGTATGTACATGATTGCATTTCAATCCAAACTATGTCCCAGATGAAGGTATCAGTTATTTATGACTGAGACAAAATTTCCTCATTCTAAATTGTGAAGCTTTGGAATTGTCCACCTCAGATTGCTGTGGCTGCTCAGTCATTGAAATATGTTTGGGATACTAAAGGAAAAGCTGATTCACAGACTTCAATGGGAAACTTTGATCTTTCAGACTTGGGAGAATTTCTAATTTATAATAACGATATTTCCACAGGAATGATGGTGCTAAAAGAGATAATACACGCATGAGAACAGCAGTTGTACAGATTACGCAGGAGAATAAAGTTCACTCATGTTATGGAATGCCATAAAACTGAGTGATAATACCAATTTATCCAAAGCATAAAATTGAGTTTCTGCGTAACCATCTGTTATAAACATAACCTTCTGTATTCTTGGTGCCTTTCAAAATGCATGTTATTTATAAGACATTAAATCTACAAAACATGTATCATGAATTGGTGGGGTCAAACGATATAAACCAGATTGGGAACCACACACATGCACAGGGGCAATATTCTCAGAAGTAAATCAAAACTGGCTGAAGATTATGTTGATAGACAAAATAATATTGCAAGTGTGAAGAACACTCCAAAACCAGGTTCTTCTGCAAGATCAAAAACAGAAGTTGCTCGAAAAGCTCAGCAGGTCTGGCAGCATCTGTGAAGAGAAATTAATATAAATGTTTTGGGTCTGGTTATCCTGATTTCTCGTCACAGATGCTCAGCTTTTCCAGCAATTTCTGCCTTTGTTTCTGATTTACAGCATCTGCAGTTTTTTTTATTTTTTCTAGTGCAAGATAATGTTAGAGAGCATCACTTGGATAGTACTTTCAGTCAGTTAGACCCAATAATCTGCAATCCAGTGGAGTTCTAAGATCAGCAAAGGGACTAAATAATTGCAAGGTCTTTCATTAATAGAAGGCATTCAAGTACAAGAGTTAACATGGAAAGCATAAAGTTAATGCTCACTTCCAACCTGACTTTGAGGAAAGCTTTTGAATTTATCACTGTCATCAACTACTTTCACTTTTGTCTTATGTAAAAGCAAAATACTATGAATGCTTTATCTTTATGCTCTTTGTATTAATGCTGTTTTTTATAAGTTATGATGTTTTTCTCCACTATTCACATGGAGAACAACAAGGGGTTTCAGAATAGGAATTCCCCTGATTTTTTTTCAAGAGAGCCATAAAGAGATTGTTTGCTACTCAGGAGGCCTGATTACCCAAAGACTATAGTGGGTCATGAAGGGAGCTCCCAGCACCATCTCTATTGCAATTAGAGATGGGTAATAATTGCTGGCCCAGCCATTGACATCATTTCCCATGAAGCAATTAAAAATCTTGTATTCCCATACCAGAAATGCAGTCAGTGAAATGCAGATCATAATGCATGCATGCATGTAGCAACTTTGTTCTGTCCAAGAAGTAATAAGTGACTAACACTAGATGTTGCATCTCCTTGTCGAAGTCAATTTGTGGCAACATGTTAGTATTCCTGAATTTTCAAAGGATCATAGATCATACCAACATGCCCTATCTGATCCCTTACTTATTGTTATCATTTACACCAACAGGAAAGAATTTTACATTCTCGTGTAAACTGTAATGTAAGTAGCAGTGTCACATTATACTTGTGGATGCTTGCTTTCCATGGAACAACCACAGTACCACTGTTTCAAAGCAGTTTTCATTATACAAACACTTTTTGAGCAACAAATGGAAATGAGATTGACTCCTGGGAGATCAAGGTTATCCTACGTAGAAATAGCTTATGACACTTGACTGGAATAAAATACAAGTGTCATGAAGTCTATTCAAGCAGCCAGTGTATTAACAAAGAACATTATTGGCACATTTAAAGCCACTTTAAGAATGCATATTGATCTGAAGCAAGTAAAATGCAAGGAAATTTGAAATTAAGAAAAGAATACAATACTGGAAACATTGTGACAGTCAATATTAGTAGAAAGAGCAAGTGGGACAGTTTTTCAGGAACAAATAAATAGAAATATTTAATGCAAAGAAGAGTAGAGTCATTGGTTCTAGCAATGAACTTGCAGTTCATGAAAATCTCTAGAAAATAAACACTATTTTTATAAGTTGTGAAATGTCACTTATGTTGTTCAAGTTAAACAAAACAATCACATCAAGAATAAGGCATTACGACGATATAAAATATCAGCCACTGATTATCAAATTGAACTGCCCGATTTTGTATCTGGGATTTTTAATAATGAACAAAAGCAAGATACAATACTGCGGATGCTGGAAATCAAACATTTTCCCAACTAAATTGCTTTAAAGAAGGGATTAAAATTACTGGCGGAAAATAATCACAAGTAGCCAAGGGCCACAGAACCAACATAGTTTAGATAAGAGGCAGCCGAGGTAAAATCAACATTTTATCTGGAGACCATGGAACAAGTCAACACCTCAAAAGGCACAAAAAATTCCTCATCTCTACCTAATTTGCACCCTCATGAGAACATGTTCTGTTCATTATTTTTCTCAAGGTGAAAACTTGCTCTCTTTAATGTGTAGGATACCTTGGGCAAACCTTAAAGGAATGGGCTGTAGCGAAATTTGTGGCAGAATCAGATGAAAAGTCACATGAGGGCCATTGAGAGCATCTCACTGCATCTTACATACTTTTGTTGAGTAGCAAGGCGACCCTCTTCCTGGGCAGTGGTGAGTTGCCAATGAAGTGTGGGGTGGGGGCATCATAGCTTGTTAAATGCCTTATTTATGATACATTCTCTCTTCGGCCTGCTTTAAAGCTGGCATAGCGAGATGCTCACTATACTTTCTAAACCTGATACTTCCTCCAATGGAACAGTTTGAGCTGCAAAATGTTGTAGGAGACAGCCTGGCTGATGCTTCCTGTGAGCCATCAATACTCTTGTTCTCAGAGGTTGAAAAGGTGGCTCCTGGCAGAGTGGTCGATTCTCTGAGAGTGAGGTGAAAGTGGGTGGCATCGCTGTTAGTGCTAGTGCAGGTGGTCAAAAGGTGGCAAGGTGCTCAGTGGAAGTGCGTAGGCAGCACAGTAGTGAGGGAGATTGGGAGGGTGAGTGAGGGAAGATGCTGCAGGTACGTTGAGAGTGGCAGAGCTTGAGCCTTGTAGGAGGTGGGTGCAGTAACTGAGAGAGAATGAGCGTGAAGTGGCAGATGGAGCAGAGATGGTCATTGACTTTCTTATTGTTGACCATTCCTCTGTACCACTGAGATACCACTGATCTGGACAACAACTTCAGCCCAGGTGGCCAGGGTTTGGTAAGGGGTCCTCCTCTGCTTGTCCTCCTTTGTACCAACCCCCTTGGTAATGGCTCGATTGGACTATTGCAATACATCTCCCCCTTCACCAATATGTTCAGATTTCACCCTTGACTAAGCAGGGAAGCTTCAGGGTTCCTCTGGGTGCATAGTGGCCTTGGAAATATGTCACGGGTGCCAGGGATGCTGGTCTTTCAGCAGATATCCAACAATGTAACGAGTGGTAAGTTGTTCTGAGAGTGGCGTATAGATCACAAATATAAGGAATGACATAGGGACAGGGTTGGAAGTTGATGACACACAGCGGGCAAGATATGGCGAGAAATATTGCTTAAATGTCACGAAGATCCCTCCAGAAAACTGAACACTTTACTCAGTCAAATACACCATAAAATGCAGCCCTTTTTGGTTGGCTCTTTTTGTTCTTGGTGGAAATGTATGTCTAACTGCATTTTAACTGGAGAAAGTTTGATCATGTGATGTAAAGGGTTTCAATCTCTGTTTTATTGTTATATGGTCATGGATGTGCTTGTTGCTAGCTAAGCTTGCATTTTAACCCATAGTTAATTGCCTTGAGATGATGCTACCTTCTTGAATGCTGCAGTCCACCTGGTAAATGTACTTCCACAGTGCAAAGAAGCAAGTTCCAGGATACTGACCCCAAAGAGTGAAGGAGTATTCCCGGAAATACATCCAGGGAAGTTATTTGGGTGGAACTGAGAAATAAGAAAGGGATGATCACGTTATTGGGATTGTATTATAGACCCCCCAATAGTCAGAGGGAAATTGAGAAACAAACTTGTAAGGAGTTCTCAGCTATCTGTAAGGATAATAGGGTAGTTATGGTAGGGGATTTTAACTTTCCAAACATCAATTGGGACTGCCATAGTGTTAAAGGTTTAGATAGAGATGAATTTCTTAAGTGTGTACAAGACAATTTTCTGATTCAGTATGTGGACGTACCTACTAGAGAAGGTGCAAAACTTGACCTACTCTTGGGAAATAAGGCAGGACTGGTGACTGAGGTGTCAGTGGGGGAGCACTTTGGGGCCAGCGACCATAATTCTTTCGTTTTAAAATCGTGATGGAAAAGGATAGACCAGATCTAAAAGTTGAAGTTCTAAATTGGAGAAAGGCCAATTTTGACGGTATTAGGAAAGAACTTTCGAAAGCTGATTGGAGGCAGATGTTCGCAGGTAAAGGGACGGCTGGAACATGGGAAGCCTTCAGAAATTAGATAACAAGAATCCAGAGAAAGTATATTCCTGTCAGGGTGAAAGGGAAGGCTGGTAGGTATAGGGAATGCTGGATGACTAAAGAAATTGAGGGTTTGGTTAAGAAAAAGAAGGAAGCATATGTCAGGTATAGACAGGATAGATCTAGTGAATCCTTAGAAGAATATAAAGAAAGTAGGAGTATACTTAAGAGGGAAATCAGGAGGGCAAAACGGGGACATGAGATAGCTTTGGCAAATAGAATTAAGGAGAATCCAAAGGGTTTTTACAAATATATTAAGGACAAAAGCGTAACTAGGGAGAGAATACGGCCCCTCAAAGATGAGCAAGGCGGCCTTTGTGTGGAGCCACAGAAAATGGGGGAGATACTAAACGAATATTTTGCATCAGTATTTACTATGGAAAAGGATATGGAAGATATGTAGGGAAATAGATGGTGACACCTTGCAAAATGTCCAGATTACAGAGGAAGTAGTGCTGGATGTCTTGAAACGGTTAAAGGTGGATAAATCCCCAGGACCTAATCAGGTGTACCTGAGAACTCTGTGGGAAGCTAGAGAAGTGATTGCTGGGCCTCTTGCTGAGATATTTGTATCATCGATAGTCACAGGTGAGGTGCTGGAAGACTGGAGGTTGGCAAACGTGGTGTCACTGTTTAAGAAGGGCGGTAAAGACAAGCCAGGGAACTATAGACCGGTGAGCCTGACCTCGGTGGTGGGCAAGTTGTTGGAGGGAATCCTGAGGGACAGGATGTACATGTATTTGGAAAGGCAAGGACTGATTCAGGATAATCAACATGGCTTTATGCGTGGGAAATCATGTCTCAAAACCTTGATTGAGTTTTTTGAAGAAGTAACAAAGAAGATTGATGAGGGCAGAGCAGTAGATGTGATCTATATGGACTTCAGTAAGGTGTTTGACAAGGTAGATAGGATAGTGAAGAAGGCGTTTGGTATGCTTTCCCTTATTGGTCAGAGTATTGAGTACAGGAGTTGGGAGGTCATGTTGCGGCTGTACAGGACATTGGTTAGGCCACTGTTGGAATATTGCATGCAATTCTGGTCTCCTTCCTATCGGAAAGGTGTTGTGAAACTTGAAAGGGTTCAGAAAAGATTTACAAGGGCTGGAGGATCTGAGCTACAGGAAGAGGCTGAACAGGCTGGGGCTGTTTTCCCTGGAGCGTCGGAGGCTGAGGGGTGACCTTATAGAGGTTAAAAAATTATGAGCGGTATGGATAGGATAAATAGACAAAGTCTTTTCCCTGGGGTCGGGGAGTCCAGAACTAGAGGGCATAAGTTTAAGGTGAGAGGGGAAAGATATAAAAGAGACCTAAGGGGAAAATTTTTCACGCAGAGGGTGGTACGTGTATAGTATGAGCTGCCAGAGGATGTGGTGGAGGCTGGTACAATTGCAACATTTAAGAGGCATTTGGATGGGTATAAGAATAGGAAGGGTTTGGAGGGATATGGGCCGGGCACTGACAGGTGGGACTAGATTGGGTTGGGATATCTGGTCAGCATGGATGGGTTGGACCGAAGGGTCTGTTTCCATGCTGTACATCCCTATGACTCTATGAGTAATTATAAAATTCAAAGATAGGATGGTCTGTGACTTGGAGGGGGAATATTTTATTTTAGCATTAATCATTCACAGGATGAGGGTGCTGCTGGCAAGGCAGCATTAATTGCTCAGAAGGCAGGTAAGAGTCATGGAATCATAGAGATGTACAGCATGGGTACAGACCCTTTGCTCCAACTAGTCCATGCCATCTGGACATCCTAAATTAATCTAATCCCCATTTGGCCCATATCCTACAAAACGCCTCCTATTCATCTACCCATTGAGATGCCTTTTCCATGTTGTAATTGCACCAGCCTCCACCACTTCCTCTGGCAGCACCCCCTACATAAAAAGATTGCCCCTTAGGCCCCTTTTAAATCTTTCCCCTCCCATCCTAAACCTAGGCCCTCTAGTTTTGGACTCCCCTAGCCTGGGGAAAAGATCTTTGCTGTTCACCCTATCCATGCCCCTCATGATTGCATAGACTTTAATAAGGTCACCCCTCAGCCTCCGATGCTGCAGGGAAAACAACCCCAGCCTAATCACCCTCTTCCTAAAGTCCAACCCTCCAACCCTGGTAGCATCTTTTAAATTTTTACTGAACTCTTTAAAGTTTCACAACATCCTTCCAAAGCAGAATTTAACACAATTTTTCTGAAGTAACTTAATCAATGTCCTGTACAGCTATAACATGACCTCTTAACTCCTGTACAATGTTCTGACCAATAAAGGCAAGCGTACCAAATGCCTTCTTCACTACCCTATCTACCTGTGACTCACTTTCAAGGAACTATGAACTGCACTCCAAGTTCTTTTTGTTCGGCAATATACCCCAGGGAACCTTATCATTAAGTGTATAAGTCCTGCTCTGATTTGCTTTGCCAAAATGCAACACCTCACATTTATCTGAATTAAACTCCATCTGCCACTCCTCGGCCCATTGGCCCATCTGACCCAGATCTCGTTGTACTCTGAGGTAACCTTCTTCGTTGTCCACTACACCTCCAATTCTAGTGTCATCTGTAAACTTACTAACTACACCTCCTATGCTCATATCCAAATCATTTATATAAATGACACAAGCAGTGGAGCCAGCACCGATCCTTGTGACACACCACTGGGCACAGGCCTTCAGTCTGAAAAGCAACCCTCCACCACCACCCACTGTTTTCTACTTTAGAGGCAGTTCTGTATCTAAATGGTTAGTTTTCCCCAAATTCTATATGACTTAATCTTGCTAACCAGTCTACTTTGTTGAACGCCTTACTGAAGTTCATATAGATCACATCCGCCATTCTGCCTTCAACAATCCTCTGTGTCACTTCCTCAAAAAACTCAATCGAGTTAGTGAGACATACAAAGTGACATTGACTGTCCCTAATCAGTCCTTGTCTTTCCAAATACATGCAAATGCTGTCTCTCAGGATCCCCTTCAACAACTTGCCCACCACTGATGTCAATCACCAACGTTGCTGTGGATCTGGAGTCACATGTAGGCCTGACCAAGTAAGGATGGCAGTTTCCTCTCCTGAAGGACATTCGGTAACCAGATGGATTTCTCTGACAATCAACTCATGGTCATCATTAGAGTCTTAATTCCAGACTCTTAGTTTTTTTTTACTGAATTCAAATTCCACTATTTGCTGTAGTGGGATTCGAACCAAAGTCCCCAGTGTTAATAGCCCAGCGATAATAACACTAGGCCATCGTCCCCTCCACTTGCAAGTGATTGTGTTCTTAAGCATGTGCAGTGTCAGAACTTGCATGGGAGGCCAACAATCAGGTTCCCAATGGTGGGATGAACATTCACAATGACATTCTCAGAATCTTTAAAGCAGATCAAGTTTTGGGACAGTAGGCATTTTTGTGTTATGCATGAGGATTAAAAGTTGAGGTTACCAGACGTAATCCCAATTAAGTTTCCCTAAATGAATAATGCATACCTTCCAATTTCTAACTGCATACGAGTGATATGCAGCTGATGTGGTACTGTACTTGCTGATGTTAGAGTGAGTATCTGCTTGTTCCCTTTGGGAGTGTTGATCTATGACTGTGGTTCCCAGCCTTTTCAGTAACATGACATATCACAATGAGACAAATAATTACATAGCACACTCACTTTTTCAGCTGAATTGATTTCTTGGAAACATCACATTTACTTGCATTTACTATGGTTACAGCCTTCCTAGAGGGGTTCGCAATATTGTGCAAACAACAAGCTAAAGAAGGATCAAAAGATTTAATTTGTTTTGGAGACCCAGTGAAAAAACAATCTTCAACAGCAAGCACACATACTTTTCAAAGTCTCCTCAATTCAACTATTTCAAACTTTTCATGGCCTGAAACTGTTCCATACTCTGCATGTGATTCATAAGTCTGAATTTTTGCAGATGCCATTTCATAATTGCAACTTTAAAAGTAATTTTAAAAAAAATAATTGAAGCCAGACATAATTGACATTCAATGGAACTGAAAAGACCGCAAGGCAGAATAAATTGTAATTTACCGGGTTAGTGGGTAATCTGGACCTGCCAGTATGTAAAGAGCCTTTTAATCTGGGGAGGAATTGATGAAAGGGTCACCCATAAAACCAGTTTCACTGACAGACATGTCCTCCTGCTGGTTTTTACATATACCAGGGCTGAAAATGCTAATTTGCAGAGGTATGTTGCCAGTAACAACAAGAGGAAAGCAATAGCTGACCAATAATTTGATTTGAAGATTAATTTTCATGAATGTTAGGAGTTGGAATTTTGGCTGGATAAAATATTGTTTTAGGTGAAATAATATTTGTTTTACATTGATTTTTTTACCTTAGTACAAACTTCCATGGCACACTTAGACAGTTGTCAGAGCGTATTCGTTAAAAGCCGTAGTCTATGCCATATAATGACTGAGATCAGATGGCAGCAGTCTATGTTGCTTGGGACACAGAGGATGGCCAAAGCAAACAGCCTGGAGGGCAATGGGCTTCAGTTGAGGCGGCTGGTCAAGACTGGAAGTCTGAGTGGCCAAGGTTGGCAGGCAGGCAGACAGGAGAAGAGTGGAATTGCCAGCAAGTTTAGCTGCTGATACTCACACCGAGAGCCTGACTGGGAGGGAATATGATGTCAGAAGCTTCAACACCATAAGGTCAAGGTGGGGATGTTAATTTCCTGTCCACCCCTCCACATGATTTGTCATGTATATGTGAGGAGTTGAGAACTGAGTATTTGCCTGACAGAAGCTGATCCAACCTGACCAGAAGTGACACTCTCCTCCACACAGGAAGCAGGATTTGGCATTGATTACAGAACATTCTGTCACATCCCCCTGCAGGGTAGGATTTGCATATCACATCACACTATCTTTCCTTGGAGCATATTACTGCAGATGCTGGAATCTGTACTGAAAACAACAAATGCTGGAGATCACAGCGGGTCAGGCAGCATCCACAGGGAGAGACAGCAAGCTAATGTTTCGAGTCTAGACGACTCTTCATCAGAACTTCAGCTTCAGCTCTGTTGAAGAGTCATCCAGACTCGAAACGTTAGCTTGCTCTATTTCCATGAACGCTGCCAGGCCCACTGTGTTTTCAGCACACTATCTTTTCTCTTTGGGTATTTTGGTGAAGAATAACATGCAAGTTTCAATCCTTGCTGGCTAAGGCCCTGCGTAAAATGAGCTGGTCAGTTTCAATGGAGCTCCTCTTGGACAGAAACCCTAAGCATTAAAATGCTCATAATTCTGCAATTTCAATTAAACAGGCCACAAGCATAAGCAATCATAATGCTTAAACAATACTTCATTAAAACCCAGACAGTCTGATGACATTTTCAAAATATAAAGTTTAATCTCAAGGTGCTCGACAGCATTATCATTACATAGATTAAATGCCAAGTTTATTTTCAGAACCAAATACTTTTCTGCCTATTTTACTTTAGTAGTTTGCACCTTATTACATCCACTTGAGAGGCTGCATACAGCCCTCCATTACAACATCAGCAATGGATTGTTTACCAATGGTTTCGGTGCTTATCTCTATTTACAACTCCATCAATATTGATCGTAAACAGCAAACATATTTAGACTTCCTGTATTCAACTGTCAAAATATTACTGCAACTCTAAAGTGTGAAAATACATTGCACTGCCTAAAGCATGGTTCCCTACCCCTTCAGGCTTATGTGAGGGTATGGTTCTACTGGTATCAAACCTCCTGTAACTCTCACAAGTCAGCATTCTTCATGTGCAAGCCATCAAGTGATCTTTGGCAGGTTAACAGCCTCTGGAAGCTATCAGAGACAGGTCAAACTCTTGTCACCCAACTTTTACAGCTGTATTTTCTAAAAAAAAGTTATAAATAGTGGTGGGAGCAGAGTTTTAGCTCCGTCTCCCCAGCCTAGGGATTTGATATGCAATTACAGCATTCAGTCACTTCTCCATTTAACAAGCAGAGTCCAGTAGGAACTGTATCACTGACCTTGCTGTACAGCTTGATTTCTAATGCTGTTCTTATCCACAAGGTTACTGGGTACTGAGGTGGGGTGAAGACTGGGATTGGGGTTAGGGTTGGCATAATGGAGGGGAAAGAATATATGCAGTGTTTTAATGAGAGCCAATTTAGAAAAGGATTACTTCATAATTGATTCTTAAGTGCAGACAGCAACAAGATTGATGTAAGAGTAGTTGACTTAAGTCAAAAAATTTCAACAATCTGAAACATTCACTCTATTTCACTTCACAGATGCTGCCAGATCCGTTGAACATTTAAACATGTTCTGCTTTTATTTTAGACTTCCAGAATCCACAGTATTCTGCTTTTCAATAAGCTACTAAAATCTTCTTCCAGTGAGTATTAACTATATAGTAATGATTTAATAATCCAATACAGGAAGAACACATTTTAAACAATAAAGTACATCAGCTGAAACCACAACTAAGCTCTTGTTCACATCTATCTCTGGGATCATACGGTGTCCTGGCTCTTAATGCTACAGTCACTCACCAGCTCTTCAGTGCAGAAGGAAAGGACTCATTTCTCTAAGGTGACAGCAATTTGGTCTATTACAATTCCAAAGAGTCTTGAACACATTTTAATCTATTAAAGTTTATCAATAAATTATATAGCTCTTCTCTGAAATGCATTTAACTTTGGAGTGTTCTCAATTTTGAAATGGATAATACAACTCTGAACTTTTGGTTGATACATAGTAGCGATTTCTAATCTGCATTACAGTCTTTTGGCTCCAGAACATAACTAAAACTCAAATCTCAGTCTTAAAATTCTCAAGCTTTTGAGGTGGTCAGGTAAACCAAAAATATTAAATGTTCTGGTCTGCAAACTGTAAAAATCTCAGAATGGGATGTTAACTGAACCCTGCAAAGAGTAGCTCTGAGAATAATAGGGCTTCCAACTCACCTTACATTATTGCACTCAACAGAATACAGAAAGGAGGAATTCCTATCTACTGCACTAACAATATGAATACTTTGTGAAGATATTTTAACAAGAAGAGGGCAAGGAGAGCTAATAAACTCAGGCTTGGGGTAATCAGTAAGAACCAGATAGTTTTATTGTCTAATGATTCATCAGTCTATTTGCGCATTCAGTTCACTTAGACATTAAAATTTGTTTTTAAAGAAAGGAAACAGGTTACTGATAAATGCAAAAGCCAGAGGATAAGATTTTGCAAATTTTGTTGGAAAAAGATACATTTTGTTGCAGCGTTTGTCTGCATGAGAGGGCAGCACTGTATGTTAACAAGTGGGCGCTGATTGGTACAAGCATTATCATGGAGATTGCATTAATGATGATTGACAGTTAAAGGCCAGGCTTTAAATTTAAACTTGGCATGTTTGGTCAAGACATCATGCTGAGAAATGAATCACAGAATAGGTGCCACCTATTTTGTTGAGTTGAAACTGGTGCAGTCCCTGTACACGTTCTTCCTGCTTGCCAAGAACACTGTGTTACAAATACTCATTGTGACATCAAACTGAATGGGAAGTTATTAGTCACAGTACTCTGGAAGAGAAGATGCAAGAAAATAACCAAGAGGTCTCCAAATGGCGCACATAACTCTTCAGATATTCTAGATAAATATTATACACAGCACCATGATAAGTGCAGAGAAACGTTTGTTTCGTTGTTCTTTAATCAACAACCTACAAAGAAAAGTCCAAAAGAGAACAATACTTGGAACAATACTCACACTGCAAAGTGATCTGTTCTGATTTCTTTCACCAAGTTGAAGTAAAGGTTGACGGTTATGCAACAAACCCACGCCAGGGAACACCAGTCTGCATGTGAACAGGAAATGGAGCCTACTATTAGAAGATAAATTGCACAAAAACACAGATTTAAAAGGATCCTTTTCCAACTTCAGGATTCCAAGGGATAGTGTCTCTCTCTCACATCTTTTAAATATCCAAAATTCAAATGCACTTTTAAATTAATGGCTGGAAGATTGTGCACAGCACATATTTGAATTTTCACTCTATAGAACTTGCAGACCTATTTTCTAAACAGGAACTTGAAGTTTGGAAAATTATTTCTGTAGATTGTTCTGACAAGGCACAATTACTTCCATTACTTCGTTACTGCCAACTCAGCATTAGGTGTGTACATCCTTTCTTACTACCAAACAATACTTCACAAAGGTTACCTGAATGTTTAATTTTAAAAATGATTTTAAAGTCCCAATCAGGGTTGGAAACCTGAGCCAGGTTAGAAAATGAAAACAGAAATTGCTGGAGAAACTGAGGTATGGCAGCAACTATGGAGAGAAAGCAGAGTTAGTATTTAGAGTCCAGTGGCCCATTTTTTTCAGATTAGAAAATGCCAACTTATGTTTAGATGACTTTTGCACTTGGGATTTCTGGACAGGAGTCCCCTGTGCAGGGATCCAGAAACTCACAAAACCGCCATAGAAACCATGCCACCTTTTACTGCACTGAGTGCTGAATTCTGTAGTTCCAATGTCCAGTAGATACTTTGACAGCTACTGTGAGACAGCAAGAACATAAGGTACATAAGGGGTTAGAATGGGAGCAGGGGCTCGGAGAGTGTGGATGAGGGATGTTGGGGAAGTATGATTCCTCGTGGGAAAAAGGGCAGGATTATTAGAAAAGAATGGGTGGGTGTGGAGTAGGTGGGCGGAATGATTTTGAATCCAGCCTGGGAAGTGTTGGATTTGATGGGAAGGTAGTAAGTTGGGGGTCAAGTATGTAGAGTCAGGTTGGCAGAGGGGGCAGGTGTTGGGTCCAGGGATATCAGGGGTCAGCAGGGTGTAGTGGGTTGGTGGGTGGGTGATGGTGTTGGTGGGAAGAGGGGTAAACAATGGTGAATATCAGATATTCAGTTTATACTTATTGAGGAGTTAGAGCAAGTTTTTAATGTTAATTTCCAGAAGCAAATCAGAACTTGGAATTCTCCAATTCTGAGGGGCTTTTCTGAAGGATTTCAGAGGCAGGGGAAAGCCCATTGGAGTTTTCAATTGCCCAGGCAATTCCCTCAGAGTCAGCTGTGATAGGAGTTCAGCAGAGTTCTTTCTGCACTGCTCCAATAACTCTCTGACCCTGTAATATCTGGATTTATCTGAAGCAGAAGCATATAATTACCTTCGCTTCCCCCACCCCTTATCAGAACACTACTGAACTGCCCATTCGAAAGTCCCTCTCATGAGCATGACTCTAACTTGCAGGAGTACAGCTATTATATTGAAGATGTACATGTTACAACCACTACAATTTGTTTTGCTTGTCAACCTTTGATCCTCCTTTGACACCAGCACATACATCCACCTTTCTGATGCTGTAAAATGTGCCACTTTCTCTATATTGACAAACCAAATAGATGCTAAATGAGTAAGGTTCCAATGCACTCCATTTGATTTCCCTACATCTGCTGAGGTAAAGCTTAAATAAATTTGCATGCAACTGAATGGACTGTGCACACGCTCCTACAGATTATCACTTAAAATGGCTTTCCTTTCTGCTCCCACACTATCACTTCTGGTGTTCCTTCATGCATCAATGCTGAGAGCACACCTACTTCTCAGCCACATGCTGCCCCTCACAGCATCATCATATGACACCGAGGGCCTCTACCAACAACTGCCTCACCGTTTCTAAATTATCAGCCTCCTTATCTGATACCCAGTCATGGATCAACAGAAACTTCTTCCAATTATACAGTGGGAAGACGGAAGTCATTGCTTTTGCTTTCCACTGCAAATTTCCTTCCCTCACTACCTGTTCCATCTCTCCCCCAACAATTGATTTTCTGAAACTAAAACAAACTGCTTGCAATCTCAGTGTTATATCTGCTACCAGGATAAACTGCCACTTAAACGTCTGTGTCCTCCCTAAAATCACATTGTTTCCACCTCATTATCACCCAATTTAGCTCATATTCTGTAAACATTAATAGAGTCATAGAGTCATAGGGATGTACAGCATGGAAACAGACCCTTCGGTCCAACCCGTCTATGCCGATATCCCAATCTAGTCCCATCTGCCAGCACCCGGCCCATATCCCTCCAAATCCTTCCTATTCATATACCCATCCAAATACCTCTTAAATGTTGCAATTGCACCAGCCTCCACCACATCCTCCGGCAGCTCATTCCATACATGTACCACCCTTTGTAAGAAAATGTTGCCCCTTAGGTCTCTTGTATATCTTTCCCCTCTTACCCTAAACCTATGCCCTCTAGTTCTGGACGCCAGGGAAAAGACTTTGTCTATTTATCCTATCCATGCCCCTCATAATTTTGTAAACCTCTATAAGGTCACTCTCAGCCTCTGACGCTCCAGGGAAAACAGCCCCAGTCTGTTCAGCCTCTCCCTGTAGCTCAAATTCACCAACTCTGGCAACATCCTTGTAAATCTTTTCTGAACCCTTTCAAGTTTCACAACATCTTTCCGATAGGAAGGAGACCAGAACTGCACGCAATATTCCAACAGTGGCCTAACCAATGTCTTGTACAGCCGCAACATGACCTCCCAACTCCTTTACTCAATACTCTGACCAATAAAGGAAAACATACCAAACGCCTTCCTCACTATCCTATCTACCTGCGACTTCACTTTCAAGGAGCTATGAACCTGCACTCCAAGGTCTCTTTGTTCAGCAACACTCCCTAGGACCTTACCATTAAGTGTATAAGTCTTGCTAATATTTGCTTTCCCAAAATGCAGCACTCGCATTTACTGAATTAAACTCCATCTGCCACTTCTCAGCCCATTGGCCCATCTGGTCCAGATCCTGTTGTAAACCCTGCCTCTGTTTTAATCCAGACTCAACCATTTTAATACACCCCTGGCTGACCTCCCACACTCTAACCAATGTAACCATCCATAACCCTGCTGCCCTTGTGTAAACCTACACCCAGTCTTGCACCTCTACCACCTCATGACTGATGGCCCATACTGTGGACCCTGGCAAAGCAACATCTTCATTTTAAAATTCTGATCGATGTTTTCAAATCACTGCAGATTTTTATCTCCCCCATTCCTGTAATCTCCTCAAACCCCACAATCCTCCAAGGTATCTCAAAATATTTAAGTTTTGCCATTTGAGCATTCCCAACTTTAATCACCACCACTGGCCGTGTCATCTGTTGCCTAGGCTACATGATTTCCTCCCTGCACATCTCCACCCCTCCATTTCACTTCTCACCTTGAAGACAGTTCCTAGAGTCTACCTTTTAGACAAAAATATGTTCATCATTATGGCGTCATCTTTTCTTTTACATTACTTCTTATACTGTCTTGGGTCAAATATGTGTACTATACTGCCTCAGGACATTTTCTTATATTAAGGTGCAGTGTGAATACAAGTTGTTCTAGTTATGACCAGATTGTCAGTTTAGGTCCTCGGCAGACAACGACAATGACATTTCTCTTTTCAGTAGCTATGACGTAGAGGTGTCGATGTTGTACTGGGGTGGACAAAGTCAGACATCACACGACACCAAGTTATAAGTGACTTCTCCTGATGAAGGAGCAGTGATCCAAAACCTGTGATTTCAAATAAATCTGTTGGACTGTAACCTGTTGTCACATGACTTCTGACTTTTCCAGTAGCAGCACAGGGGAATAATAGTGCAGGGCTTCATGGACAGCCTTAATATTGACCGGCGTATTTTCTCAACATGGTCATAAAAATGATGGCAAATATAAATTAAATGAGAGTAATAGGTCTACTAACAGTATTCTATTAAATAGAAAGTTTAATTACTGTCTTTTTCAGAGTAAAACTATCTTTTCTTCTCAGAACAGTACAAATACACACAAACCCAGTAATGATAATGCAGAGAGATAGCTAGTTCACTGCTCTGAATACTCAGTGTGCCTGCAAATGGTAAAATACGCGCACAGCTCATTTAAGTACATTTTCATTGTTTCCTACACTTAGCAGTCAACGCCACAGGATTAAGAAGCAGCTATTTTGGCACAGGCAGCTCTGAAAGTCTTCAGTTCACCTTTAAAGCTGCTCTGCTCCTGGATAATAAAACATAATGGCTGCAAGAAGTGCAAGCACTCTATCACAGCAGAAAGGTAGCTTTGTAGGTATTGTTACACAAAGGTGTGCTTTTTTTAAAATAAGGGTTACCATGCAGTAAAAAGCATCCTGCATAAAGATAACAAAAAAGTGATTTTATTTTACTTTATCCCATTCTCAAACAACAGGCTGAAAACCAGATGAATTCTCTCCAGGGCAGGCTATCTACTCCACCAGATCACCAACAGGTTGAAAATAATCCTCAGAAAGCAATCCCTAGTGCAGAACTGTTCATTTCAAATTTAATCTTCATCAAGTATTCTCTGTAGAATACAAAGGAAGATGTAATGTTAACGTTATTGGGATATTAATCCAGAGGGACAAACCTAATGCTTTGGAGACTCAGGGTCATAGCCCACCATAGCAGCTGGTGGAAATTAAATTCAATTAATAAAATCTGGATCCCAGATTCAAGAGGTCATGTCCTTTTTTTTTAATTTCATTCAGATCACTGTGTCACAGAAAAAAAAACCTTTCCAAACTTTAGATTTATAATTCCTTCTCCAAAGTTGAATTATTTACTTGTACATGATACAATTATATATAACATTCAATGCACTTGCGGTGATATTATATAGACAGGGGATATAAACATACTGCATACTGCTCACACTCTTGCAGTCAATATATTTTGACGACTGGAAGTTTATAAAACAATGCTTTATCTTTCCCTCTTTGTGAGTTTGCCAGAGGATCTTATACTAAAAGCTGCATGCAATGGTTGTCAAAAAAACTTGAAGTACATTATTTAGCAAATACTGCATGACTGCTTCCCAAATCGTTTTCTCAAGCTGACCCCATCTCGGTGCTCAAAATATGCCGGGAGCTCAGAGTTATGAGAGCTGGGTGAGAGGGCTAGGGGGCTGCAGGTGAAAGCAGTAGGTGGGGAAGATGCTTGAGAGAGGAAGAGTGAAGGGATGCCTGTGAGGGGGCAGTGGGGATTGTGAGCGGAGGGGGTTGGAATGCCTGTGAGAGCAGTGAGGATGGCATGGAGAGAGTGAGATACCAGTGAGTGCAGCCTGGGAAATAAATAAAATGTTTAATCCACAAGGCTTTTAAATAAAAAGCATCTACTTTCTCATTTTAGGACGGAATTCTAGGCGTAGAAGATTGGGTCGTTATGCTGTACTCACTATGAAAGACAACTGCAATGGCTTAAAGAGGACCTTGCAGCTTGTAGCACACAGTCAGAGCTCCACCTCTATATCAAAGCTCAGACCCCAAATGTTTAGCTGGAACCCACCATTTGGGGCTGGGCTAGAGGAATGGAGTTCGTATGGGGAGTTGGGAGTGACTTGCATTATTTTGTAAACGTATACTGCTTTTACACAGCTGTTTGACATGATCAAATGCTCAACAGGTTCAAAAAATCAACATCCTACTGCAGCATGTGTTACAATAAAGCCAACAGTATACATGCATCATACATATTGGACAGTGAATTTAGTAATCCTGTATTTATAATACAAAACTCAGATTGTTTTGCCTGGAAAGATAAAGGCTGAGGGGTGACCTGTTGGAGGCCTATAAAATTATGACAGGCATAGATAGCTTGGACAACCAGAGGCTTTTTTCCAGGATGGAATGGTCAACTACAAGAGGATACTAGCTCAACATGAGAGAGGGGAAGGTTAAAGGAGAAGCGCAGGGAAAAGTTTTCACACAGAGGGTGCCAGTGGAGACGGTGGAAACAGGCACATCAGCAACATTTAAGAACTGTGGTCAAAGCTAGCTAATAGATTTATTCCAGCTTAGCCCAGATCTTCTGTCAGGCATTTCCAAAGAGCGCAGTTCCCTGCTGGAAACATGAAATCACTGAATTTATACCTTGAGTTGTTCAAAGTAACTATTTCTATAAGGTACAATTGGCTTACAGCTTTTCCATAGCATAGTGTGGAAGGGGTTACAATTAAATTCATTTCATTACAAAATTTTATTTGATGACTCTCAAATCACACTGTCTCAATTATTTTTGCCATGATGTCTATCACTTATTCAAGTGGAAATTGGATAAATGCTTAGAGAACACTGGCGACTATTTAGTCAATGAAGTGATCATTGAGAATTAGAACTGCACCTTCAAAAACCGGGAAACACAAAGACACCAAATGAATTCAAGCATACGTTCCGAACTATTGTCTTTAATATCAACTAATAACAACTGAGAATATATTTTATTATAGATAGTCCATGTTCTAAATGTGCAAAAGGTATTTCATTAACATAAAAACCTGAAATTATGGAATTCTTATACTCATAAGTACAAGATATTTGACAGTACACATTTATATTAGAAATTCTAATACTGTCATTATCCAGATATAAAATGTTTTTCTTTTAATTGGCACAGGATAGGTTACCTAAGAAATTAGGAAATTCTAAGAACAAGGGGAGACCCTTTGGCCCAATAAATCCAATTCACCAGAATTCAAGCTCTCACTACGGACAGTGTTGGATCAGTGGCAGTGTCTGATTGAAAGTCAGTCCTTCAAACCTAATTCTAGACTCCAATCCTTGCTTTGAATTCTTCCATTGCCTATTGTGCTATCACCTAGGCCTCCACATTATTCAAGATAATTCTCAACCTTTTAAAAAGTGTTTTTTTTAAAGCATCTATTCTAAATTAAGCTTCATGTGAAACTTACCATGGGAATCTTTTAAAAGTACTGATTTTTTTTGCCAAATATTTTATTCTTTCAATACATTTCCAATATTCAAATGGTCATCCATGATGAGGAGTTATGCTCAGGCTAATATATATCAGCTTCTAATGAATATTTAATGTTTCTTGCCCTTATTTTGTAACACTTATATGCAGTTATCAAAGATATCAGCAACAACGGCTTGTACTTTGGCCTTAGCATGGCCTTTCCTGTGCCTTCCAACCACTGACTTATCGAGACAGAGAGGAGAAGATGTCAGTGTCCACCCAACATCCTCTCACCTGACTGAAAGCCCCCTACACCAAAAGTGCTACATGGGAGGGCACTTAATTCAGCCCATTGACTAAAGAGTTGATTGATTGAAAGCCAAGAGGTTAAAAGGACCATTCTTACTCTCCATTCACGAGTGCTCATCTGTTAACAATTTTCTGAGACAGGGAGTGGAATGTGGTTGAATATTGTCAGTACCTTGTTTTTTGTGAACAGCTGAAGGTACAAGATGTTTTACACAATCCAACAGTCTTTGGGATGTATGGCCTGCATACTTCATATTGCCCTGACACTGAAATTCATATGGCACATTATTGATTTGCGTGATAGGAAGAATGCTTTTTTCGTCTGAGAGCTGCATGCTGTTAATGGTAAATATGTTGCTGCTGCAGAGTAGCACTGCAAAACAACTCACTTCACCAGTTGCTCAAATGTTTGACACACTTTATCTTCAAGTGTATCCCAAGGTACACTGGGTAATTTTCAGGACCAAAATCCCATTCATGGGTTTTTATGATATACAGTGAGAGATGATCCGATCATGGTAGCCATTACTATAGCAAGATTATTTTGATGTGCTCTGTTTCAGCTCTACCTCCTTTGCAGAGGGAATACATTTAGAGTGAGCTCTATATATTGCCAATAATGCCAATCTTATTGTGCTTGCAACCATAGGAATGTGAATTACCCATGACGATAGGCTAGACAGGCAATAGTACAGAATACGTTGGCAGGTTTCTCAATAAACACATTAAGCAAGGTGAATCTGAAAAGCCTCTTAGAGATGTACAGCATGGAAACAGACCCTTCGGTCCAACTTGTCCATGCCAACCAGATAGCCCAACCCAATCTAGTACCATCTGCCAGCTTCTTTCCAACAAACTTGGAGAATACATTCACAAAACTAGCAGTTTCCTATAAGAGTGATGAGACTTCAAGTACTTCACTTGGGACATCCGAAGGTTATGAACGGTGTGGCATAAATGGACAATTTTATTTCAAAGAAAGGAAATACTCAAGTGTTGCTTGATGTTCAGCATTCATCATCCTAGAAATTAGCATAATGTGTTTTGGGTTTACTATACAGAAAAAGAAACAAAGCACTCACCAAAGTACGTAAGCCACCAAGCCTGAAAATTGCAAAGGACACCATCTGGGATAACTTCTCCCTGTTACAAAAGGCAAATTTTAAATCGCTCAGCAGAAGTCAAATCAATTTCCAAAATATGTAATTTGATTATTTAAAATATTACACTTTCCATCACCTGCATATTTATTCTGGCATTAAAACAAAAATAATCCACACATTAAGACTAAGAAAACTGTATATTAATGCTTCTAAAACCTTCAACAATATTTCTATGCTGCAAAATAAACACTCCTAAAGGACAGGTTTTCTGTTTGGCAAAAAAAATTGTATTTTACTAAGTTTGACAAATCTTCTCAAGAACTTTGACAAATAAACTATTTAAAATGATTACAATTGCAACAAAAATATTTGGGATTAATGAGGGTTTGTCATAATATGAAGCCTCCAAACAGTTTTTACATATAGTAGTTTAGGATTGGTTACAGAATCCAATACAGAATGAAGGAAACAGACTCTTCATTCCAACATATCTGCACCGACTAACTATCATAAATTAATCTAGTCCCATTTGCCAGCATTTGGCCCATATCCCTTTAAACCCTTCCTATCCATATATCCATCAAAATGCGTTTTAAATGCTGTAATTATATCAGCCTCCAGCACTTCCACTGGCAGCTTATTCCATATATGCACCATCCTCTGCGTGGAAATGTTGCCCCTTAGGTCTCTTTTAAAATCTTTCACCTCTCACCTTAAACCCCTATGCCCTCTAGTTATGGAGTCCACTACCTTGAGGAAAAGACCTTGGCTATTCACCCCATCCATACCCCTTGTAATTTTATAAAACTTCAATAAGGTCATCCCTCAGCCCCTCATGCTCCCCTTTCAAGTTTCGCAACATCCTTCCTATAGCAGAGAGACCAGATTTTAACACAGTATTCAATAGGGTCCTAAACAATGTCCTGTAAAGTCACCACGTGACATCCCAACTCATATACTCAATGCACTGATCAGTAAAGACAAGCAAGTCAAACGCCTTCTTCACTATCCTGCCTACCTGCGACTCCATTTTCAAGGAATTATGAACCTGTGCTCCAAAGTAGTTTTGTTCAGCAACACTCCCCAGGACCTTACCTTTAAGGTATATAAGTTCTGCCCTGATTTGCCTTTCCAAAATGCAGCACCTCACATTTATTTAAATTAAACTCCACCTGCCATTCCTTGGCCCACCAGTCCATCTGTACTCAGAGGTAACCTTCTTTGTTATCCACTACACTGCTAATATTGGTGTCATCTGCAAATTTATCAACTATACCTCCTATGGTTCACATCCAAATCATTTATATAACTGACAAAAAACAGTGGACCCAGCACTGATCCTTGTAGCACACCGCTGATCACAGGACTCCAGTCTGAAAAGCAATCCTCCACCACCACCCTCGGTCTCCTACCTTCGAGCCAGTTCTGTATTCAAATAGCTTCCTGTATTCCACATGATCCAACCTTGCTAACCAGTCTACCATGTGGAACTTTGTCAAGTGCCTTACTGAAGTCCATATAGATCACCTCCACTGCTCTGTCTTCATCAATTCTCTTTGTTACTTCTTCAAAAAACCCAATTAAGTCAGTGAGACACAATTTCCCATGTACAAAGTCATGTTGACAATCCCTAATCAGTCCTTGCCTTTCCAAATGCATGTAAATCCTGTTCCTCAAGATTCCCTCCAACAACTTGCCCACCACTGAGGTCAGGCTCACCGGTCTATAGTTCCCTGGCTTTTCCTTACCACTTTCCTTAAACAGTGGCACCATTTTAGCCAACCTTCAGTCTTCCGGCACCTCACCTGTGACTATCGATGATACAAATATCTCAACAAGCAGCCCTGCAATCACTTCCCAGCTTCCCACAGAGTTCTAGGGTATGCCTGATCAGATCCTGGGGATTTATCCACCTTTACGTTGTAAGACATCCCGCACTTCTGCCTCTCTAATATGAACATTTCTCAAGATGTTGTTATTTAATTCCCCATGTTCTCTAGCTTCCATAACCTTCTTCACAGTAAACACTGACGCAAAATATTAATTTAGTATCTCCTGCGGTTCCATACACAGGCAGCCTTGTTGATTTTTAAGTGTCGCTATTCTCTCCCTCATTACCCTTTTGTCCTTAATGTATTTGGAGAATCCTTTTGGATTCTCCTTAACCCTATTTGCCAAAGCTATCTCATGTCCCCTTGTTGCCCTCCCGATGTCTCTCTTGACTGTACTCCTACTGCCCTTATACTCTTCTAAGGATTCACTTGATCTTTGTTGTCTGTACCTGACATATGCTTCTTTCTTTATCTTCACTAAAACTTCAATTTTTCTAGTTATCCAACATTCCCTACATCTGCCAGTCTTACCCTTCACTCTAACAAGAACATAGTGTCTCTGGACTCTTGTTATCTCATTTTTGAAGGCTCGCCATTTTCCAGCCGTCCCTTTACCTACGAAAATCCGCACCCAATCAACTGTTGAAAGTTCTTGCCTAAACTTTTAGATCTGGTCTCTTCATTACCACCACTGTTTTGAAACTAATAGAATTATGGTCACTTGCTCCAACGTGTTCCCCCACTGACACTTCAGTCACCTGCCCTGCTTTATTTCCCAAGAGTAGGTCTGACTTTGCTCCTTCTCGAGAAGGTACATCCACATACTGAATCAGACAATTTTCTTGTATGCACTTAAGAAATTCCTCTCCATCCAAGCCCTTAACACTCGGGCAGTCCCAGTCTATGTTTGGAAAGTTAAAATCCCCTACCATTACCACCCTATTATTCGTACAGATAACTGAGAGCTCCTTACAAATTTGCTTCTCAATTTCCCACTGATTATTGGGCGGCTATAGTACAATCCCAATTAGTTGATCATCCCTTTCTTATTTCTCAGTTCCACCCAAATAATTTCTGTGGACATACTCCCAGAAATATCTTCCCTCAGTACAGTCATAATGTCAATCCTAATCAAAAACGTCACTCCCCCTCCTCTCTTGCCCTCCTTTCTATAGCATCTATACCCTGGAACATTAAACTGCCAGTCTTGTCCATCCCTGAGCCATGTTTCTGAATTGATTAGGGTGGCACAATGGCTAAGTAGCTAGCATTGCTGCCTCACAGTGCCAGGGACCCAGGTTCAATTCCAGCCTCAGGTGACTGCCTGTGTGAAGTTTGCACATTCTCCCCGTGTCTGCAGAGATTTCCTCCAGGTGCTCCGGTTTCCTCCCATAATCCAAAGATGTGCAGGTTAGGTGAACTGGCCAAGCTAAATTGCCCATAGTGTTCAAGGATGTGTAGGTTGGGTGCATTAGCCAGGGGTAAATATAGGGTAGGGGAATGGGTCTGGGTGGGTTGCTCTTCGAGGGGTCAGTGTGAACTTGTTGGGCCGAAGGGCCTGTTTCCACACTGTAGGAAATCTAATTCTAAATTCTATTCCAGTCCCATGTTCCCAACCATGCCCTGAGTTCATCTGCCTGACCTGTTATGCCTCTTACATTGATCTAAGTTACCTTCTAGTATTATTAACCAGAATTAGGTCAGCAGCGATCATTTATATTAAGTAATTTTGGTTTAAAGAATACAGTTAAAGGATACAATACTAAAACATTACTTACATGTTTCTGTAAAATGTACAATGGGAAGTAAGCAAGTGGTCATGCAACTGATTTTGTCATAATGCACGAGAACAAAAACATTTAATTATAGAACTATGAATTCAAAAAATTTTAGACTAAATACAATCTAACAAACGTGTGTGATCTGTGTGTTTTCACCCACTTACCATGAGATAGGCAATACTGTCAAACAATGCAGCCACAGTAAGGCTCAAGATCATCTTCTGTTGGGAGAGACAGACCAGAACATTAGGGAATGCATTATCCCATTAAACTATTAGAGTCTTCCTTTAATTCTTTCTAAAGTCAACTGATGCTAGAAATCCCTTTCGCGCTGCACCTGCTGAAGCAAGTTTTATACATCCTTAAAACATGTCACAATGATTCCCAGGGATTTTCTAGAGCTTTTTTTTCCATTTAGTATGCATCCAATGTGAAAAGAAAATGCCCATTTTGTGTTGGGAAGTCTTGCACGACCAGCGGCAACATATCACAATAAATTCTCTTCTCAATTACACACACAGGCTGTAACTCCACACCAGCCGCCCCAGCCCCAACCCCACTCCCCACCCGACCCCCTAATACACACGAAAGCTGGACAGGAGATGCAACCAAACCTTGTTCTTGCCCACTTTATTTTGATTAGCTGAACATTGAAATGCTGACTAGTTCAACAGAATTCAAATTAGATACGTACACTCTCCATACCACCTGACCGACATAAAAAGCAGCCCAAGATTCTCAACAAAATCAACAGTTGATAATGAATGAAACCCTGGAGTGGTTCAATGTAGCAATCTAATGCTGAGAGTTCAGATAATGGTTAGAAATTACTCACTCTTAGTTCTGTTGGTTGATGACATCATCTAAGTATCTCTGATTGCATTACTACATTGCAATCACTATTCATTATTCTCTACCCAACTGCTTTCTGAACACAGTATAAATTACATTAAAAGTCATTTGGCTGCTTTTCTCCCTCCTAATGATATTTGGGATTTCTTTTGTCAAGGCAAGAGGAAATGCAATATTTTATATTCACACAATCAAACATGCCTCAAAGTCAGCCCGTTTCCAACTAAAGCATAGTACAGCTACTAGCTATAAACAGGACCAAATCGACGAATATGATTTATTGCTGAAAAAGGCACATTTTGTTAAATCATTTCATCTTGTACTCATCAATTGATAAGAATACTAATGTAAAGGGGAACAATATTTTACATGAGTGAGGTAATGACTGATAACAATTCAGCCATAGCACACAGAATGTCAAAGCCAGGCTTTGACATTCTTGTCAATTGTTCTGATGAATGCAAGATTTGACTGTTGTGTATAGCTAAAAAAAAGGACTGGTTCTGTATGACCAAACCATGATTAACCATAAACCATTATGGTTTAGTTCTGATGTGATCCAGACCCTACGTTTTAGCTAAAGAAGCAATCCTAAGGCAATTTCCCATGGGTCAATATTTCTGGGATTTTCCACAAACATTGCTCCATTAGAAACAGAATTTAATTAACATGCATAGCTTGAGATCAGGAATAACCAACCTACCATGTTAAGGCATTATTGATCACTTGGAAAATACATTATATATTGATAGAGTATGGTACGATTGTGTTTCAACTAGAAATCTAACAGAATTGATTAATGCATGTTACAAACAAAACTTCCCATTTTCACAACATGTGCAATGATATTTCTGAATCCCATTAATGTAACTCCATATACATAGAAATCACACAGACTCTACATATTAGCACTTTATGATCCAAAAATACGAACTCTTCTCTCCTGCACCAGCTCCTCAGCCACGCATTCATTTCCTCTCACTAGCTTGTAGCATTGGGAGTAATTCAGATATTACTGCCCTCGAGGACCTCCTTTTTAAATTCCTGACTAACTTCCTATTGTTTCCCTTCAGAAGGTCATCCTTTACCCTTTCTATTTCGTTTGTTCCAATGTGTACAATGGCCTCCTGCTGGTCCCTCTCCCCTTTGAGAATACTCTGCATTCTATCAGAGATATCATTTATCCTGGCACCAGGGAGGCAATAGACCATTCTGATTTCTTGCTGTCAACTGCAGAAACATCTGTCTGTTCCTCTGACTAGAGAGGCCCCTGTCATATCGACTACCTGGAACCTGACATCTCCCTCATTACATTAGAACCAGTGTCAGTGCGAGAAACCTGGCTGTTTGTGCTACATCTCCTGACAGTCCATTACCCCCTACATTTTCCAAATCAACATACTTGTTTGAGATGGGGATAGCCACAGGAGACTCCTGCCTACCTCTCCTACTTTTTTTGGAGATAACCTATCTACCTGACAGTATGTATGGTTTTCTTTCCTTCCTATAACTGCCATCCATTACACCCCCTAGCTCCTGTAAATTCCTCATTGCCCCTAACTGCTGCCCAAACTGATCCACGCAATCTGATAGGATTCGCAACCACACACTTACTGCGGACATAACCATCAGTAACATGGAAATTCTCCTTAACCTCCCACATCTGACAGGAAGAGCACATCACTCTATTAAAGACCATCTTTGCATCTTAACAATCTACAGAAAATAGCACAGTCTTACTGCTCTATAAAAAAACACCAGTTCAGCCTAACTTAGTACCTATGTTTTTTATTTTTACATTTTAATCAAGAGACAAATCTCAATAATGTATATAACCAGAAAGAACCCACTCTACCCACTGTTAAAAAAGACTGCAAGGTTACACTTAAAAACCATGCACTTATCTGCTCCTGTGCTGTGAGCTCTCCCAGACAGGTTCTTCCAAGGTCAGCTGTGAATTTCACTGTTGGATAATTTTTTCTTAGACGCACTCAGATGTCCAGAAATACTTGAACTCAAACACAAAGGCAGTAGCTGTGCAGATTCACTGCTGTGTCAGAGAGCAGTGTAGGTTTCTTTTTCTGACCATGTGGTCTCTACCTTTGTTCTCTTCCTCCTTTGTAAAGTGCCATTGTTTTAATCTTTTTTCCCAAAGTTCCAAAACAATGAATCAGCAGATAAAACAGTAATTACTGATCCTGGAATTTGAGGAAATCACCTCCACAACCTAATATGCCTCAAAAATAAAAAGGGGTAGCTCTTACAGCTACAATTTTTTCCCGTCCTCTATTTTGGATTACCCAGAATCCTGTTGTAGAATTCCTCAGACTTAAAATGATTTGTTATTTATTAGAAGAAAACTAGTTTTATGACCATACAAAAAGAGACAGTGAGGAAACAGATCAGTCTGAGACTGGTACAGTTGGGAAAAGAAACAAGTCAACCAGCCATGGTAGGCAGAAACAAAACAGAGAACAAAATAAATTAAATTGCATTTATTTTAATACAAGAGGCCTAACAGCAAAGGCCAGTGAGCTCAGGGCATGGTTGGGAACATGGTACTGGGATATCATAGCAATTATAGAGGTGTGGCTCAGGGATGGACAGGACTGGCACTTCATGTTCCAGGATACAAATGTTATAGGAAGGATGGAAAGGAGGGAAAGAGAGGAGGGAGAGTGGGGTTTTTGGTAAGTAATAACATTATTGCTATACTTAGGGAAGATATTCCTGGGAATACAGCCAGGGACGTTATTTGGGTGGAACTGAGAAATAAGAAAAGGATGATTACTTTATTCGGACTGTACTATAGACCCCTAATAGTCAGCGGGACATTTGTAAGGAGATCTCAGTTATTTGTAAGAATAATAGGGCTGTAATGTCAGAGGATTTTAACTTTCCAAACATAGACTGGGACTACCACAATGTTAAGGGTTTAGATGGAGAGGAAATTGTTAAGAGTGGACAAGAAAATTTTCTGATTCAGTATGTACCGACGAGGGAAGGTGCAAAACTTGGGAAATAAAGCAGAGCAAGTGACTGAATGTCAGTGGGGGAGCTCTTTGGGGCCAGCGACCGTAATTCTATTATTTTTAAAATAGTGATGGAAAAGGACAGACAAGGTCTAAAAATTAAAGTTCTAAATTGGCGGAAGGCCAATTTTGATGGTTTTAGACAGAGCTTTCAAAAGTCGATTGGAAGCTGATGTTTGCAGAGAAAGGGACGGTTGGAAAATGGCATGCCTTAATAAATGAGATAATGAGAGTCCAGAGACAGAATGTTCCCGTTAGAGTGAAAGTCAAGGCTGGTAGTTGTAGGGAATGCTGGATGACAAGAAAAATTGAACTGTTGGTGAAAGAAAAAAAAGGAAGCATATGTCAGGTATAGGAGAAAGTGAGGTCTGCAGATGCTGGAGATCAGAGCTGAAAATGTGTTGCTGGAAAAGCGCAGCAGGTCAGGCAGCATCCAAGGAGTAGGAGAATCGACGTTTCGGGCACGAGCCCTTCTTCAGGTTCCTGAAGAAGGGCTCGTACCCGAAACGTCGATTCTCCTGCTCCTTGGATGCTGCCTGACCTGCTTCGCTTTTCCAACAACATATTTTCAGCTATGTCAGGTACAGACAGGAGAGATTGAATGAATCCCTAGAAAAGTATAAAGGCAGTAGGAGTACACTTAAGAGAGAAATGAGGAGGGCAAAAAAGGAACACGAGATAGCTTTGGCAAATAAGGTTAAGGAGAATCCAAAGAGATTTTATAAATACATTAAGGACAAAAGGGTGACTAAGGAGATAATAAGACCCCTCAAAGATCAGCAAGGCAGCCTATATGTGAAATGGCAGGAGATGGGGAAAGATGCTGAACGAGTATTTTGCATCAGTGTTGACTGTGGAAAAGGACATGGAAGATACAGAATGTGGAGAAATTGATGGCGACATCTTGAAATCCATATTATTGAGGAGATGATGCTGGATGTCTTAAAACACATAAAGGTGAATAAATCCCCAAGGCCTGATCAGGCGTACCCCAGTACTCTGGGGTAAGCTAGGGAAGTGGTTGCTGGGCCCCTTGCTGAGATATGTGTGAATCATTGATAGTCACAGGTGATGTGCCGGAAGACTGAAGGTTGGCTAATGTGGTGTCACTATTTCAGAAAGGTGGTAAGGACAAGCCAGAGAACTGTAGAGCGGTGAGATTGACATCAGTGGTAGGCAAGCTGTTGGAAGGAATCCTGAAGGACAGGATTTACATGTATTTGGAAAGGCAAGGACTGATTAGGGATAGTCAATATGGCTTTGTGCGTGGGAAATCATATCTCACAACTTGATTGTGTTTTTTGAAGAAGTAACAAAGAGGATTGATGAGGGCAGAGTAGTGAATGTAATCTGTATGGATTTTAGTAAAACATTTGACAAGGTTCCTCATGGGAGACTGGTTAGCAAGGTTAGATCACATGGAATACAGGGAGAACTAGCCATTTGGATACAGACTGGCTCAAAGGTAGAAGACAGAGGGTGGTGGTGGAGGGTTGTTTTTCAGACTGGAGGCCTGTGACCAGTAGAGTGCCACAAGGATCGGTGCTGGGTCCACTGCTTTTCGTCATTTCTATAAATGATTTTGATGTGAACATAGGAGGTATAATTAGTAAATTTGCAGATGACACCAATATTAGCTCTGTAGTGGACATCATAGAAGGTTACCTCAGCATACAACAGGACCTTGGTCAGATGGGCCAATGGACCAAGGAGTGGCAGATGGAGTTTAATTTAGATAAATATGAGGTGCTGCATTTTGAAAAGGCAAATTAGGGCAGAACTTATACACTTAATGGTGGGGTCCTGGGGAATGTTGCTGAACAAAGAGATCTTGGAGTACAGGTTCATAATTCCTTGAAAGTGGAGTCGCAGGTAGATAGGATAGTGAAGGCGGCGTTTGGGATGCTTTCCTTTATTGGTCAGAGTATTGAGTATAGGAGTTGGGAGGTCATGTTGCAGCTGTACAGGACATTGGTTGGCCACATTTAGAATATTGTGCGCAATTCTGATCTCCCTGCTATAGGAAAGAGATTATGAAAATTGAAAAGATTCAAAAAAGATTTACAAGGATGTTGCCAGGGTTGCAGGATTTGAGCTACAGGGAGAGGCTGAATAGGCTGGGGCTGCTCCCTGGAGCATCGGAGGCTGAGAGGAGACTTTGTAGAGGTTTACAAAATTATGAGGAGCATGGATAGGGTAAATAGACAAAGTCTTTTCCCTGGTTTAGAGGATCCAGAACTAGAGGGCAGAGGTTTAGGGTGAGAGGGGAATGATTTATAAGGGACCTAAGGGGCAACATTTTCACGCAAAGGGTGGTACATGTATCAAATGAGCTGCTAGAGGAAGTGGTGGAGGTTGGTACAACTACAACATGTAAAAGGCATCTGGATGGCTATATGAATAGAGGGATATGGACCAAGGGCTGACAAATGGGACTAGATTAATTTAGGATATCTGGTCAGCACAGACGAGTTGGACTCTTTGACTTGACTGTCCAACTGTTCTTATGCCACTTCTTTCAAAGAGCATGAAGTGTACTGCGGGAAAGTGAAACTTGTGTAGGCAGTAGTGAATTATTGGCAGTGTGGACTCAATGGGCGAAGTGCCTATCCTGTATTGTATGATTCTATGATTCCAATCTAAATGGTTACTTTCCCCATGAATAGCTTTGTTATTTTCACCTTTTAAGTAGATGTCTGATTCTACCACACATCCTGGTAGTGTATTCGAGATCACAGCAGCTTCCTTTGAAGAACAAAATCTCACATTTTGAGCCTGCATTCTCTGATTATTCACTTTTCTTCTCATGGAAGCTTTTCTCCCAATTTATTCTATCAGGACATCACACTTTTTTCATCATGAACAAACTCCATTTAGCCCTTTTAAATTAAAAAATTAATTTGTTTTTAAATTTACATTTACATTTGCATTAACTGGATCTTATTCCTGCCAATCATAGAGTATGCAGACTTTTTTTCTCTGGCATAGGAAATGAGTTTCATAACAGACAGTGCATGCAGACTATATTTTTCAAAACTGAATTGGAGTTCAACTGAACAGCCAGGTATTAAAATATATGGTTGGTGTAGTTAAATCCTGTTCTAGGGTAATTAAAATCACTGATGATTGTACTTAATTGTACATTTTTTTGTTTGGGTATAAAGGGCCTTTTTGATGGTCAATAGTGTGACTATTTTTCAGAAATGATATTAAGTTCCATTTAAAAGGCATCTGGATGGGTACATGAATAGGAAGGGTTAAGAGGGATATTGGTCAAGTGCTGGCAAATGGGACTAGGTCAGATTGCGATGTCTGGTCGGCACAGACGAGTTGGACTGATGAGTCTGTTTCTGTGCTGTAGGATTCTGATTCTGTAAAACATTCCGTAATTCTCAATAACTATACCTCCATCAAAAATTCCTAAATCTCTCTCCTCTAAGGAGAGCTATGCAGTACAGCCTTTTCATAACTGAAGCCACTCACCTTGTTATCTTTCCAATGAATCTCCTTTGCACCATTTCGTGGAGTAGTGCATTTGAAATCACCTCTTGCAAATACCAATCCTCTATATTGCTCAATATTAATTAATTCAACAATTTTTATCAACTGTACAGATCAGTTTTGTATTTGAGAAATTATCAGAGCAGAAATGAATAGTGCTGGTCACTGGCCTTTTAAACAGCTGAGATGTGAACAGCGAATCAATTAACTGCGTAATCCTTCCTTCCGACTGTACTGTGTTTCTCTAGCCCATTTAATTTCAAGCCAAAGCTGGCACTGAGCTGCACCAAATAAGCACTGAGTAGCATTCCGCTGACAAAAGTGCTGGTTGTGGGCTGGAAATGACTGAAACAAAAACAAATCACTAAGCACTGCTCAATTCAGTCCTAAATCAGTTCCCTTTAACCTTGAGGCTATGCCCTCTTGTCCTGGCTTCACCTGCCAGTGGAAACATCCTCTCTACTTCTATCTTATCTATTCCCTTCATAATTTTATACATTTTGTATAATATCCCCCCTCATTCTTATGAATTTCAGTGAATATAATCCCAATCTACTCAGTCTCTCCTGATAAGCCAACCCCCTCAACTCTGGAATCAACCCAGTGGACCTCCTCTGCACGCCCTCCTGTGCCAGTGCATCCTTTCTCAAGTAGGGAGAGCAAAACTGCATGCAGTACTCTAGGTGTGGCCTCACCAGCACCTAGTACAGCCGCAACATAACCTCCCTGCTTTTAAGCTCAATCCCTTTAGCAATGAAGGACAAATTTCATTTGCTTTCCTAATTACTAGTTGTACCTGCAGACCAACCTTCTGTGATTCATGCACAAGTACACCCAGGTCCCTCTGCATAGGAGCATGCCGCAAACTTTTTACCATTCAAATAATAAGCGACTAAGAGGGATATGGGCCAAGTGCTGGCAAATGGGACAAAATTAGGTTACGATATCTGATCAGTTTGGACGAGTTGGATTGAAGGGTCTATTTTCGTGCTGTACATTTCTATGACTATGACATAAAAAAGTGGAACATTTAAGCAATCGATTGATCAGCTGTTTAAAGCACCAATGTTCCCTGAGCACTACCACTCAATACGACAGTAAACATTAAGAATAATTGCAATGACAAAAGGTTATTCAACCAAATCATTACCAACACCACTGACCTCTATCTTCTCAGCTGCTGCCTAACCTGCTAAACATTTCGAGCAACATCTGTTTAAATTTAGATTTCTAGCATGTGCAGTATTTTGTTACTTGACCTCCACTTTCAACTGGCTACTTGCTGTAACTAAATTCCAATGTAACCTTTTTTTTCAAAATTATCACTTTATTCACAAAATTTGTAAAAGTACAATGCAAACAATTCTCATGTGAAAATTACAGATTTTATAACAAAACTCAACTTGTCTTCATTCATCATGTTGCATTCTTAGGTGTCTCAACACAATTATAATAGTCTTAATAACTTACAATATATATTGCGTGTTAGGCATATCGCACAAAGGAAAAACCTTTTAAATGGACGACTTTAGAAAGTGCACCAGAAATAAATCTTTCTTCCTGGACCATGTTCCACCCTGAGGTATCTCATTACAATTTCAATGCTCTTGATGCTCACAAAGCACAAATCTTTAAATAGGGTAAAAACAATGACTGCAGATGCTGGAAACCAGATTCTGGATTAGTGGTGCTGGAAGAGCACAGCGGTTCAGGCAGCTTCCAAGGAGCTTCTAAATCGACGTTTTGGGCAAAAGCCTTCATCAGGAAGAAAGGCAGTCGGCCTGGAGTGTGGAGAGATAAGCTAGAGGAGGGTGGGGGTGGGGAGAAAGTAGCATAGTGTACAATGGGTGAGTGGGGGAGGGGATGAAGGTGATAGGTCAGGGAGGAGAGGGTGGAGTGGATAGGTGGAAAAGGAGATAGGCAGGTAGGACAAGCCCGAACAAGTCATGGGGACAGTGCTGAGCTGGAAGTTTAGAACTAGGTTGAGGTGGGGGAAGGGGAAATGAGGAAACTGTTGAAGTCCACATTGATGCCCTGGGGTTGAAGTGTTCCGAGGCAGAAGATGAGGCGTTCTTCCTCCAGGCGTCTGGTGGTGTGGGAGCAGCGGTGAAGGAGGCCCAGGACCTCCATGTCCTCGGCAGAGTGGGAGGGGGAGTTGAAATGTTGGGCCACGGGGTGGTGTGGTTGATTGGTGCGGGTGCGGAGATGTTCCCTAAAGCGCTCTGCTAGAAGGCGCCCAGTCTCCCCAATGTAGAGGAGACTGCATCGGGAGCAACGGATACAATAAATGGTATTAGTGGATGTGCAAGTAAAATTCATCAACTTCACCAACACATTCCACCCTGACCTTAAATTTACCTGGACCATCTCTGATACCTCCCTCCCCTTCCTGGACCTCTCCATCTCCATTAATGACGACCGACTTGACACTGACATTTTTTACAAACCCACCAACACCCCCAGCTACCTGGATTACACCTCTTCCCACCCTACCTCTTGCAAAAATGCCAGTTTCAGTGCATGCCCTGACCCTCCACACAATATCCCCAGGACCTACGGGTAATCTGACCTGACAGTGAAGTCTAAAAGGATCAGAAAAGCCAGCTCTCTAAGAGCATGGCCTCATGCTTGCCATGATTTACTTTGGATCTCGAGACCCATTCAAAATGGTCACAGATGCTTATCAGATTGCATACTGAGCAGAAGATTGTCCATGTACAAGGAGACTCTGACCAAACTACGTGCGGTATTACCCTTTTTATTTTTCTTCACAGAATCCCTACGGTGTGGAAGAGGCCATTCAAGGCCCAATGAGTCCACACTGACTTGCCGAAGAGCATCTCATCCAGACCCACGCATCCCTGGACACGATGGAGAATTTAGCATGGCCAGTCCACCTAACCTGCACATCGCTGGACTGTGGGAGGAAACCAGAGCATCCGGAGGAAACCCACACAGACATGGGAGAATTTCAAACTCCACACAGACAGTTGCCCTGAAAGTGAAAGTGAACCCAGGTCCCTTGTGTTGTGAGGCAGCAGTGCTAACCACTGAGCCACCTCTTCATTCCTGACGGACTTGAAGAAGGGTTCTGTGCAACACACAACAGGAGAAAGGGAGTGAGGGGCCGGTAAGAGTCCCAATTCCCACCCTTTGATTGAAAGTGCTCTCCTGACGTTTGTGTAAACCATTCTCAATTAAACTATATGGACATAAGGGGAATTAAATTGAACCCAGCCAGCTGCACAAATCGCAAAATGAACAAACAGCCAAATGTTCACTCACCTGGTCTTCTTTCTACAGAACAATATTTCAAACTCTTTTGGAGATTAATTTCAATTTTATTTGGTGTGAAATTAAAATTCAGTGGGAAACAAAAATTCCCATGGTGTGAAATTAGCTGCCAATTTGTCACAAGTCCATTTTAGGCTATATTTTTCACAAACTAATCTCACCCTCTCACATTTGTAAGAAAATATTTTCCAAATGTCTGTTGTAAAGTCATATTGCAGCTGTACAGGACATTGGTTAGGCCACTTTTGCAATATTGTGTGCAATTCTGGATTCCCTATCGGAAAGATGTTGCAAAACTTGAAAGGGTTCAAAAACAATTTACAAGGATGTTGCCAGGGTTGGAGGGTTTGAGCTATGGGGAGATGCTGAATAGGCTGGGGTTGTTTTCCCTGGAGCGTCGGAGGGTGAGGGGTGACCTTATAGAGGTTTATAAAATCATGAGGGGCATGGACAGGATAAATAGACAAGGTCTTTTTCCGTGGGGTGGGGGAGTTCAGAATTAGAGGGCATGGGTTTAAGGTGAGAGGGGAACAATTTAAAAGGGACCTAAGGGGAAACGTTTTCACACAGAGATTAGTACATGTATGGAATGAGCTGCCAGAGGGAGTGGTGAAGGCTGATACAATTACACCATTTAAAAGGCATCTGGATGGGTAAATGAATTGGAATAGTTTAAGAGGTATATGGGCCAAGTACTGGTAAATGGGCCTGGATTAGGTTAGGATACCTGGTCAGCATCGACAAGTTGGCCCGAACAGTCTGCTTCCGTACTGTACATCTCTATGACTCTACTAGCTACCTTAGAGGAGACATAACTATAATCCTCAAAGCCTTTAATGCAGAGATTGGGATCTTGCAAGTCACTTTAATGCTACTTGGATTTCCTGAAAGCATTTGCACAATAACATTTGATATGGCAATTTGTCAAAGTGAGAGTTTATTGTGCATTGCTTGTTATATCAGCACAGACAGAAGATTGGTTGGCTGGAAGAAAACAAAGTATATGCATAAACTGGTGATCTTCTCGTTGGCAGGATGCAATGCGTGGAGTCCCACAGGAATCTGTGCTGGGCCTTCAGCTTCTTACAATTTACGTCAATAACTTAGGTCAGGAGAGCAACGACATGGGCGGTAATCTTGCAAGTGACACCTGCATTGAGATCCTACCAAGATGGGTAGGACAGCATGTTGCAAAGGGGATGCAGGGGATATGTTGTGTCAGTGGGTCAAAATTTCCTGGATAGAAGATAACATTATAATATGTGACGTTTGTGACTTTGGCAGGAAAACTAACAAAAGGAGTATTATTTACACAGAGAACAACTGCAGAATTCTGAGATGCAAAGGGATTGGATGATCTAGTGCACGAATCAAATAAAGTTAGTATACAGGTACAGCAAATAATCAAGGTTATTTGAACAACATCCTTTATTACAAGAGGAATGTAACATAAAAATAAGGATGTTATGTTTCACTTATACAGAATACTGTTGAGACAACACCTGAAATACTATGTTCAGATTTGGTCTACCTATTTCAAAAGTAAAGTAACCATAGCCCGACAGCGCCATAGAACTGCTCTCATTAGAGAGAGGACTGATGGTAATTTAACTTGAGGGCCACCACATTTCAGTCGACGGACGCTGCCTATCAGAATGGGAATTCTTGCTGCCTAGGTTTAATGTGCTGGGTTAAGAATGAGAAACCACAATAAGGTGACATGACATAGTAATGGGGATGTTAATATATGCTAAAAATGCTAATTCATGCAAGAAGGCCCGTCACTGCTCAGTAGCGAGATTCCTATCTCACTGTCGATAAAGTGTGGCATTGGAAAAAGCACAGCAGGTCAGGCAGCATCTAAGAAGCAAGCGAGTCGACATTTTGGGCTTGACCCTTCATAAGGGCAGTCTCACCACTCAATACTTGCTTGGAAAATGGGAACTTGTACTCTCATCAGCTGGAAGCACTTCACTGCTGATCTCACATGATTCTCCAAACCTTCTCATGAAAGCCCACATCATTCAGGGCCTTGGAAGATTCCAAGTAATGTAGATTAGCAACAATCTTCCTCAGCAAACTGGAGGTTAGCAGAGGCACTTATTTCACAGCCATCGACTTGTTCTAGGCACACGTGCAGCTTTTTATTTGGGTTTTAAAAACTGCATCAGGTTTTACACATTGAGACCTGTGCAACTCCAGACCCCAGCAAGATGGGTGCCCTTTAAAACATTCTCTGGGCAATTAGGTATGAATAAAAAATTGACAGTGCCAGTGATGGCCATATACTCTGAATAAAAACAAAATGGTGGCCAGGTCATCAAATATTATTAAGGAGAAGATATATTTTTGCTGGCAGGAGTATCAAAAGTATAATGGAGGTAGATGGCAAAATGGAATTCAAAACACAAACATATCAGCCATATTCTTAATTAATGACATAGCAGCCTAGAGGGAATAATGGCCTACTCTGGTCCTAATTCTTAGGCTAGTGTGCACTTTCATGGGGAGTATATTTCCGTTTTTGTTTTTGAGCTAAGCAGTGTTACCCGGATGTACATCCAGAGCAAACATTGCAAGAACAAAGATCTTACGAATTTGACGCCATTGGTTCCGGAAAGTACAGAAAAAAAAAGAAAAAGCTACACAGAAATCTCAGACGGCAAACCCTCCCACCCCAACACATTACTGCTCAAAGAAAATGTATTGACAGATATACTGGTCCAAGTCTTTGCTGATGTTTCACTTTAATCAGAATTCTGGGAGAACAGGAAGACAGCACGGGCTGTCTCACTATTTCTGCTTCAAGGGGAAGCTGTAGGCTCCTCCAGATTGCAGGCAAAGTCAAACTCATGGCTAATCACTCTACAAGTCAGATGATTTGACCTATCATAGTAACACAAATCACATTTATGTTGGATGAACTATTAATGGCACATCTTGTGTCAAACATGCCCTACATATGACACTAGATAGATTCAACAATATAGAACAATACAAGGCTGAAACTGTGGGAAGCTTAAAAATGTGTTGCTGGAAAAGCGCAGCAGGTCAGGCAGCATCAAAGGAACAGGAGAATCGACGTTTCGGGCATAAGCCCTTCTTCAGAAACTGTGGGAACTCTGGATGTGTAGTGAAGCTTGTGTGCAACAACCAACTTTTACATTTTTAATAAAAAAGATGTTTCAAGTCCAGTGTCACATTTTTTTCTAAATTATTAACAGGATATGGACATTGATGGCCAGGCTGGCATTTATTGTGCATCCCTAATTGCCTAGAGGGCAGTCAAGAGTCAACAACATTACTGTGGGTCTGGAGTTGATTTGACTTATTGTGGTCACATGTACCTATGTACAGTGAAAAGCTTTGTTTTGTGAACAGTACAGGCACATCATAGCAAATAAGGACAGACAGATCATAGACAGAGCAAGGCATTCAGTTTACAACTGTATAGGAGATGCACAAATCAAGATCAGCATTAGCAAGATCAACATTATTTGAAGTTAAAGAATCCATTCAGCAACCTAATAACAGCCTGGATGAGGGACTGGAAGGATAGGTTTGTAAATTTGTGGATGACACTAAGGTCGGTGGAGTTGTGGATAGTGTCAAAGGATATTGCAGGTTACAGAGGGACATAGATAAGCTGCAGGGCTGGGCTGAGAGATGGCAAATGGAGTTTAATGTGGAAAAGTGTGAGATGATTCACTTTGGAAGGGGCAACAGGAATAAAGAGTACTGGGCCAATGGTAAGATTCTTGGCATTGTAAATAAGCAGAGAGACCTCTTCAGCCACGTCCTGAAGCATTCTCAGCTACCTTCCCCCAACCCCACCTCCCTCCCAATGATCTCTCAGACCCCCAGCCCACAGGTATCATTCCTGATGAAGGGTTATGCCCGAAACATCGATTCTATTGCTCCTCGGATGCTGTCTGACCTGCTGTGCTTTTCCAGCATCATACTCTCAACCCCAAGAGATTTTGGGGTCCATGTACATAGATCCCTGAAAGTTGCCACTCAGGTTGATAGGGTCATTAAGAAGGCACACGGTGTGTCAGCTTTTATTGGTAGAGGGTTCGAGTTTCGGAGCCACAAAGTCATGTTGCAGCTGTAAAAAATTCTGGAGCAGCCGCACTTGGTGTACTGCGTGCAGTTCGGGCCACCACATTATAGGAAGGATGTGGAAGCTTTGGAAAGGGTTCAGAGGTGATTTGCCTGGTATGGAGGGAAGGTCTTATGAGGAAAGGCTCGGAAAGATGTTGTGAAACTTGAAAGGGTTCAGAAAAGATTTACAAGGATGTTGCCAGGGTTGGAGGATTTGAGCTATAGGGAGAGGCTGAACAGGGTGGGGCTGTTTTCCCTGGAGCATCGGAGGCTGAGGGGGGACCTCATACAAGTTTACAAAATCATGAGGGGCATGGATAGGATAAATAGACAAAGTCTTTTTCCTGGGGTCGGGGAGTCCAGATCTAGAGGGCGTAGGTTTAGGGTGAGAGGGGAAAGATATAAAAGAGACCTATGGGGCAACTTTTTCACACAGAGTGGTATGTGTATGGAATGAGCTGCCAGAGGATGGTACAATTGCAACATTTAAAAGGTATTTGGATGGGTATATGAATAGGAAGGGTTTGGAGGGATATGGGCTGGGTGCTGGCGGGTGGGACTAGACTGGGTTGGGATATCTGGTCGGCATGGACGGGTTGGACTGAAGGGTCTATTTCCATGCTGTACATCTCTATGACTTGAGGCTGTTTTTGTTCAAGGGAAGAAAATTGAGAGGTGACTTAATTGAGACATATCAGATAATCAAAGGGTTAGATGGGGTGGACAGTGAGAATCTTTTTCCTTGGATAGTGATGGCTAGTGCTAGGGGGGATAGCTTTAAATTTAGGGGTGATAGGTATAGGACAGATGTCAGAGGTAGTTTCTTTACTCAGAGAAAAGTAGGGGCACATAATTCTCTGCCTGCAACAGTAGTAGACTTGCCAACCTTAAGGGCATTTAAATGGTCATTGGATAAACATACGGATGAAAATGGAATAGTGTAATATAGATGGGCTTCAGACCGGTTCCACAGGTCGGCGCAACGTCGAAGGCCGAAGGGACTGTACTGCGCTGTTATATTCTCTGCTCTATGGCAGGGAAGAAGCTATAGATCAGACCAGGTAAGAATGTTCCCTAAAGGACATTAGTGAGCCAGACTGGATTTTCCAAACAATCAATTCAAGGTCATCATCAGACTCTACATTCCAGATCTCTATTGATTTCAAATTCCACCATATGACACAGTGCGGATTCAAACCCAGGTCACCCAAACGTTAATAATCTAGCCTTTTAGCATTGTAAGCATTGTTGCCCCTGACAGGCTTAGATGTGGGTTCTGAAGTATTTACTAGACTGTTAAAAACATAGGCTCTTCCCTGTTTTGCAGATAACATAACTTCTTGTAGTTTCATGTGGTAAGGAATTACCTCTAAAGCTATTCTTGATGTCACTTGTATATGTTTAAAATCCATCAATCTCATAGAATTAGGCATGCTCCAGTACAAAATGAGCATGGTTGTCGTAAAATGGCAAAAGGAAACGACTACAAAGGATACACTGAACGTAGGTCAGTAGGGAATATTTTATAAGAGTTCCAGCAAGCTCTGAATCAATATTAAATATAGTATCAACAGGTCTGCATCAAATTACTATGTTACATAATACACCTGCAGGCCAGTGATTTATGGTGGCTGATTAACTCAAATTCCATTAGCTGCCTCCACCCCTAAGTAATTTTTATTAATATTTTGGGACTGCATATGACAATTCTGTCCAATTTTCAATATTCAACTCAACAATCACCCTGTCTTCATAACTCTTGGACTCTTTAGGAGAGAGTTATTAAGCTGAGGTATAGAAAGAGATACGGAAAGATTTATAGAAAGAGGATGACAAAAATAAGTAACTGAGCCCCTGCTCATTACATCCAAATACAGAGATGTGAGGGGAATGGATAGTATGAATAGCCAAGGTCCTTTTCCTAGGGTGGGGGAGTCCAAAACTAGAGGACATAGGTTTAGGATGAGAGAGGAAAGACTTAAAAAGGACCTGAGGGATAACTTTTGCATGCGGATGGTGGCATGTGTATAGAACGAGCTGACATAGGAAGTGGTGGGGTGAGGTATAATTACAATATTTAAAAGATATCTGGATAAGTACATGAATAGGAGGGTTTATAGGGATATGGGCCTATTGCTGGCGCCTGAGATTTCTCATCAGCACAGATGAGTTGGACCGAAGGGGTTATTTCTGTGGCATATGACTCTACTGCCAATACTCCAAAGATAGTGTGCTATCTCCCTGTTGCATTAGGCCTGTGGTGTCTGGTGGAAGAGATCTAAACAATTAAAAAAATTAAATTGCATTTTTAAAAATCCAAAATTTGTTGAATTTTCTAATTAGTTGCATTACGATTTTGCAATTCTTGATGTGCTGATTAATCTGGTGGAGTGCATATGGAAACACAAAGTCGTTTCAGATTCTGAACACCAGGGCTCTTTGAGCCTTATATTGTTGCAATGACCAGATTTACAAAAGGAACAATTGTAACGGCACCTAGCTAACAGCAATTACAATGAACATATTCATTGAGCACCAATGTTATTAATTTTTAGCAGGCCAGTAATCTGCACAGAGATTTATTCTTAATGGTTAAACTTGGGTATGAGTTTGGCAGCAAAGTAGTGAATTAAATTATATAAAATGGCTATAAAATCAGTCCAACTCAATTATTTCACCATTCAAACAATGTGTTAAAAAGTTATCTTTTGGAAGAATTAATTCTAACTTAAATTAATGTTTCAGGATAAAACCCCACAAGGATATATTTGGCAATTTAATACAGTCAATTAAAGAACCACTATAAAGTTCACCATTCATTGGCAGATATTATAACAGGGCTTTTTGACACCCAACTTCATCACCTATTACAGGCCACTAACCAGTAAGAAGAGAAAACACCTTACCTCAAAATGTTTAAAGAGAACACCAAATGGAAAGCAGCCACATTTCGATTAGAAATTCAATTTTAAAACTTCAAACTGCACTTCACTTCTTGCAACTGTAGCTTGTCTGTGCCACGGGTAAACTAAATTCACTCAATGTTCTGATGAAAGGTCACAGATCTACAATGTTAACTTTGCTTTTTTCTCTACAGGTGCTCTGCCTGACTAACCAAGCATCCCCACCATTTTCTATTCTCATTTTACTTGACCAATTTCATTAAAACACGAGCTGTAATGAAGTAGAAAGGACTCATGTATAGGTGGTATAATCCTAAAACATGAAGTTAGGACATTCATGGTTGACGTCAGGAAACACTTATTCACAAAGGGTAGTGGTAATCTGGAATTCTCTCCCCAAGAACTCCCCAAAACGTTGAGGCCTGGCAAGGACTGCAGTGGTTCAAGGGGGCAATTCACTGCCAACGTCTCATGGGTAAGTAGGAATTGACAATAAATACTAGCCAAGCCAGTGACATCCACACCCCATGTGCAAATAAAAAACTGAAAATGCCCATAGTGAAACTGAACACCTTTTGCTGGGCCAGGACGTATCAGAGTTTGGAATCAAGTCAAGTGGATGGAATTACGATACAAATCATCAGTAAGTCAATTCAAGAACAAAACTGACTTGAGGGGCTGGTAGCCATCACAGAATGCAGGAAGCAAATGTTCTTCCATTTGATCAATTTGACCCTCAGGGGGGGAACGTGAGGCAATCAGGGCAGTGAGTCATCATGACACCAGGAACCCAGAACCATGCCTTGGGCTGTGTGATTGGATAATCTGTTGCCAAACTTCCAACTGAAAGATATTAGGAGCTAGAAGCTCAGCTGAACAATACTCACGAAAGAAAAAACTCAGTGCTTGCTTCTGAGACTGACTCAGTCTGCCCTTTAAAATGGACTTTTTATAGTTTCACTTCTTCACAAATCATGCCATAATGAGTAGTTTACAAACAAGCACTCCATGTAAAGTTAGACTCATCCAAAAATATGCAACAGGTCGCCTAAGTCATGCCCAGGCCCTTTCAATCATCACTCCTGTACTGGCTGACTTATTTTGATTCTGGTCCTACAACACCTAGGTCTTAAATATTTTACCATTGTTTTCAATGGACTTGCTCCTCACCACCTCTGTAAATTCCTCCAGCATTGCAGCTCTCCAAATAATCTGTGCTCTTCCGTTTCTGGATAATTCATGTCCTCGGTTTTCACTACTGTCCCGTTTTGGCAATCATACTCAAAATTGCCCACAGGATATTTTACTTCATTAAAGGCATTAGATAAATGCAAGATTTTGTTGTTGTAGGAAAATAATTTCTTCAAAGGGCTCAGTTAACAATGGCAGCATGCAAAAGCCATGGGGAGATGTTCAATTCCCATTCTTCTTCAACTGAATAGCAGCTTGGGCATTGAACAGAACATAATGTGAATAGCAGATTAGGAGAATCATGGACCTTTAAACCACAGAAATAAGCCTTATGTTTCTCCAGTGAGACAGCTTTTCTGATAATTACTTACCATTTTACCAAGATGTGGTAACAGGTTTAAAAAAAAGTCATTATTTTTAACATATCCACTGCTTCATAGTTAGCTATGCATCTCAATTCCAGGTATTACCATTTGTGACATAGAAAGGTTAAATTGATCTTATCAAACTGAAAGGATGTAAGGGTATTGAAATATTTTCAGCTTTGTAATCACCTTTTCTTCGTCTCCTAAATAGTTGATTTTTACTCAGGCATGGTCAACAACCTTTCTTCATGCATCAACCAAATCTTAGATGAGTCATAGAGATGTATGGCACAGATACAGACCCTTCTGTCCAACTCGTCCACATCAACCAGATATCCCAAAACTAATCTAGTCCCATTTGCCAGTATTTGGCCCATATCTCTCTAAACCCTTCCTATTCATGTACCCATGCACATGCCTTTTAAATGTTGTAATTGTACCAGCCTCCACCACTTCCTCTGGCAGCTCATTCCATACATGCACCACCCTCTGCATGATTACCCTCTGCGTAGTTAGACTTTTAAAAAATTTAGCTGTTCCCTGCTGCATGCAATCCCGGTACAGTAAATATTGACAATTCCCTGTTTCTGAGACTAGCTTTTTATTCCACATGTTTAAAATTCAACATTTCAAAATCCCAGCAGTTGCCATGGTAGGATTTTAATCTATGTCCCTAGTGCATGAACCTGGAACTGTAGATTACTGACACCACCACCAGACCACTGCCTTCCTCGATGTTATTCCAGGAAAGATGGTCAAAGACCAAAACATGTTCAAGGACTTTGGAAAGGAAGAGAAGGCTGAAGATACAAGGACAGAGCTCTTAAACTTTTTTCTATTATAAAGCTGGTGACAGCAGATGTGAAGCAAAGCCAGCAGCATCTGAAGATAGAAATCAATTAACAATCTGAGCTTAACATTGGAGCCAAGAAGAGAAACTGGACATATGGGATGAGATAGGAGTGGACAAGATGAGCTGAAAGAGCATGACGGAAGATAGAAAGAAACAAGAGAAAGATTTGAACTCAAAACAAGGGCAACAGGAACCTAAGAGAAAGATTGATCAAGTGGATTCAGGAAAAGACAGAAGTGGCATTGATCAATGGCCCCTGTCTTTGTGACAAAGAAGTCAGGAGTTCCCTTGAGGTGAAGATGAGGAAGGCATGGTAAACCAAAATTTGAAGGGACAGACCATTTAATTTCATGACATATCAAATTTATCAGCTTCACAGATATGCATATGATCATAATATGTTAATAAAGCTTGTGTAAACAAGGTAAATTGTCCAGTGTGACTGGGGATGAGAAAAGCAATCCTTGCATACATTCATGAGAAATATGTGGATCTGCTTTCACTCACTAAAAAGCAAGAAAATATTTATATTTCATTTTACAAATGGCTTTGCTTGTTTTCATGATTATTTGAACCCGGGATCATATTTTTGAACAAGGTCAGGTTAAATTAATTACTTTTGTAACTTTTAGTCTTGCAAAACGACTAAAATTCCTGTGACAGTTTTATAACAAACAATACTGGCAACAATTCAGCCTAGAAGTTATGTTGTTCTTTTATCCACATAGTCAAAAGTCACATAACACCAGGTTACAGTCCAACAGGTTTATTTGAAATCACAAGCTTTCGGCACATATCCCCTTCGACAGGTGAGAGAGAAGCACACGGACACAGAGTTTATAGGCAGCGAGATCAAACTATTTTTCATCACTTATATAAATGATTTGGATGTGTGCATAAGAGGTATAGTTAATAAGTTTGCAGATGACACCAAAATTGGAGGTGTAGTGGACAGCAAAGAAGGTTACCTCAGAGTACAACAGGATATTGATTAGATGGGCCAATGGGTTGAGAAGTGGGAGATGGAGTTTAACTTAGATAAATGTGAGGTGCTGCATTTTGGGAAAGCAAATCTTAGCAGTCCTAGGGAGTGTTGCTGAACAAAGAGACCTTGGAGTGCAGGTTCATAGCTCCTTGAAAGTGGAGTTGCAGGTAGATAGAATAGTGAAAAAGACATATGGTATGCTCTCCTTTATAGGTCAGAGTATTGAGTACAGGAGTTAGCAGGTCATGTTGCGGCTGTACAGGACATTGGTTAGGCCACGGTTGGAATATTGCGTACAATTCTGGTCTCCTTCCTATCGGAAAGATGTTGTGAAACTTGAAAGGGTTCAGTAAAGATTTACAAAGATGATGCCAGGGTTGGAGGATTTGAGCTGTAGGGAGAGGTTGAATAGGCTAGGACTGTTTTCCCTGGAGCGTTGGAGGCTGAGAGGTGACCTTCTAGAGGTTTATAAAATTATGAGGGGCATGGATAGGATAAATAGGCAAAGTCTTTTCCCTGGGATGGGGGAGTCCAGAACTAGAGGGCATAGGTTTAGGGTGAAAGGGGAAAGATATAAAAGAGAACCTAAGAGGCAACTTTTTCACCCAGAATGTGGTACGTGTATGGAATGAGCTGCCAGAGGATGTGGTGGAGGCTGGTACAATTGCAACATTTAAGAGGCATTTGGATGGGTATATGAATAGGAAGGGTTTGGAGGGATATGGGCCAGGTGCTGGCAGGTGGGACTAGATTGGGTTGGGATATCTGGTCGGCATGGACGGGTTGGACCGAAGGGTCTGTTTCCGTGCTGCACATTTCTATGACTCTATGTGAGTGCAGTGTTGAATAGTAAGTCTCACCTGGTGATCAGAAGTGTTAGAATGTGTGAGTAAAGTGTCGACAGCTGAATAACAAGCAACGGGATGACCTATAATCCGAGTAAATGAGGCAGAGAGAGAATTACAAAAAATTTAAAATAAGGTGGTGCCAAACCTTAAACAGACTATCGCTCGCAGCAAACTACCCAGCCTTCAGGACAACATCGACAACAACACTACACAAACCTGCCATGGCAGCCTCTATAAGAGATATCAGGTCATCAACATGGATACTACCAGCACACACAAGAACACACCCACCGTGTACATGGCAGATACTCATGAGACTTGGCCAATGTTGACTACCTCATACACTGCAGGCAAGGATGCCCTGAGGCATGGTATATTGGTGAGACTATGCAGACACAACGACAATGGATGAATGGACACCGTGCAACAAGCGCCAGACAGGGATGTTCCCTCCCAATTGGGGAACACATCAGCGGTCAAGCTTCCGATCTATGGAGTAAGCATCCTCCAAGGTGGCCTTCAAGATACATAACACAGACTCGCCGAGCTAGAACCTGATAGCCAAGTTCTGTACCCATAATGATGGCCTCAACCATGATCTTGGGTTCATGTCGTGCTAAATATAACTGCACCATACTGTTCCGTATCTGTAAAATCTTCCTTACAATCCTATTTTGACACCGTCGCCTGGATAAATTATTATGATCTCTCTATCTTAATTAGTTTGTACGGTTTTGGATTACTTATTAGTTTGGTTAGACCTTCAGCATGCAACTTTATACCTTTCATGTAATTCTAGGCATTTGTTTGTCTCTACCCCACCTTATTTTTAATTGTTTGTCATTATCTCTCTGCCTCATTTAATTAGAGTTTAGGTCATATCTTTGCTTGTCACTCAGCTGGTGACACTTTACTCACATCGTCTGACACTTTTGATCACCAGCACAGACATATTATTTGACATGCCACTCACGCTCCATTTAGATGATCTTTTGATCTCTCTGCCCTTAATCTCTCTCTGCCTATAAATTCTGAGTCTGTGTGCTTCTCTCTCACTTGACCTGACAAAGGGGTTATGCTCTGAAAGTTTGTGATTTCAAATAAACCTGTTGGATTATAACCTGGTGTCATGTGACTTCTGACATTGTTCACCCCAGTCCAACATTGACACCTCCACATCATTTTATCCATATACTAATTGATGCATGCTTCCATCTTCACAGGTATACTTTAGTGTCAATTTTGGCAATTCCATCCCACAATCCCGAGATATTTGCAACCCTCCAATTCTGGCCTCTTGACCATCCCAAATTATAGTTGCTTCATAATTGGTGGTTGTACATTCTGCTGCCAATTCATCTGGGATCCCCTACTTAATTCGCTCACTTCACTCTCTCGTTCTTCATTTAAGAGGCTCCCTAATAGTCCAGTTCTTTGAATAAGCTTTTGAACATCATCTGAAATATCCCTTTGTACGGTCAGTGATAACCTTTACTTTCTCACATTCCCAAGAAGTGTCTTCAGACAATTATTTTCACAAGAGAATACGTGCTGTTTTGAGTCTGATTACGTTTTCTTCCTGCATTTTTATCTGCTGCAATAAGAAGGTCCTTTGAGAGTTCCAGATCATTAAGGGGAATAATATGGGTAGTGACATTTTTGTGGTAACTTGCAAATCTTCAAACTCCATCAGCTATAAAGACAAGTAGTACAGATGGGTGGGAATGCCATCATCTCCAAATTCCCCCCTTAGTTACGTTTTATTGTGACTTTGAAATTTGTCACCATGTTCATTGACATTCTTGTGCTCCCTACCCAACACTATTATGGAAGCCCCTTCAAACAGTTAATCAAACAGACCACCAGCAACTTCGAGAGCAACTAGTGACGGACAATGAAAGATGGCTCTCTCGGTGAAATGTGTTTTAAGAATGAATAAAACAAAACACTTTGGGTAGAGTATTTCCAGGCATTGAATGACTGGGCATTGGCAAGAAAATTATGAAAATTGTGCGAGATGGGCAGGAAGGAGCTTCTTGATGTCAGGAGAAATCAGCCTCATTTTCAAATCAAGTTTTGAACAGTAAGGCAAGATTCTTGGAAGTGAACAGCAAGAGGTCTATTTGAAACCACTCCTTAACATTTTAAAACCCAGGGAATACAACCCTAGTTTATGTAACCTTTCCTCACAACTTTACCTTGGAATTCACATTTATTTCAGTAAATTTACACTTTATTCCCTCCAAGACTATTATATCCTTCTTAAGATGTGGTGTCCAGAACTGCTCACAGTATTGCAAGTGTTTTTTAGAGTATTGTATGCCCATGGCATTATTTCTACTCCCTTGTACTCCAGTCCTCTATACAAAGGCTGGCATTCCACAAGTCTCTGTGGTTACTTCCAACCCTGACATTTTAATCATCTGTGCAGCCGGACCCACTGCACCTGTGTATCTCCACTGCCTCCGATTTTGCATCATTTAGAAAACATACAGATCCATTTTTTTAAGGTCTGAAATAGTTCGCTTCACATTTCCTATGTTGAAAACTATTTGACATAATTTTGCCACCTACTTTATCCATTTTTATCCCTTTGTAATGTTCTGCTTCCATCAACACTGTTTACAGTGCCACACATCTTTGGGGCATTGGGGAACTTGGGTGTGCACCTTTTACACTATCACTTAACTCTTTATTAAATACAATGAGTTAAGATGTTAACACAGATTCTTGCTGAACACTACTGGTCACAACTTGTTAATTAGAGTATCTACCATTATGTCTGCTCTGAGTCCCACCACTTAGCATATTCCCTGAACAGGTTAATAATTTATCTTCAATCCAATAAATTTCAAGTTGAGCGGTTTTCTGGAAGTTCTTCTAGCATGCATAAACATTATGAAAAGTGGTGCACAGAATATGATACAGGATACCGTACATGGGACAGTGGGAGGGGATTGAATGGGGTACAGAAAAAAGAAGTGGTTAGCACTGCTGCCTCACTGTCTGTGTGGAGTTTGTACATTCTGGTCTGTCTGGTTTCCTCCCATAGTCCAAAGGTATGCAGGTAATGTGGATTGGCCATGCTAAATTACCCATAGTGTTTATAGATAAGCAGGCTAGATGGATTAGCCATGGGAAATTTGGGATTACAGGGATAAGATCAGGGGGGTGGATCTGGGTGGGATGCTCTTTGAAGAATCATTGCGAACTCAACGGGCCAAATCACCTGCTTCCACACTATAGGGATTCTATGGGTCTATGTTGTCATCTACTTTGTTTCAAAAGTTCAATCAAGTTTGTCACACATAACCTATCTTTACAAATTCTTGCTGATGATTTTTAATCAGCTGAAACTTTCAAAGGTGTTGAGTCACTGCTTGCTTAATTACAGCTCTAGAAATTTAACAAAAACAAATGTTAAACTAATCAGTTTATTTTCCCTTTCCTTTTTTTGCCTTTCTTAATTAGTCAAGTGACCTGCCATTTTGCTTTCTAAAGAAACTGCTCCCAAATTCGATAAGTTTAGTAGTTTAGTAGTGCAGCTATAATATTCTCACCTACTTTCTTTAAAACCCTGAGATGGAAACCACTTAGTCTTGGGGTCTGTCATTCTTTAGTACCATTATTTATTTCATTACCAACACTCTGAGTGCAAATCCATTAAATCCTCCAAATTGCCCACACCAATCCTTTTCCCTAGAAGCTTCCCTCGCAGAAATCTTCCTTCATAGCAGTTAAGCCATCAATGAATCACGGAATAGTGTCAGCACACATGGAGGCCATTTGGCCTGCCATGTCAATGTCCATTCTCTGAAAAGGCCAACTCAGCTAGTTCCACTTCTCTAACTTTTAAATAGTAACAACAACACTCATTATACTAAATAAATAAAACATTAATTGTTATATTTCTATACTCCACAACCACCTGAAGGAGCAGGAAGCACTATAATGAATGCTAGTGCTTCCAAATAAACTTGTTGGTCTATAATGTGGTGTTGTGTGATTTTTATCTCTGCAAGGAGACAGCATTACCAAGTTAGGAAGATGATATTAATTCATGGATGCTTACCATGTCACCAATCTCTTGATCTGTTCTGCACTTATTAAATTCACTAGTACTCACTTCTCCATTATTTTAATAATTCACTAATGAACATTGTTTCACTTTTTAAAATGTTCAGTGCTCTTGAATTCATCTATGAATTTAGTCAGTCAATTGTACCTAATGTTCCAATGAATAATGAATAGGCTGCTAAGTTATGTTTTAATGCTCATCAGGAACCTTTCATTGCTGTCAGTCAATAGCAAAGTAGATGGTCTACACAGACTTTTGTAGGTTTAAATTTTCTATTGTAATCATAAAGTGTTAAATCCTTCTCAATTAAACTTTGACTTAATTCCATTTGTTTTTAATCTCTATGCTGTAACTATAAATTTCTATTGTCTAACATTGAGAGTATATGGTATTCTTTTCCTATAGAAACGTTGACGTCAAACATTTCCGTTCTGATCTGATCCTCATTCATAAGTTAACCTTGCACAGCTCGTATGTCTGACACCAATGTTTTACGAAATGGCTTCTTAGCAAGGTGGGCAAACTTTTGACCATAAAATGGCTTCCAAACAGATTGTGTCAGAATCTCTTCAATGTTAGGTTTAGAATAATTTTAAGCTGGGAGCAGATTCCTGTTTTTTATCTTAAGCACAGAATCATTCTGTACCTGAGGCTGAAATGTTACTTTAAGATTGCATTTAAACTGAATCATTAGTCTTGAATTAAAAATGTTTTCTTTTCAGGGTTGTGATTTAAATTCAAATAAGATATAAGATCTGATTAGTTAGAATTGACAGTGGGGCAGTCATGGTCTGTAAAACAGCAAATAAGTTAAAGCTTCATCAATATTACCTTTTACAGAGTTTGCATTTCATAACCAGTAATAGCTACTCAAAATTATCATAAAGTCTCAAAATGCAATTAAATTCAATCCATAGCAAGTAAGTACAAAGAGTTAATTTTCTACTAGATTTGGCAGCCCAAGCACTCAGATGATTCCTGATGAAGGGCTTTTGCCCGAAACATCGATTTTCCTGCTCTTCGGATGCTGCCTGACCTGCTGTGCTTTTCCAGCACCACTCTGATCTAAACCCCAGCACTAAGATGGTCTCGCTCTCTCACTCTCTGTAGATTCCTCTTGAACTCTCAAGTCAGAGACTTGTAACAGAAAAGATGTTTTTCCTTCTGTGACTGCCTAGCTTGCAAGGGATAATAAGAATCCATTATCATTGATAGGACCTGACCGTAGATTACCAGGCTTATGATAGTACTGAGTTTCATTTCGAGGTCAAAATCAAACACTGTCATTAATTTCACAAGGGAACAGCTGTGAATGTTATTACTCGGTGTCCTGTTTACACAGATTCACTGATGTTAAGGCAAAAGTTCTTAATTGCCTTAGAGCATCCTGTTATCACTTGGTGAGAACAGATGTCTTTATCTTCTGCATAACTTGGGTTCCGCCTTTTTGTGGCCTGACCCTCCCTGCCTGTTGGCTAATTTTATAGTGTGCAGCAAATGGGTTCTATAATTCAACATTACATTTACTCTAAATGTTTAAGGACAAATTTTAAGGCTATAAACTTTCTCAGTGGCACTGTGGTATTACTTTCCACTGCCTCACCTGTATTAGGCAAGCTCCAATTGTTGCACTTTCCATTGTCCAATTCTTTGCTTCTTTTTCTCTCTCACTCGTTCTCAAGTTGGTTCAGTAATAGTCTCAGTCCATCATTCTCCAAATTAAATTAAAAGGCATTAACACTGGTTCTCCAGCCGGGAAGTGCAAAAACTACATCCTCAGCACACAAGCAACCATGACCTTTGCCAGTGATGGCAGGGACACAGTTTTTCCGCTAGCAAGACTAGACTTCCATAAAGTCATACAGCATGGAAACAGACCATTCGGCCCAACTACTCCAAGCGACCATGTTCCCAAACTAAACTTGTCCCATTTGTCTGCATTTGGCCCACAATCCTCCAAACCTTTCCTATTCATGTTCTTATTAAATTGTCTTTGAAATGTTGCGATTATATCTGAATCTGCCACTTCCTTTGGCAGTTCAATCCACATACGAACTACTTTTGGTATAAAAAAGTTGCCTCATGTCCTTTTTAAATCTTTCTCCTCTTGAGATATTAGAGTTAATTTGCTCTGCTGACATGCAGGAAATTGAATATCCTGAGGCTCGAGTGGGATGCCTCTGACTTACGAGTAGAATGTAAGGAATTTACATTCCCATCCCTTGCCATTCACATGGCCATTTCCAAGTTATTCAAAAGCCATTTACATAGTTATCTCCTACAACTTACATTTTCATCCCCTATTCAGAAATCAATAAGAACATTACAGACGGAATTTGACTAGTCCCTGTAATTCAAAAAAAATGATTTGCAACAGATTTGACCATTATGGGATGATTTACATTATACTGTTTCTGGAGATGGTCATGTCGCTGCATTGTGTCTTGAGTGGCATGTGACTGTGGGGAGATGGCTGGGGGTTGTCTTGTGGGCATTACTGACTGTGATGTAAAGATTTTGGATAAAGGAAGAACTGTTTCCTTTGTTCAGGGAGAGCTTTGACACGACTCTGCAAGCCCTGCGAGGTGTGTGTTAAAAGTTCCTCAAGAAAGTTTGTACTGTACTGTGCTTAATAAAATTTTGGTTGTTTAGAGAAGTTGGCATGTTGCAGTTGCATCAAGTCTGTAAGAATCTCAGGAAAAAGAACTCAACATTTAGTGGCAGCGGTGAGATTCCAACATACACAGAACTTTCGGGTGGACTGAAGAAGTGATCATTTGAGTGCTGGTTGTATAAAATGGATGAGCCCAGACGATAAGATTTACCTTGATTTCTCTCTTTAAACTACCACTGAGTTGACCCCTCGTCCCCTAGGACTCTGTGGTAACAGAATCTCTGAGGTAACTTACACACTTGCATGCCAATGAGCTTGCTTTCAGAATCATCAATTACAGGGAATCTGGAGGTAAAAGACCTCTAGGAAAAGGGAGTTTAAAGTCCCCTGGAAAAAGGAGATTGGAGTCTTCTAGTGATGAGGAGCATAGTGTAAACAAAACTGGTGTCTGCCTCTATCACTCTGTCTTAGACTGCTCGTTAAGAGGGGAGATCCCCCTCCTGAAGGCCAGGACACTGAAGTTGGTGTGGAGACGACAGACACAAGATTTGAGGCTCCAGAACATAGAGTGTAAGACAAAAAAAAACCTGCTGTGTCTAACTCTATCACCTTTCCTTAGACCGGCTGTTAAGAGGGGAAATCCTCCATGCAAAGGTCAGGACCTGAAGTGTGTGTAGAGACTAAAAGACACTTATAGAAATAATTAGGAAGTTCAGACTTTAAAACAAAAAAATGGCACAAACGTTGGATAAGTCAGGGGTCAGGATCCCTTTGCATCAGTTATGCCTGGATGACCCCCAAAATGAGGAATGGTTTAGGCGCCTGTCAGGATGCTTAAATAAAAATTTGGGAAATGAAATTTGGCTGCTGGGAGGAATTTGGGACATAGATAAATGTTTGAAGGAGGAGGAGGCAATCTGTAAATGAGATATGGGGACAAAATGGAAAATTTTAATATCTCACTCTCACGTCAAAAATACGCCCTCCAGCTTTGAACTCCCCCACCCGAGGAAAAAGACCCTTGTCATTCACGTTATCTGAGCCCCTCATGATTTTATAAGGACACCCCTCAACCTCCTGGAGTAAAAAATGTCCCAGTCTATGCAGCCTATCTTTATAACCCAAACCTTCCATTCCCAGAAACATCCTGGTAAATCTTTTCTGAATCTGTTCTAATTTAATAATATCCTTCCTATAAAAAGGTGACCAGTACTGTACACAGTACTCCAGAAGAGGCCTCACCAATATCTTGTACAGTCAATTCTTCTATAACATGATGGTTGAGTTCTTGTGCAACCCTGCGTTACAGAAAATTCACACTTTAGAAACAGTGTTTGAAGTGTTGGTGTTCCAGCCAACACACATTTTAAAACTTTGCACTGTAGAAACAGTGTCCACAATTCGTCAATTGTATCACAGCAAATTCACATTGACAAAATGTACGTTATAACAGAACAACCTGTGCAACCTCAACGTGATATCCTAACCCCAATACTCAACGGTCTGAGAAATGAAGGCAACCATGTCAAACACCTTCTTAACCACCCTGTCTAACTGTGATGCAAATTTCAAAGAATTATGTACCTGAACTCGTGGGTCTCTCTCTGTTCTGGAGCCCACAGTGGCAGGAAACATTACAGAGGACATAGGTCAACTTTGTCTGTCCAGGATATACCAGGGATGGTGATAGTGTTGTCATGGACATTGTTATACTCATGGAATCATATCTGACAGATAATGTCAGGCTGCTGTTTGATTACTCTGAGATAGCTCTCTCAAATTTGGCACTAACCTTCAATGTTGATAAAAAGATCTTTGGAGGGTTGATTGGAGTATGTTTGCCTAAATCATTTCTGGTATCTTAATTTATATCGGGTGATCCATCTAGTTTAATTCCCTTTTTCCTTTGTAGTGGTTTATACAACTGAGTGACATGTTAGACCATTTCAAAGGCCAGTTACAGTCAAGCATATTGTGGCGAGTCTGGACATGTAGGCTGGGACAACGAGATATGTAAAGTCAGCAGTTTTCCTTCGCTCAAGGGCATTAGTGAACCAGATTTTTTTTTACAACAATCAACAATGGTTTAATGGTCATCAACAGACTCTGAATTACACATTTCTTCTGAATTCAAATTCCACCATCTGCTGCACTGGGATTCGAAGCTGTGGTCCCCAGAGTACCACCTGGCTCCTTGGATTTCTAATCCAGCAAAATACCACTGTGCCCTTCCTAAGGTTTCTAGGCTGCACAATGGCACAAAGCTGATTTCCTCTTACCTTGAATTGTAAGCATTTGACACCATGCTCTTCTGTGTACCCTTGGATGATATTGTGGGCAGCGTTTGCAACTTTTTAGTAAACCTACTGTTGTTACAATCTCCTACTTCAATTGCAGGCATACCTTGTCTTGCATAAACTGGAATAGTGTCCACTTATGTAAAAGGTCCATGTACAGGCACATTCCTTGGCCCTCTTTGTTGGAGTCCTCGATGTCTGAACATTCATTTGCAAGTAATGTGAAAGTGGACTGCCATATTTGAAGAACCTGTTCTGTTTCTGATATTTCCCACATGGGTTCTCCGGAACCATAACCAATGGATCCAGCTACAGCTGGGGTTATTATCAATATGGTTGTGATGCTACAAAGGTGCACAGGAATTATACAAATGGCTGTCACCATGGATCCATTGTGGACCTGTGTGGGATTTCACAATTGTCAGCCACCAATGTATCAAGGCTGTTACCAATACAATTAGTGACAGATCACATCACTTCACCTTGCTTCCCTGTGATGGGATCATTGCAGAAGCCTAGGCAGTGAGCTTTACTAACATAGCTGGCATCGTCCTGGTGTAGGGCACTGCAGACTGTATACACATTGCATTAGGAACACTATATTGTAATGTGATTAATTTAATCACCGAAGAATATTCTATTCCATCAATGTGTAAGTCATTGGTACCACATTTTAGAAGCCTGAATGAAGTACCTTTGGAGCTGTCATGCTCTTCTATGATGTGATGGTTGTATTCTTGTGCAACCATGTGTTATAGAAAAATTGTGCTTTACAAACAGCGTTTATAATGTTGGTGATGTGATCACATTACAACCAACACACATTTGAAATGGTGCCCCCAATTCGTCAATCATGTTATAGCAGAAGCCTTTGTTTCTTTAGTTTCCCTCAGTGCAACAGTGAAGGGCCATTTACGTTTGGTAGTGAGCGACCTGGTGCACAATGGTGCTTTAAATATCCACAACAGCAACAGCACAGCACCATAGTGATGTGGTGTGCACATAATGAGGTGAGCAGCAGAGAATTGCTTGAGAAAAGTCACTACAGCTCAGGAAGAGAAACTGTCCATGAAGCTCCACAAAATTCACACCTTCGCTGATCTTCAGTAAAATTTGGCTCACTGTGTCTTTCTCAGTGGTACCCAACTATTCCATCCCAATATTAGAGCTCCAGGGTCCTATCCCATTATGTCTCTATCTAATAACGCTCCCTGAAAATTTTCCACAGATACCGGCGCTACTTCAATGCAACCACACCATACAATTATCATCTCAGTGCCCATGTACAAAAAGACAAGATTTCAACTCGTTTCACATTCCCCATACTCTTAGGACCGAATTTTAATCCGTACAAAAGGACAGCTGTTAAAGGAATTAAGATGTCACCACTAGTCCTGACATAGTCAAGTCCTATAGTCAAGAATTGCCCTCAACAATATTCCCACATCGGAACATCCAGCCCATCATTCCTATCGTGTTCCACCCTGTGCCTCAAGATTTTCTCCCAGAACTTATTACAGCTGTTTTTTTTTTTACAGCATCCCATCACAATTCCCTGACCAGCACTTTCAAACAGTAGCAAAAACTACATTATACCTTTACTCCTTCTGCACAACTTTTACCTACTTGCAACATGGAATATCCTCCCATGATTATCATCTGGTTCCTGAACTTTTGAAAAAATATATAAACTTAATTAGATGGCTAAACAAACATAATGGGCTGGATTTCTATCTTTGAGGCAGACAGCAGAAGTTGGGAAGTTCACCAGCTCAGTATGCCTGCCTTGGGAGAAACTGCCTGCAAAGAGAAATTTTCATTTCAGATGGACAGATGTCAACAGCACGCAGGCCCATAGGCCCCAGACAGTGTTGATTGGCAGCCACAGATTCTCCCAGGTGCCAAGGCAGGCTGCTTAAAAAGCCCACATTGTGCTCTGGGACCCTGGCCAGTTAGCTCCTCCAGTCCCAACTCTTCACCCCACTCGCACTCCCCATGCTCCATCCTACAACTTCATGCCTCCCATATCCTACCATGAGACCTCGACATCTAAACAATATTTCTCCTCATTTTTCTTTCAAAAGAAAAACATCTTATCTTAAAATATGTTCCCTGGTTTAAGTCTCTTCACAAGAAAACCATTCCCCCAGAGTTCACTTTATCTATGATGTGGAGATGCCTGTGTAAGCTACCTGACAAAGGGGCAACGCTCCAAAAGTTTGTACTTCCAAATATACCTGTTGGCTTATAACCTGGTGTGTGATTTTTAAACTCTGTTCACTTTATCCAGTCCTCTGAAGATGTTTCAATAAGATCATCTTTCATTCTTCTAAACACCACTGGGTATAGGTCTAACCAGTTCATCTTTTCTTCATAAAATACGCCGTTCATCCCAGCTTGTTTTGGGTTAACCTTCTTAGAATATAATTGTGCTAGAAGCAATTCATTCTTAACTGACGAGTACAAACAGTACACAATTCTCCAAGTGTGATCTCACCAACACACTAGACAATTGTAGCAAAAGGTCCGTACTTCTCTATTCCACTCCCCTTGCAATAAATGACAACACTACATTTGCTTTCCTAATCACATACTCTACCTGGATACTAATTTTGCAAATCATGCCCTCTATACCATCAAATGGAGGAATCACTCTCCATTTAAGTAGTACGCTAATTTTCTATTTTTCTTTTCAAAATGGACAAGTTCACTCCATTGACCAAATGTCTGACCACTTACCTAACATGCCTCTACCACTTTGCAAACTTTACTACCGCTTGACAACTTATTTTCTTACCTATTTTATAGACATTGGCAAATTTCGGCACTTGGTCCCCTCATCCAAATCGTTGACATAGATAATAAATAATGGGTGCCTGAGCACTGAAACCTGGAGCACTCCACTAGTTTCAGTTTGCCAATGTGAAAATGACTCATTTAGCACCTTATTCAATGCCGTGAAAATCCAAGTATACTACATCTACTAGTTCACCTCTATCCACTGTGAATGATACTTCATTAAAAAAAACTAAAAGCTTAAACATAATTTCCCGACCACAAAATCACCTTAGCTCTGACTAAATGCACTGCAGTGTTCTGAGTATAATAACACATCCTCATGAGGAATGGATTCTCATACCTTCTCTATGACAGATGTTAAGCTAAGTGGCCTGTAGTTTCATGTTCTAAAGGTGATTTGTTATTTTCCAGTCTGCTTGGATCCTTTCAGATTTGAAGGAATTTTGGAAGTTTACAAGCATTCTGTGCCATCTGTGCCATCATTTCTTTAAAGATCTTAGATACAGCCATCTAGCCTCGGGACTTGTCAGCCTTTCCGTCCTAAAATTTTTCTAGTACCTTTTTCCAAGTGATTGTGATGGCTTTAAGTTTATCCCTCCCTATTAACTCTTGATTTTCAATCAGCAAGTCTCATGAATGAATGTCTATTATTTGGTAAAGCTTTTTGAACATATCCTGTTGTATTATAGGTGTACAGTTGGTATACATGCATGGAAGTCCTATAGTTTTGCATGCAGGTATTGGTGATGGGAGTAGGAGGAAGGGCAGTGCTTAGTATGGAGAGTGCCTTTTGAACTTGACATGACTGGAAAAACTGCACAGTACTTTATCATGCCCATCCCTACAACTGAACACTTCCATGGAGTCTCACGAATGTTTCAATTATGCAGAACTGTAAATCACTCAACACTACAATGCACTTACATTACACTGTGAAAATCAAATAATTCTCTGACCCTGAGTACTGTCACAGAATGGACATTACTGTTAATAAAAACAAGTGTCTACAAGAACAATGCACAACACCTTTTTCCACAAGATCACAATCTCAATTCAAAAGAAGGAAGAGAGATGTTTCATCTATTTATAAAACCAACAGTCCTTCATAACGACATACAATTGTGTCTTAAATTGCTCCAAATTTTTGTTTCCATTACTCCACCCAGAAGTCCATTCCATTTGTTAATCATTCTTTGTCAGCAAGTTCCCCATCATATATCTGCCACAAACTTGTGTTCACCTGTTCAAACCTGCAGTCCTTTGTACTGTAGTTTAATTTGAATCTATGCTTCAAACTTGCCGTTTGTACACAATTCCTCACCTTGCTGCATTTTGGGAAAGCAAATCTTAGCAGGACTTATACACTTAATGTTAAGATCCGAGAGAGTGTTGCTGAACAAACAGACCTTGGAGTGCAGGTTCATAGCTCCTTGAAAGTGGAGTCGCAGGTAGATAGGATAGTGAAGAAGGCACTAGGTATGCTTTCTTTTATTGGTCAGCGTATTGAGTACAGGAGTTGGGAGGTCATGTTGCGGCTGTATAGGACATTGGTTAGGGCAGTGTTGAAATATCGCATGCAATTCTGGTCTCCTTCCTATCGGAAAGATGTTGTGAAACTTGAAAGGGTTAGAAAAGATTCACAAGGATGTTGCCAGGGTTGGAGGATTTGAGCTATAGGGAGAGGTTGAACAGGCTGGGGCAGTTTTCCCTGGAGCATCGGAGGCTGAGGGGTGACCTTATAGAAGTTTACAAAATTATGAAGGGCATGGATAGGATAAATAGAAAAAGTCTTTTCCCTGGGGTGCTGGAGTCCAGAAGTAGAGACCACAAGTTTAGGGTGAGAGGGGAAAGATATAAAAGGGACCTAAGGGTCAACGTTTTCACGCAGCTGGTGGTACGTGTATGGAATGAGCTGCCAGAGGATGTGGTGGAGGCTGGGACAATTGCAACATTTAAAAGGCATTTGGATGGGTATATGAATAGGAAGGGTTTAGAGGAAATGGGCAGGTGGGACTAGATTGGGTTGGGATATCTAGTCAGCATGGACAGGTGGGACCAAAGGGTCTGTTTCCATGCTGTACATCTCTATGACTCTATGACACTTATATACTTCCAAATCACCTTTCAGAGCTAAGCAGCATGCTTTTCCAGTTTGACCATGTAATTCAGTCTCCTGATACCAGATACCAGTTTTCTAATAGACTACTTGATAGCTTTATTGATTGAAACACAATATAAATTAGATACGTTGGGTCACAAGGACTTTCAACTGAAAATGACAATCCTTTAAAACTTCCTGTACAAGATATGCAATAATAAACACTTTAGATAATTGCACATTTCTGGCCTACATTTAGATATCCTTGCACATTCAGTGCATTTATTGCTCTTGTAAGCCGGTCCAACATCCTGATAAACAGCAGTTTTTCATCAATATTCGCCATGTGACATTACGAGTTATAGAATAATAGACCGAGCATCTATCCTTGTTGCACATCACTGGTCACAGGCCTCCAGTCTGAAAAGCAACCCTCCACCATCACCTTCTGTCTCCTACCTTCAAGCCAATTTTGTATCCAATTGGCTAACTCCTCCTGGATTCCATGTGATCTAACCTTACTAATCAGCCTACCATGCAGAATCTTGTCAAATGCCTTGCTCAAGTCTATATAGACAATGCCCACCAGTCTGTCTTCATCAATCTTCATGTCATTTCTTCAAAAAATTCAATCAAGTTAGTGAGACACGATTTCTCATGCACAAAGCAATGTTGATCATCTCTAATCAGTCATTTTCAAATACATGTAAATCCTTTCCCTCAGAATTCCCTCGAACAACTTACCTACCACTGACATTAGGTTCACCAGTCTATAATTCCCTGGCTCTTCCTTACCACCTTTTTTAAATAATGGCACCACATTAGCCACCGTCCAGTCTTCCAGCACCTTGTCCGTGGCTCTTGATGATACACATATGTCAGCAAAGGGGTCCAGCAATCAATTCCCTAGCTTCCCACAAAGTTCTAGGATACACTTGATCAGGTCCCAAGGATTTATCCACCTTTATGTGTTTTAAGACACCCATTACCTCCTCCTCTGTAATATGGACACTTGTCAAGATATTATTATTTATTTCTCCACACTCTCTAGCTTTCACATCCTTCTCCCCAGTAAATACTTACTCGTTTAGTATCTCACCCATCTCCTGCAGTTCCATACATAGACAACTTTGTTGATCTTTAAAAGGCCCTATTCTCTCCCTAGTTTTTCTTTTGCCCTTTATGTATTTATAGCATCTTTTTGGATTCTCCTTAACCCTATTTGCCAAAAGATTGATGTTCCTTACAATAACAGACAAGATCCTGTGCATTTCTCCCTTCTCCTGAAAAGTGGACTGATAAACACCAGTGATACAAGATAGATTTTTAAGCCAACTGGCTGCTTATTTAACATAGATTTAAAATAAGTAGCATAACATCAATAATTTTTAATTAGTGCATAAAACATTTCATAATCTAGAACGAGAGGACATAGGGTGAGATGGGAAAGGTTTAAAAGGGACCTAAAGGGCAATTTTTTTCACATAGAGGGTGGTGCGTATGTGGAATGACCTGCAAGGGGATGTAGTGGAGGCTGGTGCAATTACAACATTTAAAAGGCACTTGGATGGGCACATGAATAGGAAGCGTTTAGAGGGATATGGGCCAAGTGCTGGCAAATGGGCCTAGATTAGTTTAGGATACTGGTCGGCATGGACAAGTTGGATGAAGGCAGAAGTGGGTACTGCAGATACTGGAGATTAGAGTCAAGATTAGAGTGATGCTGGAAAAGCACAGCAGGTCGGGCAGTATCTGAGGAGCAGGAACATCGACGTTTTCGCAAAAGCCCTTCATCAGGAACTGGACAAAGGGTCTGTTCCCTTGCTGTATAACTCTATGACTCTAAACCTATTCCAGAAGGCTCTGTGCTGTATTCAACTTAATAACCATCGCAATATATACTAATCAAAAACAACCCTGGGGCAAATGTTCACAAATTACAAACGAAGACAGACATCATAAGATTTCGCAGTTTTCCTTAATCCCCTGCTAACATTTTCTTATTTGTATGGTGGAAGCCACCCTCCTCTGCCAAATATTTCAGGAGGTTGAAAGTGTAACACTGCCCCATTAATTCATGATGTAAACAATATTTGTTGTCATACAAAAACAGAAGCTCTCAAGCCTGTTCCACCATTCAGTCAGATCATGGGCCTAACCCCATATACACTGGGATTACTTATAACTATTTTAAACAATTTGTTATAACTTGTGTCTTGTTATGAAACACCTTCAGCATAGGTGGGATTTGAACCTAGACTCTCTAGCTCGGAGGCAGAGACATTATCACTGTGACACAAACTACCATTTGTAAGATCGCATCAATAGAATGCCATGTTGATGGAAACCCTCATGAACTTGTATATAAAGCCAAACAGTAGATATTGAGCCAGAATAAAAAGTCCAAATCACAACATGATTAGAGAGAAAAACCTGACAGATTGACCAATGATACTCAGGTTTAAAACACTATCCAAATCTTTTAAAATTTCAATTAAAATCATATTCTTATCTGAAAAACTACAATGTACTCAAAACGAAGAACTTTAGATCAGTTACTCACTGAATGAGCCTTCCTTCCTCCTACTGCACCAGCCTCCATCATTAAAGGATAAAAGATTCTGCACAAGTCACCTTCACTGATGTTCAACTGTTTCAGATAGTAGTTAAACTCAAAACAGATTAACTGCTGCAAGTTGCCATTATTCATGGTTATTGTCCTGAATCAAGCTGAGCTTCTGGAGTATAGAAGCTCAGATAAATGAAGAGTGTTCTATCATACTCCAGGCTCATGTTGGTTGGTGGGCCTTGGGAGTAAAGAGGTAAGCTATCTGCCTCAGAATTCTCAACCTTCAGTTACAAATGATCTGCATTGGGGTGGAGGGGACTGGTGTAAGGGGTGGAAGGTAAACCTGGTGATGGGGATGGATATACAGTTGTACGCTCATCTCAGGGTCAAGACCAGTCATTAGTACATTGCTTCCTCCTGTTTCCTTGAACCTATTCCCACAAAACCTATGACCATTCAACCTCTCAAAATGGTCCCCATGTTAATTGATACTGTTAATAACTCCTATTTATCAGCTACCTTCCTCCTTCAAAGAGGGCAGTAATACCAATCTCAACTGTCAACTCCACCATCCTGACAAATTACCACCTCTCCAAATTCCGTTTTCTCTATCAAAGTCCTTAAGTATGTTGTCACCATCCAAATTCATGACCATATCTTCTAGAACATCTAATCAAGCTCCCAACCCTTTTACAATGCCAAATATCTCTCAGAGTCAGAAATGACAAGCCTTTGTGACTGACAAAGAAACTATCATCTTCAGTTTTTCCTTCATCCATTGACAATGTTGACCACATTTATAAAATCTCTCCACCATTACCCAGCTAAAACAAAATACCCTTGCCTAGTTCCATTTTTGTCTATGCAGTCTTAAGTAGCGTGTCACCAGAAAGGGTTTCCTTTCCTAACCACCCATCATTACCTCAATTGTTGCTTGAACTTGCTATAAGTTCTTGTCGATAGGCTGATTCTTCGTGAGATGTCCAAAAACAGTGCATTAAGTTTCTTGTTGTAGGTCACATCTACCTCATCATCACCTCTTTCAACTCTACTGCTTTGACTAAATTATTGGACTGCTTATCCAGTACCAATGTTTCCTGCGATGAACTGTAGGGAAGACTGAAATCACTGTTTCCAGTCCCAAGCATTAAGTTCTAAGTCCCACCTTGACAATTGTGAGCAATTGAATCAAATTGTTCATAACCCTGGTATCAGATCTGACCCCAAGATAAGTTTATAACCATATATCTGCCCCATTACTGAGCTTACCTATTTCCACCTTCATAACATCAATCCACTCAACCCTTGCCTCAGATCATTTGGTGCTGAAAATCTCAGTCATGCCTTTATTAGACTTGACTGTTCCAATATATTTCTTGCTAGACTCCCAAATTCTACCCTTAGTCAACTTGCAAGTAAAACTTTGCTCTTTATTTGCATCAGGTTTCAACCATCTATCAGCATTATATTCACAGGTCTATATTGACATCAGTTAAGCAAGACCTTGATTTAACCGCCCTCATGACCTGTCCCACCTGTCAATCTTCCTTTCCACCCTCCTCTCCGACCTATCATCTTTACCTGCACCTCCATTCACCTATTGCACTCTCAGCTACCTTCTCCCCAGCCCCAGTCCCAGTCATTTCTCTCTCCACCCGCGAGGCTCCCAGCCTCATTCCTGATGAAGGGCTCTGATCCAAAACATTGATTTTCCTCCTCCTTGGATGCTACCTGACCTGCTGTGCTTTTCAAGCTACACACTCTCAACCTTGATTTGAAAATACTAACCTCTCGCTGTTACATCAGCTAGCCCCAGAACTCTTAGAGATATCAGCTTTCATCTAATCTGGCCTCTTCAGCATCTGACTTTAAATTGTAACATCATCAACATCCAGACTCACTGCTGTTATGGCCACATCTTCCATACCATAAAGATTATGCCCATTTACCAGAAACTTAACTGAACCAGCCATGTAAATACTGTGACAAGAATGGATCAGAAACTAGAATTGGTGAGTCAGCTAGCTCATTTCATGATTTCCCAAAACAAATCGATTAACTACAAGGCAGAAGTCAGGAGTGAGAGTGTACACTATTTATTTGACTGGAGGAGCACAACTCCATTAACACTCAAGAAGCCCAACATCATCCAGGGTAAAGCAGCCCACTTGATCACCCGCCCATTACACGCACACAGTGGCAGAAGTCTGTACAAACACAAGAGACATCTCACATCTCACCAATTCTTCAAAAGCAGCTTCTAAACTCAAAATCAATGAGAAAAGGCAACAAACTCAAGTGAACTTCACCCGAAATAAGTTTCCCTTCAAGCCATCCTAATCTGGAATAATGAATTTCTTCCATCACTGTTATTGTGTTAAAATGCTGGAACTATTTTCATAGCTACCTTCAGTGGGGAGGCAATGACTAGTTGTATCATCACTGTTTTTCCAGAGTCCTAGATAATGTTCTGGGGACTCAGGTTCGAATCCCACCATAGAAGATGGTAAAATTTGAATCCAATAAACATCTGGAATTAAGAGTCTTATGAGGACTGTGAGTTTGTTGTTGATTGTTAGAAAAAACCCTCTGGTTCACTAACGTCCTTTAGGGAAGGAAACTGTCATCCTCACCCAGTCTGGCCTGCATTTGACTTCAGATCCACAGCCATCGTGGTTGACTCTACACTGCCCTATGGGGAATTACCGAAGGGCAATAAATACAGGCCTAGGCAGCCATGCTCTCATCCCGTGAATGAATAAAAAGCAACAATATTATGGGTGTGCCAACAGCAGGTAAAATGCAGTGATTCTAAAAAACAACTCATTACCTTTTTAATCCTCATATCATATTAAAGAATTTAAACAAAGAAATTAACTACTATGCCTTCAGTTGCCTAGGCCCTGAACTCTGGAACTCCCTCTCCATACCTTTCTACCCTTTTTCCGCCTTAAGTCACTCCTTAAAATCTACCCTCTCTGTCTAAGCTTTTGGCTATCTGTACTTTCATCAACTTATGTGGCTTGATGTCAAAATTTTCCTTTATAGTGCTCCAATGAAGTGTCTAGGAACATTTGATTATATTAAAGACACAATAAAAAAACAAATTGTTGTTAATGGGCATCAGCAATATGATTGATTGGCTAATAATCAGATGCAGGAACTAAGGCAAATTTTCCTTCCCAAACCATAGGGATGATAAAACCAATTATAGAATTCTTTTAGCTTTCCCAGCTGAACATTTAATCCAGTACAGATCTGAAACTGAACTTGGGACACAGATAGTTCATATAAATGAGCATGCCTACTATAACATTTTACTACCATAAGTTAACAAGTAGTTAAGCCAATTTTGTTAATGAATATACAAAGCATTTTTCTAACAGAACTAATCTTCACAACTCCTTAAACTGTCATGGTAGGATTTATATTTTCAGGCACAACATTCTGTACAACAGACATATATTTCCCCTACGTTGAATTCATTCTATTTGTTTATCCATCAATGCTAACAAAAGGAAACAACAACTGATCTTTTGTCTTCTGTGAAACTAAGCTAGAAAGACTGCATTGGCGAAATCTTTGGTTGCGACCTCCTTGCCCCTCCCACTCTCCTAATTGCACAACTTAAAGTAATTAGGGAATTATGCCAACTGTCCCAAAAAAAAGCCAAACTTTAAATCTGCAGCTTTCAAAGGCCCCATGGGGTGTTATGCTTTTTAAAAACATGTTTACTGTCTCCTTTCCTTTCCATTGTCCTCACATGCGAAGGTGCCACTAATTTCTTATACAGTGAGCAGTCATGAGAAAAGACTTGGAACAATTTAACTCATTGACAACCAGAAATAATGGCCTGCATTTACACAGTGTCTTTAATGTAGATCATGGAATTTAGAGAAGGAACAATAAAAATCTCACAAAGGAATACAGACTGGGATATAGTGGAGAGTTGAGAACTCTGTCTTCAAAGATTTGTGTTTCCAGAAGAATATTAAAAGGTGGACAGAAAAGCCAAGCAGCAGTGTCTACATCAAAGTTCCAAGGAGTGGCGTCCATGTGACTGAGGAATACAAAATAATTGCTGGGTGAAAGGAGGACCTGTTGCATAAAAACCCAAGTTCTGAGACTACATAACCCTACCGCAGTTGGAGGGGCAAAGTGGGCAAGACTATAGTGAGATTTGTATATAGTGGCAAAAATGTTAAATTCAATTTATTCAGGGAGAAAAAACGTCAGTGGATCAAAGATAAAATGGACAGAAAAGAGAGATTCGTATCGGGGGCTAGATAACGCCTGGCCAAGCTTTGAACATTGGCAGTTTAATGAGAGTGGATGGCCAGGAAAAGGAGAATTCTGAAGACTAGAGATGTCCAAAGTGTGGATGATTGTTATGGATAGCAATGAAGTAGAAGGAAGTTGTTTTGGTGACAGCTTAACTCTGGTTTGAACAGGAAATCAAAGAGACGAAAGTGAGGTCTGCAGATGCTGGAGATCAGAGTCAAGATTAGAGTGGTGCTGGAAAAACACAGCAGGTCAAGGAGCATCCAAGGAGCAGGAAAATCGATGTATCGGGCAGGAGCCCTTCATCAGGAGAACCTCATCATTCCTGATGAAGGGCACTTGCCCAAAACGTCAATTCTCCTGCTCCTCAGATGCTGCTTGACCTGCTGTGCTTTTCCAGCACCACTCTAATCTTGACTCAGGAAATCAAAGAGTCTAATTTCAGCTAGATACAGCCAGAGCATGATACAGTAAATTTATGAAGTTATAACCAAGGCATCAATCTTCCTGATATTCACTTGGAGAGAAGATGGATGCACTCTTGACAAGTTTCAAAATAGAAATCCTTTCTATGGTCAAGCTAGTAGCGTTTGGCAAGTAATAGTGAAACCAAAGGCAATCCTTGGATGAAGGTAGCATAGCCAATTACGTAAACTCTCCAGCAATGCCAAAGAAGGCAAACAGGAATGATACATAACAATCAGTGACAGAAAGTCATTTGAAGCTTTGGCATAGTGTTTTTAATGTCATGAACAGGGCAGAAGCTGGACTGAAAGAATTTAAAAGCAAACTTTTCAGGGACACACTTAAAATCCTTATGAGGAAAAGTAAATTATAGACATGATTGTACAGCACTGATAGATTTCTCTGACATGGTAAGTTCTGTACTTGCAAGGGAATAGGGATAACACCAAAGTAATGGAATCACTAGAAATGTTGGGAAACATCAAGTCTTGGAAGCTTAGCTGGGTAATGAAGATTAGAGTGAAGAGAGGTTCAAAAGAATAAGAGATGGATCTCTTTGAAGTGACACCAGAGAGTGAGTGCAGCTGGAGCAGAGGAGTTGGGGAAGAAATGAATAGTCTTCAGAGGATTACTGAATCACATGCAGATTGTGTACAAGATGGTGCAGAGAGCACAGAAGACAAGAGTAATGTAACAGAAGTAGGAACAGAGATACCATCAGCTTTAATGATAAAGGAATCCTATTTTTTATACTTCAGAAGGGACATGAAGTGGTGCAGTGGAGGAGTGGTAATGTCATTGAGTTTGATCTACTGTTGTCACATGTACCGAGATACAGCAAAAATTGTTTTTTTTGCATGCGATAGGCAAATTGTACCATACCATGTGCATCAGAGTAGCAGAACAGAGTGTAGAATACCATACCATGGAGAAGATATGAAGAGATCAAAATTAATATTTGAGACGTTCTTTCAAAAGTCTGATAAGAGGGGAAGAAGCTGTCTTTGAATCTGTTCGTACGTGTATTCAAACCTTTACATCTTTTGCCATCTAACAATGCAGAATGCCAGGCTAATGCTCCAGTGATGGGGGGGTTTGAATCTGATCCAAAATTATTAATTACAAGAACACCCCAATACCCAAACCTACTAACCAATATTCAAAACAACACCCATTAGAGAAAATTCCTTCATCAATTTAACATGTTTAACACAAAACATTAAAAATTCAAGCATTTTCAAAATGGATTTATTGATGTTGGTAGCCTGTAAAATACAACAGAATTCCAGAAACAGGATTGATACCTTGAAATCAATTTGACACGTGGTGCTGTTATTTCCCAGTCCCTTTCTTATTTTCAGTCCTTGAGGGGCCCCACATATCCCAAACCTATAATAATGTTGTCATCTTATAAGGATGTCTGGATTATAATGCAGAATTATGACATGACAATTAAGCAATAGGACCCAATGTTTTGAGTTCAGTTTAAATGCCAAACTTCAGATTTCAAACAATTACAATCTATAAAGTGCTCCTGGGTTTCAAATATGTAACAAACTTTTTTTTAAATATAGCCCTTTCGAGGCATAAGTATATTTGTGCTTTCAGTTATAACATTTTAAACTACATATGAACAGCACTTAATTAACAATTTCTTTATTGGAGAAAAGGTTTTTTGAACTGTTCTTGTAATTCTATTGTATTTGATAGATGGGTTACTGGCATATATGAACTCATTTTGAAAATTTGCCTGAATTTTGTTTCTGACATGTTAAGCTAATTTGGCAATTTTCTCTGCCTCTTGTTCTTCACACTTCCTTCCAAAAACCCAGGTACAGGACCTCCTTAGTGGCCCCCAGCACCAGGTCCAGTGCGGCACTGATGAAATGAGGGACTGCTCAGTCCCAGGTATCAGGTCTCTGGCTCCCCTGTGATATTATGCTTCCTTTGAGTGAAGTCAAAGACAAAGACTTCCTCTCGCTGAAGACAACTTACAGCTTCAGCACTGACTGTTCTGGGGCCTCTGATTAAGACCGACACATCATCTGACCCACCTCCATTCTCAGCCACACTTGCTTTACTTGGACAAACATTCAATTAGTGGCACATCCTCATGCAAATGTGAGTTAGTCAGTTTCTTACCAGAGGTGGGTGTCTAACCTCAAGAAAGAAATATGACTTCTGTTGAGAATTCAACCCATTGAATCTAGAGAGCCAGTGCAATTAGGAACCTGCTCTCCATTAGGAAATATGGAAAATTTATTTCAATGACAAGTAGAAGAGCTGTACAGTTTCTAAAGTATTTGCAACAACTCTATTCATCTGTAAAAACACATGTTTTGCATTTTGAATAAATTTCTAAAAATTCTGTTAAATAACTGGACTACAATCCATAGAATGTAATGCATGATTGCTTTTTCAGCAGGACATTAATAAATGTTAATTTTGAACCCTTACTTTCCCAAATATAAAGTCCCTCATAACATCAACAAATCAGTATTTTCCTCGTACACAAAAATGCAGATCCATCCTAATGAGGTATGAGGGGCTTAGGTTTGATTGCAATTGAATAGACTGCAAAGGACTGGTGAATTGAGAGGGACAGAGTTGGGGGATGGTGCTATGAAGCTGCGGCTTGAAAACACTTGACAGAAATACTCTGTAGAGTGGGAAAGCAGCGGCAATCACAGATTGGCAGTTAAAAGGCCCAGTCAGAGAACACATGCAGAAGACCTACAAAAGGTTTAGTGTTTTAGGAATATTTCTCCACCTACAGCTGTGCTCAGACTAGTAGTTAATTGTTATTGAATTCTCTGGCAGCTCCCTTTGTGCTGAATGCATTGCATCCAGACCCCTGTGCTGATATGTGCTTAGACAGCAAAGTAGCACATCAGGATTCAGGGACTGCCAGGGGCAGTATTCTCTGCAAAAACATAAGAGTGCACTGTATTGGAAAGCATGCACATTTCATCCTGGGAACTGCAATCTAATTATTTCGCACAATTATGTGTAGCATAGGCCAGGGAACTTGTTTATTACCTGGTAAGGTTGAAGTTCACAAGGTTTATGAGCCTTAAAACTTGCATACAGGGAAGTTGTTGGAGTGGGGGATTTTCAACTTCACAGCTTGGGCAGTGAAGTGTGGATAGGAATAAAAGTCATTGTGGATCCTGTTCCTCTATTGTTTTCACCTCCTCCTTAAAGCACTTTGGGACATATAGGCATTCATCAAAAAGCTGACCTTTGTTATTTCTGTTTAAAAGGTCTTAATATTTTCCAACTCGTGAATTATTTTACCAGTTACTTGTCATGTGGGCCTTGTAATTTAGTTTAATTAGCTCTTTTCTAAATTAACTTCATTATTAGTTTTTAACTCCTACAATACGAACGTGGTGAATATTGTGGGCAGCCTCATATAGTCGCCAGTCATAGTTCTTGGATTATTCTGTGGTGTATATCATACATAAGGTTTCAGTTTTCAGTTCATAGGTAACGCAAGTCATTTGCAAACACCAGCTCAAGGTTGACAGGAGCTCTTCAGGTTTGCAACCCATTTTGATAACATATTCTAAGATACTTATGTAATATTCATGCCAACGTGATGACTTAACTAGACAATTAGTCTCTATTTTCAAAACCATCAGTACTGTTAGAAATCTCAGTTCAAACTCAGACTTGGCTATCTAGGGAATTTATTGAACAAGGTGACAGAACCTGATAACACACTGATGAATGAGGAAGTCGTGACTAAATTATCAAGCTTGTTTTGAATTAACAAATTCTGCCTTTCATAGTTAGGTATGCAACGGAATTAAATTTTCACTGGAATTATTACAAAAAGGAAAACTGTTTTGTCTATTGTCATCAAAGTGGAAGTGTCAGGGATGGAGGGAATTTTGCCCAGTTTTTTTTTCACAAAACCACTCCTTTGTTTTTGCCTTTGTCAGGAGATTGCAGCATGTTGAAGTAGACAGTAGAGGGGAGGTAGTTAATGGGAAGCTGAACCATAACAAACGGGATAAAGCTGGATGGATCATCTGGTCTTTTCTTTATTTGTACATTCATATTTCACAACAAAGAGTTAAAAATTACATTTTGCAGCCATCTGGCAGTTGGGGCTCAGCAATGTGCTATAAAATATATGAAGTGGCAGGACTTAGATTAATACCTTCAATTCTTCAAAAGATAATCTCTGAACTAAATTAAATCAGGCAAGGTACCAACAGAAATTCTTCTCCATAGGGAGACAAAAGATTTTTAAAAATATTACTGCTATCTTAATGGAAAGACCATCACAGCACCTTTTCTGTCTACTTTTCTTCTTAATGGCTTCTTTCTGTTTTCTCCTGAAAGTCTTCAACAGCAGGAGCGAAACAACATAGCACTGTGTGCAATTCTGGTCTCCTTCCTATTGGAAAGATGTTGTGAAACTCAAAAGGATTCAGAAAAGATTTACAAGGATGTTGCCAGGGTTGGAGGATTTGAGCTATCGGGAGAAGTTGAATAGGCTAGGGCTGTTTTCCCTGGAGCGTCAGAGGCTGAGGGATGACCTTATAGAGGTTTATAAAATCATGAGGGGCATGGATAGGATAAATAGACAAAGTCTTTTCCCTGTGGTGGGGGAGTGCAGAACTAGAGGGCATAGGTTTAGGGTGAGAGGGGAAAGATATCAAAGAGACCTAAGGGGCAACTTTTTCGTACAGAGGGTGGTACGTGTATGGAATGAGCTGCCAGAGGAAGTGTGGAGGCTAGTACATTTGCAACATTTAAGAGTCATCTGAATGGATATACAAATAGGAAGGTTTTGGAGTGATATGGGCCGGGTCCTGGGGGTGGGACTAGATTGGGTTGGGATATCTGGTCAGCATGGACAAGTTGGACCAAAGGGTCTGTTTCCATGCTGTACATCTCTATGACTCTATGACACACGTGCTAAACACTCTTTAATACCTCAATCGGGTAATCATTATTTAAGTTGAAAATCTTGCTTGACAAGTGATTTAAACACAATCTGGGATTAGATTTGAACCTTCCTTGCCTTTAAGGCTCAACTCAGACATGAACAGTTGAACGCTGATTTAAAAGTTTAAAACTAGGATTTTAAGATTTAAAAAGTGATAACATTTGATCGAAACAAATTATTCAAATGACAAGTGTAACACTGTAGTTACACTTTCGCACAGGAAACACTTTACTACAGTACCACTGCTGTAACCCTGGCAATTTAGCATTAAAGAGGGAACAGTACTTTGGGAAGAAACAATAGTTCTCCATTAAGGATCCTTATGTCATTCAACTCAGGCATGCCATTAGATAAATATTTTGTACATAGGAAGTACTTTCTGTATGAGTCATAATGACTTCCTGTTAGACTTTCCCTGTCCTTACTTTATTGGTAACACTATTGATGCAATGCAACAGAGTTGTCTCCAACACACTATGAGCAGTGCCAGCAGAGATCAGCTTTCAAGGCAACAAGGCTTTGACCAACATAACCTTCCTTAATGTTTCAATTACATAGAGACTGCTGATGGCATTGAGGAGATTAGAGGGAATGAACTAAGCTTGTTGAACACTAACACTGTTAGAGCTCAGATTTAGCTCAAGTTGTGACAATACAACTTCAAGTGGATGGATTAATCATGTTCCTTCACCAAAATTTTCTTTAAAATAGTTTATCTACCATCAAAACCAAATAATAAAAATACAGAAAGAATACATATAGTTACTTAAACATAAACTTCCTAAGACCTATACATAAAAAACCTGCATAAGTCAGTTTTGAAAACCTTTGTTATATTAAATACTTAATGAAGGAGCTGTTGCATCACAGTGGCAGTGTCCCTACCTCTGAGCCAGGAGACCCAGGCTCAAATTCCACCTGCTTCTGAGGTGTATAATCTCTGAACAGGTTAATTAGAAAATATCTATAATCTTGATTGAGAGATATATAACTGTTCACAGCTGCTGTTGTTAAAAGAAACTTAAGGTAAACATAATGTTCTCCAAATATTTTCCAGGTCTGGCAGCATCTGTATGGAGGGAAACAGCTTTGATGTTTTAGGTCAATGACCTTTGATCAGAAGTTTCTTATGAAAGGTCATCGACCTTAAGAAATTTAAACTCTCAGAGGATTGTTGGACTGTTCTGCCTCAGGGGAAGGTGCAGGCGGTTTCATTAAATATTTTTAAGGCAACAGTAGATAGGCAAGGGAATCAAAAGTTACAGAGGATAGCCATTGCGATTCAAAATGCAAATAGATCAGACATATCTTAGTGAATGATGGAGTAGAAGCCGAAGGTTTAAATGGTCTACTTCTTGTGTGAAACACTAACTCTGCTTCACTCTCCATAGATGCTGCCACATTTGAATATATTCCAGCATTTTCCATTTTTATTTTAGATTTCTAGCATCTACAAAATTTTGCTTTTGTGTTATGAAAATTGAATTTACACAGGCTTCTGTCTGAACAAATCTTTCTTCCGAATAAGCAATTACTGCCTGCGGCATTTTGCAAATTAAGTGTAAACAAATTACAAAAAAAACATTACCTTAAGCTAAAAACCAGTACAAGCAACACATCAACTATCAAAGTTTTTCCATTATTTTTGATGCCGGCAAAATAAAATAGATAAATGCTTAACCTATGAGTATAGAATCTCTGGTGGATATATGTCTGTTCTCTTCAGCAACCATTCAATCTTTTCCATTCAAGGGCAATGAGCACATATCTCAATGATCATATCAGAAAAAAAAGCACAAAGACATTTCAGTTTTTCGAAAACCAGTTGTGAGAGCACCCTCATTATCAATTATTAAGTACTTTAAACTTTAAATAGCTGCCTTACCTGGGCTAAAGAGTTGTACTTTCGAAATAACCATATCACGAGAAGCATAAAGGAGCTACATGAGAACAAGAAAATCATTAGTGAACATTTTTACAGGCAGCAATAAAGCAAACACTGACTTATTGCTTCTCATGCAGTCACTGGTTTTAATGGTTCAGTAATACAGGAGTATGCATGTAAAGAAAACTCAGGTGTATGTGTAATAAATGTTACATTACAGATTTTAAAAACTGACTTAACGAGTAAGGAAATGGATTAAATGTGTGTCCTTTGGACCAGAGAAAGATTAGACATGGTTCATCTCAGAAAATTTTAACTATTTTTGTTTCTGATACAGAAAAGATATTTTGGAATTAAATCTAGGGAAGGCAATTCTAAAATTGCAAGGAGGTCTGAGAAGAAGTGAGGAAGGTGGAAAACAAAAGCAGATAAGGGACAAGTGCAAGTTAATGTGGATTATTGGAAGTTTTTCAGGAACAAGAACAAGAACTTACATTTATCAGAAAAAACATTGAAAGTTATGGATGAAGAGAGATTCTAGGTTTTAAATACGTAATTCCATGATTTATATTCATAAAAAGCACAACAGCAATTACAAAGTTTTTGAGTACGGTACATTTTAAGCTTTGACACTTGATCATTTCGGTCATAGTTAAGAGCACTGTTGACAATCTTGGATAATGGTTACATGCAGCCAAATAAAGCCACAGGGTGTATATCAAAAACATGCCGAGGATTGGAAAATTTAACTGAGAAGATGTTCAAAGAATATTTCTATCAGAGATTGAATCTACACCAAATATAATAGATTTTTAAAAACAATTATGAAGGGTTATGACAGAATGTATAAGAAGAAACACTTTTCCATCTTTCAGATTTGACTTTAAATAGTGGCCACTTTTGTTGCAGACTGAATGTAAAACAATCTCCCAGCACTATATCAAAGAAGAGTAGGAGGGGGTTTAATCGCTAGTATCCTGAACCAGCCATATATATTGTTGCTCCAAGAGCAGACCTGGGAATTCTGTGGCAAGCAACTAATTTTCTGCCTCTCCGAAGCCTGATACCATCTAGAAGGCAGAAGTTAGGAGTGTGATGGAATATGTTCCACTTGCCTGAATAAGTGCAATTCAAGAAGCTGGACACCATCCAGGGCAAAAAAGCCCACTTGACTGGCACATCACCTTCTATATCTGCAGCCTCTAGCAGGAGGAGGACCAGAGCTGAAGATACATAGGAAAACCCAACACATGCAAGTTCTCCATCAAGCCACACACCACCTTGACTTGAGACAACATCACCATTCCTTCAGTGTCCATGGGTCAAAATCCAACAACTCGCTGCCTAACAGCCCTTGGGCATCTCAACACCATATGGACAGCAGCTGTTCAAGCTAGCAGTTCACCACCATCTTCTCAAAGACAACTAGAATGTTGGCATCTCATGAAAGAATGGAAAAACCATTCACTGCTTGGGCAACATTGGATATTTTTACATACATGTTTGATCCATACATTTATTCAGTAACATATACTGAATATTCAGTAATAAGATCAAGATACAAACCAAGATCATAACTCTGGATCAAAGAATGTATTGAACTTTCAAATTCCATCATGGTTTTCTTTAAAAAGAGGATTTATACAGTCAAAATTACAGATATCATTGCTAAACAGTATATACTCAGTGGCTGTCTGGAGAGATAGAGTGGAATGTCACACCAGATCAAGTGTCAAAGAAGCTGCAAAGGGTGAAATGCACTACAAACTGGACAGTAATTACCAGCAAATGTGACTGTGTACATGATGGCGATAAAAAAAGGGCAATCTGAGTGAGGGAAAATTTAGCATTTTCCCCTTCAAAAATAGATAGGGACAACAATTAAAATCTAGCTTCAACACTGATCTGTGTGTGCAAGAGGCCTGATGTCCTAGAGTGTGGACTATAAAGTTCACAGCTTTGAGACAGCCATTAAACCCTTACAGCATAAGTAAAGAAAGGGAAAAGGCTTTCTTTCACAGAGTGCTGTCAGTTAATCATTGTCAGAAGGAAGCTGGACCAAAGAATTTCAATCAACTCACAAAGCCAGGAATCTCGAAATCTGTTTACCTATCAACACTAAAGCTACTGATAGCAACAACTGTAATGGGTGCAACATTCTTATATCAACTCTTCACAAATGACTCAGACTGACCCGCGTTTCATTTAAAAAAATTTCTTTTTAGATTGACTTCTTATTCCTTATCTGTACAGAATAGGTATAGTGTCATTGTTTTTACTCATTTTTAGTAATAAATGAACTCACGCTTATGTTAAGACAAGTCAGCCAGGTTAAATTGACTCCTTTTAAAACAGAAATTCATTTGGTCTGGAAAAAAGATACCCAAAAGAGAAGTGATTCTTTGTAAATTAATCTTGTTGCAACCAAACGAGGTGTCAGGTAAATAAAGAAAGGGAGCCAGTCAATCCCTCCTCACTGGGAGCGTGACAATTTGGGGAAGCCCATCTCAAATCATAACAACAGGGGAAACCTATCCAGGGGTCTAGTCATAGAAACAGCCAAGTATAATACTATGAAGGTTTGATTATGAATTACAGATACAAATGTTAAACAAAACTTACCATCCAAGTAGAGAGAAGGCAGCAGAGGCTCGCTTCACAGCAATGATAGTGACCTGTAAGTTATAGATTTTTTAAAATTACTTTGCCGTGATATTTTACACCACATTGAGCTGCTGTCTGTAATCATCAGTATCATCATACACTTAAATATTCTTTATATTTCTATCTTAATTTCCTTTTTTGCTTACTGTTTTATGAGTATCAAAATTAAGTTCACACTGAATACAAATATTTAAAACATTTTTAAAATATCTGTGTAGTAATGTAGTATTCTGGAAAAATGATAACGAAGCAGAGTGTAAAATGACTTCAACATCTGTCAGCACTTCTTACATGCTAACACTGAAGATCAATTTTAGTTACATTTATCTACGTTGCTTCCTCTCGACAAAACATTACTTCCCTTTATTGTATTTAGAGTCATAGAGTAATGGAGATGTACAGCATGGAAACAGAGCCTTCGGTCCAACCCGTCCATGCCGACCAGATATCCCAACCCAATCTAGTCCCACCTGCCAGCACCCGGCCCATATCCCTCCAAACCCTTCCTATTCATATACCCATCCAAATGCCTCTTAAATATTGCAATTGTACCAGCCTCCACCACATACACGTACCACCCTCTGCATGAAAAAGTTGCCCCTTAGGTCTCTTTTATATCTATTTGCCTCTCACCCTAAACCTATGCCCTCTAGTTCTGGACTCCCCAACCCCAGGGAAAAGACTTTGTCTATTTATCCTACCCATGCCCCTCATAATTTTGTAAACCTCTATAAGGTCACCCCTCAGCCTCCAACGCTCCAGGGAAAACAGCCCCAGCCTGTTCAGCCTCTCCCTGTAGCTCAGATCCTCCAACCCTGGCAACATCCTTGTAAATCTTTTCCGAACCCTTTTAAGTTTCACAACATCTTTCCGATAGGAAGGAGACCAGAATTGCACGCATTATTCCAACAGAGGCCTAACCAATGTCCTATACAGCTGCAACATGACCTCCCAACTCCTGTACTCAATACTCTGACCAATAAAGGAAAGCATACCAAACGTCTTCTTCACTATCCTATCTACCTGCGACTCCACTTTCAAGGAGCTATGAACCTGCACTCCAAGGTCCCTTTGTTCAGCAACACTCCCTAGGACCTTACCATTAAGTGTATAAGTCATGCTAAGATTTGCTTTCCCAAAATACAGCACCTCGCATTTATTTGAATTAAACTCCATCTGCTACTTCTCAGCCCATTGGCCCATCTGGTCAAGATCCTGTTGTAATCTCTGGTAATCTTCTTCGCTGTCCACTACACCTCCAATTTTGGTGTCATCTGCAAACTTACTAACTGTACCTCTTATGCTCACATCCAAATCATTTATGTAAATGACAAAAAGTAGAGGGTCCAGCACCGATCCTTGTGGCACTCCACTGGTCACAGGCCTCCAGTCTGAAAAACAACCCTCCACCACCACCCTCTGTCTTCTACCTTTGAGCCAGTTCTGTATCCAAATGGCTAGTTCTCCCTGTATTCCATGAGATCTAACCTTGCTAATCAGTCTCCCATGGGGAACCTTGTCGAACACCCTACTGAAGTCCATATAGATCACATCTACTGCTCTGCCCTCATCAATCTTCTTTGTTACTTCATCAAAAAATTCAAATCAAGTTTGTGAGACATGATTTCCCATGCATATCCCGAATCAGTCCTTGCCGTTCTAAATACATAGACATCCTGTCCCTCAGGATTCCCTCCAACAACTTGCCCACCACCGAGGTCAGGCTCACCGGTCTACAGTTCCCTGACTTGTCCTTACCACCCTTCTTAAACAGTGGCACCATGTTTGCCAACCTCCAGTCTTCCGGCACCTCACCTGTGACTATCGATGATACAAATATCTCAGCAAGAGGCCCAGCAATCACTTCTCTAGCTTCCCACAGAGTTCTTTGGTACACTTGATCAGGTCCTGGGGATTTATCCACCTTTAACCGTTTCAAGACATCCAGCACTTCCTCCTCTGTAATCTGGACATTTTGCAAGAGTCACTATCTATTTCCCTACAGTCCATATCTTCCATATCCTTTTCCAAAGTAAATACTGATGCAAAATATTCATTTAGTATCTCCCCCATTTTCTGTGGCTCCACACAAAGGCCACCTTGCTGATCTTTGAGGGGCCCTATTCTCTCCCTAGTTACGCTTTTGTCCTTAATATATTTGTAAAAACCCTTTGGATTCTCCTTAATTCTATTTGCCAAAGCTACCTCATGTCCCCGTTTTGCCCTCCTGATTTCCCTCTTAAGTATACTCCTACTTTCTTTATACTCTTCTAAGGATTCACTCAATCTATCCTGTCTATACCTAACATATGCTTCCTTCTTTCTCTTAACCAAACCCTCAATTTCTTTAGTCATCCAGCATTCCCTATAGTTACCAGCCGTCCCTTTCACCCTAACAGGAATATACTTTATCTGGATTCTTGCTATCTCATTTCTGAAGGCTTCCCACTTTCCAGCCGTCCCTTTACCTGAGAACATCTGCCTCCAATCAGGTTTTGAAAGTTCTTGCCTAATACCGTCAAAATTGGCCTTTCTCCAATTTAGAACTTCAACTTTTAGATCTGGTCTATCCTTTTCCATCACTATTTTAAAACGAATAGAATTATGGTCGCTGGCCCCAAAGTGCTCCCCCACTGACACCTCAGTCATCTGCCCTGCCATATTTCCCAAGAGTAGGTCAAGGTTTGCACCTTCTCTAGTAGGTACATCCACATACTGAATCAGAAAATTGTCTTGTACACACTTAAGAAATTCCTCTCCATCTAAACCTTTAATACTATGTTTTTGCAGCAATTTATTTTAAAATCCAAGCTATGTTCAGGTGCAAGGAGACAGAAAGTATTCAAACACGTAAATTGAATTTTGAAAGCAATCAAGACTCCTCAAGGAAATAAAGAGGAAGAAAGTGTCGGAAAGAAGATAACAAGAATAATGGGACTCTGGCCTCTTGCTACCAGTTCTTGTTAGCGATTACAACAAAGATGCAAAGAGTGAGTGGGGAGATGAGAGCATACAGTTGGAGAATACAGATGTTGAATATGTAGCGACTGCAGAAAATAGGCTCGGCAGTGCAGAGACTAAACAAACCAATATAAAGAGAAGGGAATACTGAAAAGGTGACGTAGTACACATACTGTCAGAGTAAGGTGTGGGGAAGAACAGGAGTGATTATAGAAAGGGACAGAAAGGACACTAAAGGCCACACTTGGCCTGCAATTCCTACTCAAATGCAGTGTGTAGCAGTTGGCTGCTTCATTCTCTATCACCTCTGACTTTAAGTTGGATTGGATTCAAACATAGGTCACGGAGATCCTGTCATCAGCCATCATTCAGCTCACTGTGCACCCAGTTTCTCCCATATGGAACTGATAAAAAATTTGGCAACATGACCAGCATTTCACCATGGAAACCAAGATATCCATAGTTACTGTGGTGCAGCAAAAGATTAAGGAATCCAATTAGTCTATCGTGTCTGGATCAGCTGTTTTGACAAGCTACCCAGATAGTCTCAGATTGCATGTCCCTGCAATGTTAATAGCTTCAAATATTTATCCAAACCATTGTGAAGGTTACTACATCAAGCAGTTCATTCCAGTTCCTAACTATTTTGGTAAGATGTGTTTTTCCTATTATTATCTCTACCCATTTTTGTCAATCACTTCTGTGCCCTCTTGTTTTGACATTTCAAACATTGGAAAGAATTTCTATTTATCACTCCTACCTAAAATATAAACTCTTCATGATTATCAAATCTCTCCTTTTAGACTCCTCTGCTGAATGGAGAACAACCCCAGTTCCACTAGTGTATCCACATATCTATAATCCCTCTTGCATGGTACCATTCCAGTAAATCTGTTCTGCATTCTCTCAAAAGCACTTACACGCTTTAAGTTCTTTTAAAATTATAGGAAGTACCCAATGTACGTGCACTTGTACAGGTTTATGGGGACACTTTGACTCTTGGCTCTAGACTAGAGTCAAATTTGCAGGAGATAAAAGATGGAATGCCAGCCAGAAGAACATTGAGATAGTTAAATACTGAGATAGCAAAAGAATGGAGTAGAATCTCAGCAGCAGGTAGGCTGTGGTTAGATGTGGAACTGGGCCATGTTGTGGAAATACCCATGGTTTGAATGAGGAATCCATTTTTATAAGGTAGAATCTTGAAAATTAGTCATGATTTGTTATAGTGATTTAAGAATCAGTTGCATCTTCATAGGCAGATTTGGATTCTGGATTTTGGATCTACTTGGAGAAAGATTACCTGCATCATTCCAGAGGAATTGGTGTTAAGGCCATTATTTTGTGCTATCTTTATTCATAACTTAAACATGTGTGTCCTGGAATGATCTGCAAGGCAGCACGTGATTAAAAAACTGTGTGTAATTGTTAAGACAATAAAGAAAGAGAAAGTGAGGACTGCAGACACTAAAGATCAAAGTCAAAAAGTGTGGTGCGGGAAAAGCACAGCCGGCCTGATGAAGAGCTTATGCTCAAAACATCGACGGCACGGTGGCACAGTGGTTAGCACTGCTGCCTCACAGCGCCAGAGATCCGGGTTCAATTCCCGCCTCAGGCGACTGACTGTGTGGAGTTTGCACGTTCTCCCCGTGTCTGTGTGGGTTTCCTCCCACAGTCCAAAGATGTGTAGGTTAGGTGAATTGGCCATGCTAAATTGCCCGTAGTGTTAGGTAAGGGGTAAATGTAGGGATATGGGTGGGTTATGCTTCAGCGGGTCGGTGTGGACTTGTTGGGCTGAAGGGCCTGTTTCCACACAGTAATGTAATCTAATCTAGTAATCTAATCTAATCGACTCTCCTGCTCCTTGGAATCTGCCTGACCGGCTGTGCTTTTCCAGGACTATAAAGGAGACTGAATTACTAAAAGCATATCTCAGTGCATTAGGGAAGTAAGCTGACATTTGGCATATGCTAATTAACGTAGATAAATGCAATCATATACACATGGGATGGATTAAAGATATATATGTCATAATTCTTACAAGAAATTGAACTGAAGCCTGTGATGCATGAAGAAAGTTATTGGTATTATAATTCTTCAAAGGTTTACAATCAGTATCTTAAAACTATGCTTAAATTATGCTGTGACCCACAGGCCACAATCAGTGAAGATTGGGAACTATACTTCATCCTCACTAACACTCAACAGTGGAGCCCCCCATAGGTGTGTACTCAGGGCCCTACTGTACTCACTGTATACCCATGACTGCATCACCAAACACCAGACTAAGGCCATTTACAAGTTCACTGATGACACCACCATAGTCAGTCGAATCTCAGATGGAGACAAAACAGATTTCAGACAGGAGGTTGAAGACCTGGAAAAATGGTGCACTGAGAACAACCTAGCTCTCAATCTGGCAAAACCAAGGAACTCATTATTGACTTTTGGTGGGATGTTACTCATGCACCCCCCCCCCCACACATTAACAGCACAGAGGTGGAACGAGTGGAGAGTCATCCACAACAAGTTTTCTTGGACTCTTCATGTGGATGCACTAGTTAAAAAGGCCCAACAACGTCTCTTCTTCCTCAGGCAGCTGAGGAAATTTGGCATGACAGCGAATACCCTTGCCAACTTTTATAGGTGTCAAGATTAGAGTTGTGCTGGAAATGCACAACAGGTCAGGTAGCATCCGAGGAGCATTCAAGATCGGAGACGGTTACAGAGAGTGGTGAACTTGGCCCGGACAATCACAAAGGCCAACCTCCCAACTATAGAATCCACCTACCATGCCCACTGTCAAGGAAAGGCCACCAGCATTCTCAAAGATCCATCCCACTCGGCAATGCTTTTCTACAACCTCCACCATCAGGGTGAAGGTACAGAAGCCTGAACATACGCACCAGCCGGTTTCGAAACAGTTTCTACCCTGCTGTGTTAGAATACTGACTGGACTCACAAACTCTTAACATTCACCTGTACCTGTGTTTTTGTTTTTGCCACTGCTTACCTATTATTTACTATCTAAGCTACTTAACTATGGGATCTACATGTATTGCTCACAAGACAAAGCTTTTCACTGTGCCTCAGTACACATGACAATAAATTCAATTCAGTTCAATTCAAATAATGGGATAAAACAAAGAACTGAAGATCTGAAACAAAAACAGAAACTGGGTCACTGGACCTGAAACATTAATTTTACTTTCTCTCCACAGACACTGCTAGACCTGCTGAGTTTCTCCAGAAATTTCTGTTCTTATTTTAATAATAGGACTGTTATTAAACAAGGCTGTTCAGTAACATTCTCTTTTATGGGACTGCTAAAACACTTAAATAGGTTATCCCTTTAAATTTAATTTTGTAGTCTTGTAATCAATACAAAACATAATCATTTGTCTTATGCAACATTGGCAGATCATTATTTAGAATGTGTCCCCTATTCTAGACCCATTACAAGAGGGTGACAAATAAGGCTTTCAACAAAAGGGGCACAAGATATGATCACAGTTTCAAAATACTTTAGCAATTCAAATAACCTTAAAATGTGTGGCTTCACACTTCAGGAAATAATTTTTTTTAGATTAGGTTCCCTACAGTGTGGAAACAGGCCCTTCGGCCCAACAAGTTCACACCGACCCTCTGAAGAGTAACACACCCAGACCCATTTCCCTCTGACAAATGCACCGAACACTATGGGCAATTTGGCATGGCCAGTTCACCTGACTTCACATAAAGACAATTTGATTGGGGTCTGTAAAAGTGAATGGTCCAGACTGAGTTAATAATGACAAATCATTTTAGTGGTAACCACTGAGGTCATACTTCAACTACTTCTGCCAATGCACATTTAAGTGATGGTTCTGTAAATAATAGTATGCATTTGAAACAAGTTGTCAGTTAAATATGAGTGTTAACTCACCCTGTATGTCCTAAAGAAAGCCGGGGCAGTTCCTCACACAAATGAGGATCGAGAGCATCATATAAGAAGTATGTACTAATTCATATGAAATGATCAATATTATCTCCTGGAATAGTTTTGATCATAGAGGGAATTTAGGAAACAATTTCCCATTTTCCCCTCTAATTTGCCTTCAGCTTTTATGGTTTTTGCATCTCTCCCAGGAAACTAGAAAGGTCTAGGAGATAAAGTGTTTTAATAATGATGAACGAGGCACACAACCAAGCACGGCAGGTAAACTTTTGTGTCTCAGATATTGTAATGTACATATGTAGATGGAATGAAAGACATTTGTGAATCATAAATGTGAACGGAACTGGAGGTTCATCTTGGAGTTCAACAAGATACAAGGGCAGCACTAGGGAGGGGACAGAAATAACAATAACGGTGTCTCGAAATGCATAAAGGCGGATAAATACCCAGGACCTGATCAGGTGTACCCGAGAACTCTGTGGGAAGCTAGAGAAGTGATTGCTGGGCCGCTTGCTGAGATATCGGTGTCATCGATAGTCTCAGGTGCCGGAAGACTGAAGGTTGGCTTACGTGGTGCCACTGTTTAAGAAGGGTGATAAGGGCAAGCCAGGGAACTATAGATCAGTGAGCCTGATGTCGGTGGTGGGCAAGTTGTTGGAGGGAATCCTGAGGGACAGGATGTACATGTATTTGGAAAGGCAAGGACTGATTCGGGATAGTCAACATGGCTTTAGGCGTGGGAAATCAAGACTCACAAACTTGATTGAGTTTTTTGATAAAGTAACAAAGAAGATTGATGAGGGCAGAGCAGTAGATGGGATCTATATGGACTTCAGTAAGGCGTTTGACAAGGTTCCCCATCGGAGACTGATTAGATTAGATTAGATTAGATTAGATTAGATTAGATTAGATTACATACAGTGTGGAAACAGGCCCTTCAGCCCAAGAAGCCAACACCGCCCCGCCGAAGCGCAACCCACCCATATTCCTACATTTACCCCTTACCTAACACTTTGGGCAATTTAGCATGGCCAATTCACCTGATTCCTGAAGAAGGGCCTGTGCCCGAAACGTCGAAATTCCTGAAGAAGGGCCTGTGCCCGAAACGTCGAATCTCCTGTTCCCTGGATGCTGCCTGACCTGCTGTGCTGTTCCAGCAATAAAGTTTCAACTTTGATCTCCAGCATCTGCAGACCTCACTTTCTCCAATTCACCTGACCTGCACATCTTTGGACTGTGGGAGGAAACCGGAGCACCCGGAGGAAACCCACGCAGACACGGGAAGAACGTGCAAACTCCACTTAGTCAGTCGCCTGAGGCGGGAATTGAACCAGGATCTCTGGCGCTGTGAGGCAGCAGTGCTAACCACTGTCCCACCGTGCCGCCCACGGCAAGGTTAGATCTCATGGAATACAGGGAGAACTAGCCATTTGGATACAGAACTGGCTCAAAGGTAGAAGACAGAGGGTGGTGGTGGAGGGTTGTTTTTCAGACTGGAGGCCTGTGACCAGTGGAGTGCCACAAGGATCAGTGCTGGACCCTCTACTTTTTGTCATTTAGATAAATGATTTGGATGCGAGCATAAAGAGGTACAGTTAGTAAGTTTGCAGATGACACCAAAATTAAAGGTATAGTGGACAGCAAAGAAGGTTGCCTCAGGTTACAACAGGATCTTGACCAGATGGGCCAATGGGCTGAGAGGTGAATGATGGAGTTTAATTCAGATAAATGCAAAGTGCTGCATTTTGGGAAAGCAAATCTTAGCAGGTCTTATACACTTAATGGTAAGGTCCTAGGGAGTGTTGCTGAACAAAGAGACCTTGGAGTGCAGGTTCATAGCTCCTTGAAAGTGGAGTCGCAGGTAGATAGGATAGTGAAGAAGGCGTTTGGTATGCTTTCTTTTATCGGTCAGAGTATTGAGTACAGGAGTTAGCAGGTCATGTTGCGGCTGTACAAGACATTGGTTAGGCCACTGTTGGAATAATGCGTGCAATTCTGGTCTCTTTCCTATCGGGAAGATGTTGTGAAACTTGAAAGCATACAAGGATGTTGCCAGGATTGGAGCATTTGAGCTATAGGAAGAGGCTGAGCAGGCTGGGGCTGTTTTCCCTGGAGCGTCGGAGGCTGAAGGGGTGACCTTATAGAGGTTTACAAAATTATGAGGGGCATGGAAAGGATAAATAGACAAAGTCTTTTCCTTAGGGTCGGGGAGTCCAGAACTAGGGCATAGGTTTAGAGTGAGAGCGGAAAGATATAAAAGAGACCTAAGGGGCAACTTTTTCACACAGAGGGTGGTTCGTGTATGGAATGAGCTGCCAGAGGAAGCGGTGGAGGCTGGTACAATTGCAACATTTAAAAGGCATTTGGATGGATATATGAATAGGAAGGGTTTGGAGGGATATGGGCCGGGTGCTGGCAGGTGGGATGAGATTGGGTTGGGATATCTGGTCGGCTTGGACAGGTTGGGCTGAAGGGTCTGTTTCCATGCTGTACATCTCTATGACTCTAAGATCCAATTACTATGGACTGGGATACTGTGGCATTGGTAACAAAAATTCCATTTATCATGATTGAATGTAAGAGGAAGCCTACAACTTTTGGGTTGCATGCACACTTCAACCCACAAATCAGAATTTGACATTTGAATAAAACTATGGTACTTTAAAAAAGTATTGACAACTCAATTTTTTAGATTAGATTAGATTCCATACAGTGTGGAAACAGGCCCTTTTGGCCCAACAAGTCCACACCGACCCTCCAAACAGCAACCCACCCAGAACATTCCCCTACATTTACCCCTGACTAATGCATCTAACACTACAGGCAATTTAGCATGGCCAATTCACCTGACCTGCACATCTTTGGATAGTGGGAGGAAACTGGAGCACCCGGAGGAAACCCACGCAGACACGGGGAGAATGTGCAAACTCCACACAGACAGATGCCCGAGGTGGGAATTGAACTTGGGTCCCTGGTGCTGTGAGGCACCAGTGCTAACCACTGAGCCACCGTGCCGCCCATTTTTAACTTTGCAAATTAATCACATCTAAACCAACACCATTTTATTTCCTTGAGCCTTTTAATACTTTATGGTAAAGCTATGCCTGGAACTGCTTGCTACTTTCATTTGTCCCAGGCAGTGCTGCTCGGCTGTACTGAAGCCAACTCTCGAAGGGTAACCTCACTTAAAGCAAATAAAATTCTCACCATGGGGATTTCATTAGGCTTGTGCGAAGATTTAATCAAAATCAACAGTGAGTGCTGACACTGTAACACCAATTGCAAAATCCAAGGACTCTCTTCCAAACGTTTAACTGAAGGCAAGAGCAGCAGAAAGCCATGCAGTCTGACAACAAAGGCAGTGGAAAGGTCAAGGGAGGTAGTGGCAAGATAGAATGGAGTGCTGTCAGTGCATATCTGCATGTTAATCCCAAAACTTGAATGATGTCACCCCAGAATAGAACGTATATATGGACAGAAAACAACAAATGCTGGAGAGATATCACAGTGGGTCAGGCAGCATCCATGGAGGGAGCGAGTTTCAAGTCTCGATGACTCCTCATCAGAGCTGCAGTGAAGTGTGGAAGGGCAGCATTTATGCTATGATTTTGGGGCAGGGGTTGAGAGAACAGGAGATGGTGGAAGGGCAGGAAAGATCCATAAAGGCAGGGATTCCAGAGGTAAGAGAAGCCATTGCTGGTCAATACTACAACCATGATTAGAATCCCATTTACCTTGGCAATGGAAGGGAGTCATTCAAGAACAATGGTGTGACCAACTGTGTCAGAGGATCAGATCAAATGAGACATGATAGTTGGTCACAAAATCATTATTTGTGACTTTGATCAATGTTATTTCAGGGTTAAAATTCTGACTGGAGTGTTTCAAATAAAGTGTTACAGAGAGCTATTGATTTAATATCGGTGAGCAGATTGTATGGGAGAGGAGCTAACAAAACAAACAAAAGTTTAGAACACATTGGGAAGCTGCAAACTGCCAACTTCTAGATCATTACAGGGGGTAGGAGAGAGGCAGATAGCATTTTAAATATGTTAATGAGGCTAGAGGCTTCAGATGTAACCTGCTTTGCAGGTTTAATAGTTGCTGGCCCAGTTTCCCAAGCTTTGGGGAATCCATTGTCTGCAGTGAAGGGGGACACAGCCTCAAATGGTTTGAGTGTGGGCCAGAAAGAGTAAAAATAGTTCAGAGAATCAGAATCCATCCAGTGTGGAAACAGGCCATTCAGCCCAACAAATCCACACCAACTCTCCAAACAACATCTGACCCAGCATCACACCCCTACTCTATCTCTGTAACCCTGCATTTCCTATGACAAATACACCTAACCTGCACATCCCTGGACACTATGGGACAATTTAGCTTGGCCGATCCACCTAATCTGCACATTTTTGGATTCTGGAAGGAAACTGTAGAACCCAGAAGAACCCACACAGACATGAGCAGAATGTGCAAACTCCACACAGACAATCACCTGAGGCTGTGAGTCTGCAATGCTAAACACTGAGCCACCGTTTCCACCATGAAACCTTGCTCCCCCACCCCCACCCCCCTTCTACTCAACCCTCCTTAGCTCCACATTACAGCCTCTCACCCACCTTGGGGTTAGGGATCAGAGCCTATTTCTGGGAAGGATATTCCCACATTTCCATGGGGTTAGTGATCAGACCAACATGTGGCTTTCAGAGTGCCTCCTGATGACTGGAAATGCAGCCCAATAATCAAGCTGAGTTCCAGGCAGAAAACCTGTCAGGACCAAAAGTTATACATTGTCAAGTTAAAAACTAAACAGCATATAAATTTATTTAAATTCTGGAATTTCCTAGTACAACCCCCAAAAACATCTGTCCTCAATTTTTCCAGCATACTGGTCAGTAAAACTTCCCAACATTTTCAGAGATTGGCAGGAAAACTGTTGGAGAAGTTGCATGTTGGACTTGAGCACTGAGTGACAACGGTGGTTTTGAAAGGGAGGCTGACCGTGCTTGAGGCAAAGAATCCATTTATAGTGTTCACTAGCACAGAGACCAGAATCTGCACTGTTTGGTCAAGATTGTGTCAAGGTGCAACAAAATCCCTTAAGCAAGGTGAGTTTACAGGGAAAAAATAGAGCTTACAAGAGGGCTTGAAAGTTGAGCAATTTGAAATTATACTGGGGTAGTTCATTTATTTGTATAGTTATTTAACTTTTCCAATGTTTTACTTATAGTTTTGAAAGTGTATGTTTCTTTACATTGCATGAATTAACCATTGCCTTTCCCCACCAGTTACAAGTGATCATTTATGGCAGTGTATACACACATATTTTAAATTACCTTGTTGGGAATCTGAATTCCAATGCAAAATATTAAATGTCTGCATTATTCCATCAGCCTGCCACATAATTCTGAGTTGTTTGTTTCAGTAAAAGGATCTTCAATTAATTGACAATAATATCACTTTAAGATGTGGTGTTACTGTCATTAAGTTTCCTTTCTTGAAGGTGGACTGCGATATCAGCTAACATTGTTCGAGATTTTGATTGAACCAAGTTAAATATCACACAACACCAGGTTTAATTGGAAACACTAGCTTTAGGAGCGCTGCGCCTTCATCAAGTGGTTGTGGAGTACACAACTGTGTCTTACAATTGTGCACTCCGTAACCACCTGATGGAAGGAGCAACGCTCCGAAAGCTAGTGCTTCCAAATAAACCTGTTGGACCATAACCTGGTGTTGTGTGATTTTTAACTTTGTACACCCCAGTCAACACAGTCATGTCCAAATCTTGATTGAACCAAGATATCAAAACAGCAACAGGAAGTACAGGCACTTCTCAATTATTCTAAATCAGGCTCCTCCTCACAAAAATATCACCACATCTGGGATTAGATTATTCTTCTAATAAATCATGTTACAAAAAGGGGCATAACTTGAACCTTTAAGACATAAAAAAATACACCGAATCACTAACAAAATGGTACAGTGTACCTTTCCCGGCCTTGTTAATGCTGAATTATGCATTTTGCCAACCAAGAAACAATATTCAAGGCCACAATTCTACATGTGGGGCACCAACATTAACATTTTAACCCAGGCATAAAGCTAGTGGTGTTTTGTTTGATGTAGACGTATTACGGAAAGAAAACCATTACTTAACATTGTACAATTAAGTAATATTTGCACGAGAGCCAAAATGAAACTTAAACAAAATAAAACACAGTAAAGCAATATCTAAAGCGACGTATGCATTTATTCAATCCATTTTAATGTTGAGGGTGGCTGACCATGCAGGCCTCGCTTGCAGACTCTGGTGTTTGTGTCTGATCAGCATTACTGTACTCACACATTTATAATCCTCCGAATCGGAACTGAACAGAGTGCAGCGGGAATTCAGCACTCCAGTGATGTTGGCGGCTGGACTGGTAATCTGCAAAGGCCCATTGCCCATGGTAACCAAGCATATGAAAGCTGCTTTTACCGCCGCTCCCTTACTGTGGAAAGGGAGAAGGGGATCAGCACCGGAACACAACACAGGCGGCCTCCCACTGCAGGAGCAGGAGGCATTCAGTATAAACAAGCAGCACTCTCTCTCTCTCTCTCTCTCTCACCTTCCCTATAAACTCAAGACTGCAACAATCGCGCCCATCTTTAAAACAAATCCTAAACGTTGTCAATGAAGTAAAGAACCGAAGACGCTGGAGATACGCTGGAGATATAAGCATTGCCAATAACCCTTTACATACCATGTTGTGTAACACTTTAATTTGGGGAAATATTACTCTGAATCTTCACACATGGGCAATGTATTCTGTTGTTCTGAATCAAAAACAAGTCAAAACATCAGAAATAAAATAAAAATCAATGGCGATTATTTGAAATTTACAACAAAGTGATTCAATTACAACACTCAATTGTTTATTGAAAGAAATGTATGTTGTTTTCATTGCTTTATGATCTTTTTCTTGTAAAAAAAATATATAAGGTGTCAGTTGAATTAAAATGTATCAACTTATTCAGTTACTCCTTGAAATTCCTTGCTTCTCAGAGCCATTAAGCAAGGAGAAATTCCAGAGGCCAGGAATCGTCGCCAGAGGCTGGGAGGCAAAAAGAGAAAAAAGAAAAACCACTGGGAAGAAGAAAAAGAGAAAAAGGATAAACCGTGTTGCATCCTCATCGATAAATACCACAGGCCTATTGCAAAACAGTTGGATAAAGCAATTAGTATTTGAAAGGTTAACTGAGGTTACAACATATGCCCCATCCATCAGAGATATCAAGAAATATTCCTGTGAGGAACTCATCAGAATTGTCCAGGGCTTTTGTGGTGCAGGTGTAATGTCCCTTCCTCTGAGGCAGGTGATCCAGGATCAGGTTCCACCTGTAATAACATTTCTGAGCTGGTCAATTTGAAAATAATAACCAGAGTTGTGTGATTACTTTGAGATTTCTCCCTCAACTTCAGTCAAAGTTGTAACTGAAGTTTGAAATGTCGACCCTGCTGCTCCTCGGATGCCGCCTGACTGGCTGTGCTTTTCCAGCATCACACTTTTTGACAGCTTTCTAAAGTTGTTGAACTCAATGTTGAAACCAAAAGTTGAGCACCTTATCAGAAGCTAATAGGCTGTTCCTTGAATGTGTGTTGAGGTTCAGTGGAACACTATAGCAGGTCATAGACAGAAAGATAACAGTGGGAGCAAGGCGGAGCATTAATAAACAAATTAAAATGTGGTGGACTCATGGACAATGGGTCTCATCCACTCATTAATGAGCCGGAATAACATCCACCTCCAGGATTGTATGATAGATCCTCACCACTTTCACCTTGTTGAAAAATACATCAAGTAGCTTTGTTGCTTTCATTCTTCTTCGGTTGGGATCTAAATAGTCTGACTGGTCTTGCAGATAATTTTAAATCAATTTGTTCAGAGATATTATTACAAACCTCTGGAGCAAATGGGACTTGGATCCGCCTCTTAGTCCAGAGGTAGGTACATTACCACTGTAGTACAAGATGTTGAGCAATACCACTTGCTAGTCTAACAAGAAGAGGCTCTTATCTTAAATAGAATGTAGTTTATTGCATGGTAGCAATTAGTTGCAAGTTACTTGGTATGACAGACAGTGTGAAGAAGATCTTGATGGGAGGGCTACCTCCTCTGAGATCCAGCGCTGTTCTACCTTCCAAATCTCTATTACATCATCACATTGGATATTGCTTAATGTAATCTAAAGCTTCAATGGAATGCAGGTAGAAACATGGTAAGCAGTCTTGGTTGTTGGCCTAATGCATCTGCCAGAACCCATTGTTAGCATGGAGTTCAATGAAAATTCTACTTGTAGGCAATTTGGCTAAATTCTTGGTCAATTATAACATCATCAGCTACAGTCTGAATGAATGCAAACATGTATTTACTTGTTCAGCTCTTGATTTAGTATTTAATTTGGAAGGAGCTCTGTATTTTAAGAGCTGTTCATTTCAAGATATCTGACTATGTATTCTATTTTGTCCATCGTTGAAATTAAATCTTCCTGGCAATACTGCTTCTGCTTTCATGTCTTTTTAATGTGACTATATATTCTCTTTGCTTTAAAGGACTTCAGTCCTGCATTATAACAATACTGCTTTATTCTCATATTTCAAAAAGATCTTGGAGTATTTTCTTTCATTTAGATTAGATTCCCTACAGTTTGGAAACAGGTCCTTTAGCCAAACAAGTCCACACCAACCCTTCAAAGAGTAACCCACCCAGACACATTCCCCTACCTTGTATTTACCCCAACCAACACTATGGGCAATTTAACATTGTCCAATTCACCTGACCTGCCTATCTTTGGATTGTGCAAGGAAACCCACACAGACAGAGGGAGAATATCCAAACTTCACAAGGTGGGAATTGAACCCAGGTCCCTGGCAGTATGAGGCAGCATTGTTAACCGCTGAGCCACTGTGCTGACCAGATACATGCAGTCAATACAGTAAGTTCTGCCTTCTGCGAATAAAGTTAATGATTCCTGCTCATTTATGGGCACAATGAATAATTCTGCCTTTTCATGGCCTAATAAATAATTTCCACTCTCTTTAATAGCTTTACTGAATGAATGCAGTTCTTCGCAGTTCTGTAAGGTGAATCCTGTTCTCTTTAATGGATTTTCTTGGACAATTCCTGCTGTCTACAGTGCTACAAATAATCACCATTGTCTAAATGAATCCTGCTGTCTGATATTTGAATAAATGCCTCCTGTTTTTATCATGGTTTAAATGTTAGCTCTCCAGTGTTTCTCAGAGCCTTAACAGTCTACCAAATTTCTTCTTACCATTAGAATCCATTCACTTAGGCTTCAAATTCACCCCTTTTGTCATTTTAATTTTGGCCTTGTGTTATTCTTGGGTCTGCAACATCATCTTCATTTGCTTCTGTGGATCTTGATTTACCTCATAATAACTACGCTTCACGGTACTCAGCATGTAATTATGCCATTGTGAAAAACACTTCCCTTGCCTAATAGGAAGTACAACATTTCCCCATGGAGCCTCCGACGTCCATTCACTCATCAACTAAACCTCAACTTGGAATCATTCCTTAAGATTATCGACATTTAATGCAATCTATAAGTGGCAAGTGCAACCAGTGTTTCAGTTCCAGAAGTAAGTGTAAGCCTTGAGCTTACACTTACTTCTGCGTGTCTCGGATCTGAAATGTTTTTCCCATCAGTTGCAGATTCTGTCTCATTGAATCTTGCCATGAATTGCTCTTCTACAGGTTCTTTAAATGGTCAACCTTCCCAAATGTTTACTGACTACACGAGTAAAACTCTATCTGAAAGTTCCTTCAAAGCTCATTGGCATCTGAACTTCTGCTCCGCATGTTGTATCATGGATCTTCACCACTGTCACCCTTGGTGAAAGCTGTAACAGGGGTAGATTCGCTGCTGCCACCCACCTCCTTTTAGATTGGGATCTAAAGGGCCTGACAGGTCTAATGTGGTCAAGGAAAAACACTTGGTAGTATAACAAGAAGATGGTATTTCCCTAAACAACATGTAGTTTATTGCATGGGGATATAAGTTATATTAATACGTTAGACATTATTACTAAGACTATGAGAGAAAAATGGATAAGTAGGTCTGTCTTCTTTGAGATCCAGACCCACCCAAGTCTCAAAGACATCATCATTGGGCAGTGTCAGAGCTTAATATTTTATGCAACACCCAGCAGCTAGGAACCTTCTGTAATTAGAGGAGGATTTGCTAGCATTGGAAGATTGTTATGGAGCATCTCCCATGATTAAATAGGCCCAGTCACCATGTTGATATCCAGCCTTAATTGTATGCTAGTTGATAAACTACTTAGCTTTTTATGATTTCTGCCTCCGTTAGGAACTATCTGATACCTTTTTGAAGGCATAACAAGATCCACTTCAAACTGCAGAGGCAGGTAATGCATTCTGTAAGCTCTCTGATAAAATAAGAACTGCCTAAATGTTCATTTGAAAGCACAAAGTAATTTAAGGATGTAATAGTGGGTTGATCAGAAAAGTACTCTGTGATCTGCATAGTTGTCCACCACATCCTGCTACCACCATTATATTGTGTTAATATGAACTGATAGTGTTTAACGCACAGAAGTAACCACATTTACAGGTATTGTCATAATAACCACAGCACGGTGCAGTAATAAACACTGCGTAGAGCAAATTCACCAGTAGTCAGTTGAATACTTCATTTCCACTGACTTCAATCTGACTAGTAGTTGAGTAAACCTCCAGCATTCTTTTATGCATTTCGTATGAGAGATGCCTTCTCGAAATGTTATTAGAAAGTTAGTGGAACTAGAACCGCAACTCATTAAATTTGTAATTCTTTCAAGTAATTTGTTTAAAGTCATCAATTCAATTGAACAGATTCTGCATTAACAAAATAAAACATTGGAGATCCTTTTGGGTTAATGAATGAACAAAAAGGCTCTCCAGATTTCACACAAACATGTTTTTTGTAAGCTCCTAGATTTGCTGCACAGCTATCACGGCTGAGCCAAGATGCTTCTAGAAATTGTGGGAGTTGTGAAAGCAATGCATTTTTGCCTAAGAATAAAATAATCTGCTGAGTTAAACAGAAATGCCATATTGTTTGCATGGCAAATGTAATGAGTAGTGCATTGTAGGCTTACGTCATTAAACAGTGGAACATTTTAAGATCATGTTTTGAATTACTTTCTTTAATTGATTGTTGTCAGTAATTAAATGAGTTCTAAAGCATAATGAAATCTAAACCATGCTACAATAGTTTACTAAAAGCATGAAGTGGCAAATAAACTTGTTTGATGACTATTTGCAACAGCCACTGTTCAAATTTCATATCTTTTGTTTTACATTAATAACAGATTTCTGAGTTCTTTTTAATTGTTGTTAGGTTCCATGACTGGCATGAATTTATTGGTTTTCATGGTGCAGATTACAATCAGTTACTTGTTTGCGTATTTCAGTTTATGTTCTACACTCTATAGCAACTATCATATTCACAGCTTCACTAACTTACACAGCTTCAGTACACACTTAGTGCAAAGAGACAAAATTCATATGTATAAATATCATGCCTTAAAACTGCATCAAAAGTCAAACATTTTCCAAAATATTTATATTGTAATCAATGTTGCTATTTATTTCCTTCTATATTAATTTCATTATTCAAGAGAGTGAGGCAGTCTAGCTCTATGTGGATTAGTTGTGAATGTACCGTCGTCTTTGATCCTTTCAGTTCAACAACTGTCCATAGACTCGGTCATGCCTTTTTCAGTGACGATGAACACTTCTTTCCAGCACGTGACATGCTGCAGGTGCCTGTCTCCTCCAGTTAGATTCTGCTGCCTGGAATTTTGTATTACCTAATCATAGAGTCATAGCGATGTACAGCATGGAAACAGACCCTTCAGTCCAACTCATCCATGCTGACCAGATATCCAAAATAAATCCCATTTGCCAGCATTTGGCCCATATCCTTCTAAACCCTTCCTATTCATACACCCATCTAAATGCCTTTTAAATGTTGTAATTGTACCAGCCTCCTCCACTTCCTCTGGCAGCTCATTTCATACACACACCACTGTCTACATGAAAAGGTTGCCCCTTAGGTCCCTTTTAAATTTTTCTCCTCGCACCAAAAACACATACCTTCCAGTTTTAGATTCCCTCATCCAGGGGAAAAGACCTTGTCTATTTACCCTATCCATGCCCCTCATGATTTTAGAAATCTTTATAAGGTTCTGACACACCAGGGAAAACAGCCCCAGTCTATTCAGCCTCTCCGTATAGCTCAAGTCCTCCAACCCTGGCAACATCTTGTAAATCTTTTCTGAACCCTTTCAAATTTCACAACATCCTCCCATAGTTGGGAGACCAGAGTTGCATGCAGTATTCCAAACGTGGCCTAACCAATGTCTTGTACAGCTGCAACAAGACTTTCCAACTCCAATCCTGCGGGAAACAGAGCGAGAGAGAGAGAGAAAACCATGTCAGTGAGTGTGGTGCAATATGCCAAATTATATGGCTGTCATGGTCAAATAGCTGGCAACTTGTGCAAACTGACAAATTTGCACAAGGTTTACAACAGTGCTAAATGTGTGAGTAAGCTGAAGCTAGGAGATTCATGAGATATGTGTTGTGGTTGACAGCAGTTGTTGCTTGGTGAGAGAAGTGCATGGGGAAGTTGAGAATTATGAGGCTAGTAGTTCAGTTGTAAGGAAATGATATTTCAAAATGTGTTCATTTGCCTTGACCACTTGTGTGAGGTTAATGAATGTCTTGCACTGCATCCTGGTTCTCAGAGCTGTATTGCAATTTAGGCTGATACAGTTTAGGCCTATATTCTCTGGAATTCAGAAGAATGAGTGGAGATCAAATTGAGGTATTCAAGATGATAAAAGGTATGGATAAAATTGATGTGGAGTGGATGCATCCTCTTGTGCAGCATTCTAGGACAAGAGGTCATAGTTTTATGATAAGCTGTAGCAAATTTAAAACTGAGTTGAGGAGTAACTATTTCTCCCAAAGGGTTGTGAATCTGTAGAATTCGCTAGCCCAAAGTGCGGTGGATGCTGGGACAGTGAGTAAATTTAAGTGGAGTTAGACAGATTTTTAATTAGTAATGGGTTGAAGGGTTATGGGGAGAATGCAGGAAATTGTGGATGAGGAGCATATCAGTCATGATTGAATAGTGGAACAGACTTGACAGACCGAATGGCCTAATTCTGCTTCTATATGTTATGGACTAGTGCATTAACCTCAAAGTTATCTTGTTCCCTGTCTTTGCAGTGTGTGCCTGCAGGGCATCCTGATACTCGCCAGATCGATCATCCTGTTCATCAAGACTACACCACAGTCTTCAATACTGTGCCAGAAAACCTTGGATAATCTACCATTCCCTGCAGAACCTTCTTTCAGTAGTCTTCCTGGTCGGTGGCTCTTCTCCAACCAACTTCAGCCCATGATCTAGTCAAAATGCATTTCCTATTTCAGAGATGCTGGTTGGCTTTGAAGTGGTGCTAGCTGCTCAGGAATTTGCACTGCATCCAACATGCAGCTACTACAATCACTGTAATGAGTAGACAGCACAAAGTTAGATTGCTGTCTGCAATCAGAAGGGGCAGGCGTTGTTTAATTTTTCGTTGTGATCCGAGCAACCATCTGTGGATTTCAGTAAATTTTGCTGTCTTGATCTCCAACTTGTGCAGTGTCACTTTGTAACAGTGAAGGCCATTCCTTCAATTACTCCCAGCATGGCTGTGAGTCAGGTACAGGAAAGTCAGTCAGATTCCATTCTGGTATGTAAAAGGTAACACTAATAGTACATTTAGGATGTCGAGGACAGAGTGGAGTTCGGCTCTGATCCTCCCTTTCGTTGAAACTCACTGACTATCACTATCAACATTCGCAGGTGGAATCACAGGCCAACGCAGAGTAATGACTGGGAGGTGAAAATCAGTAGAAAGAATTGAGACAAGTGATAAATACTGACAGTAAAACTTAGGTACAATAAATTACTTTTAGACGCAATGGCTGGTCTATAGCCAAAAAGTGAGATTCCATGACTCAGTTTTCAGCCAATGTATCCAAACATCCCCATTATCAACACCAAGAACTCCCCCCATCCCCAACTCAGCATCCCACATTTCCTAAACCCCATCACATAACTGGCACTGTAGGAATTATTTCAATGCTGTGAGGAATTGAATGGATGAGGTGTAGCGAACTACAAATTGGATTTACAGCAACCATTGTGGAAAAATTGATAGTGTGCACCAGCACACTCTTCCTCCTGAGTGGAGTAAGGAAAACTGGAAGACCAACATCTCATCTTCAAACCAGGCACTTTACAACCATCTAAGTTCAGTATAGAGTTCATCAGCTTCAAATTGTGAACCCATTCCTTCCCTTTCTTTTAGGTTTGCTTGCTACATTCTCTGTCACCATGTTCTCTCTGTCCTCCCTGCACCCCAGTGGGACTGTCTGTTCTTTCCAGTTTGTCAGTTAGACACACCATTGTTCTTCCATTCTCACATTCCGATCAATTAATCTGAACTATCAACATCCTTTCTCCTCCAGCACTCTAACCCCTCCACAACAACTATTGCATAAATATTGCCCCATCCACACTTCAGCACTAAAGAAGAATCATCTAGTCTCAAAACATTAGCTTGCTCTTTCTCTCCATGCATGCTGTCTGACCTGCTGTGACCTCCAGTATTTTTTTGTTTTCACTTAAGATTCCAGCACCCGCAGTAATTTGCTCCAGCATAAGGTTTACATGTTTGCTGCACATTGTGCAAGGAAATGACAGCATTTTTAAAAAATGTCAGTTGAAGGGTTGACCACATTTCCTGTGTTTCCTAGCTGATGTGTGCACTAGAAATTCACTGTCTCTACTTCCTGTTTTGCACAATAGCCATTTTAAATAAGAGAATCAAATTGACACAATATCAAATATTAATTAAATAACAGCAAACATGTTTCCGAACTGATTCTGATGAAAAAATAAATTTGCACTTTTCTAGCTATTTTCATCATCTCAAGATGCCACAGAGTGTACAGCCAATTAATTTGTTTAAGCTTATTAAGTGTCTAACTTAGTAGTGAAAGTTTGATTATGCCAACCTGACATTAATGATATTTGAACTCAGCTTATGTCAAGAAAAAAAGTTTGAAAATATGTACAATCAAATAATATTCATGGGATGTACCAGAAAAATCAAATAACTTATTTTGTGAAGCTAGTTAGATGAAGATCTTTAGGTAGTTGACTCAAACAGAATGCATATTTATCATGGTCTCAACACAGAGAGTGAACTTAGAAATCAAAACTAGTTGTTAAAATAAGAGGGAAAATTTTTAATTGTTGCTGGATTCAATGTCTACTAAGGCATTTCTTTTGGTCTATACTTACAGAGCTGTGCAACGATTAAGCAATATTTTTGTCCCTAGGAACATCCTATCCTTTAGATAAATTTAAATTAAGGTCTTGTCTGCCTATTCAGTGGCAATTGAAGATAGAATGTCATGGCAGTTACAGGAAGTACAAGATGTTCTAGCTAACATTCTCAGAACCAATATCACCAAAGACAAAATATATGTTCTTTTGCCTCTTTATTGCTTGGAAATAGTTGTCATATTTGCTGATATAAAATATACAAAATTTCAAAATAATCTATTGTATGTGAAATGTGTGATGTAATTATAAAAGTGCAGTAACTCACAGTACAGAAGCACATAGATTTTAGCTCAGTACTGCCTGTGGTCAATTTAAGCCTCCTCTGAGCACCCATATTGAAAACACATTTTCCTGATATCTCTCCATGTGCTTTAACATTCTTCTTGTTCAGTCGTTATTTAGTGCATATTAAAAGGCTGCAATCAATCTAGTATGCTTCCCACCCATGTAAAACATTTTCCACTCCAATAGAAGTGTGGAGATAATTTTAACTCTTGTTGTAAATAAAACAATTTTAGACTGTCCATTATATGTCTTTCCAGAATGTAGTTTCATTTGAGTAATTATAAAATATAAAACACTAGCTCACAATCAGCTTGCTCATTTATTCTAAAGGTTCACACAATTAATGCATATTCCTAATCATTAGTGTAGTATTTTGAAATATTACACGTCTGATTTCATAATTCACACATTTTGGTGGTATAATCTTTAGTTTTAGGAATATATTTTAGAGTGGAAATTAACATGTCATATATAAGATAAACAGAAAACCTCAGTAAGAGCCTAAAAAGTAACCCCAAATGCAACTTAAACATGTTTGAGTTAATTATTTTTAAAAGGCACCTCATGTTTATCTTAGTAGGTCAGACAGAAGTGTCAAATTTAAAGAACTAATGAACAACATCTTTAGGCTTGTAATGGAGTCAGAATCCTTGTCTCAATGAAAAAAAAAGTAATTTACATTGTTCCAAGACAACAAGGCTAAAAGTTAGCAATTCTGGTTTGAGAGTTGTAAAGCTTCCAATACAGGCATAACTTACACATATGGATCACAGAACCAAAAGGTTTTACTCTGAAGGTAAAAGATAGTTAACTTACATTTCTGATTGGTACATCCCAAGTATACCACATTGTAATGGAGATGGGCCGTAGGAGTTAGAAGATTTTTTTGTTTAATTTATCTGGAACTTTCCTCACAAAAGACAAAGTTTGGTCTTATGTAGGATGCAATTCACTTAACAATTTGTGAGGAAAAAGAAATTGGAAGATTTGCCTAGTTTGAATAACAGGAAGAAATCTGTGGTCCACACAGTAAAAGCAAGCAGTTAGTTTGGACAATTCAGTGAAGGATAAATCTGAGCTGAGTAGTCTACAATTGTGAAATCAACTCGGCGAAAGTGAGGACTGCAGATGTTAGAGATTAGAATCAAGTTTAGAGTGGTGCTGGAAAAGCACAGGAGGTCAGGCAGCATCCGAAGAGCAGGAAAATCGACGTTTCGTGGAATCCTGATGAAGGGCTCCTGCTCGAAACATCGATTTTCTGCTCCTCAGATGCTGCCTAACCTGCTGTGCTTTTCCAGCACCACTCTAATCTTGACTCACAATTGTGAAATATTAGAGAATCACTTAACTAGAAGCTATTGGATGGATTACCTTGAAATCTCCAAGAATACCTGGTACACTGAGGAGAAATGCATGTTAATCGCAGAGGGCTGCAGTATAAATGTAAATTGGTCTGAGGGAAATTACATGAACCTTCAAGTTAAAGATTTACAAAGGGATCTTTATCAAATGGGCCAATGGGCTGTAAAATGGCAGATGGAGTTCAATTTGGATAAATGCTAGGTATTACATTTGGTAATACAAACAATAGCAAGAATTATAGAATTATTGGTAGGGTGTTGGGTAGTAGTGTAGAACAGAGGGACCTGGGGGTTCAGGAGCAGAATTCTTTGAAGGTTGCATCACATATATAGTGTGGTTTAAAAGGCATTAGCACGCTTGCCTTCATTGCTCAGCCCTTTGAGTAGAGGATGTTGGTGATGCCTCTTCTGCAGTAATTGTCCAGTTCTGATTGCCTTGTTATAGGAAGGACGTTAAGCTAGAAATGGTTCAGTTGAGATTTACCAGGATATTGCCACGTATGGAGGTTTGAGTTATAAAGAAAGGCTGGATAGGCTGGAATCTTTTCACTGAAATGTCGAAGGTTGAGAGGCGACCTCAAAGAGGGGCATAGATAGGGTTAATTTTTCTCTAGGATGGAGGACTTCAACAGTAGTGGCATTTTTTAAGGCGAGAAGAAAGAGACTTAAAAAAAGACACAACACATTTTGTATACAGAGGATGGTTTACATGTGGAATGAACTTTGAGAAACTGGGTTGGAGGGTTTGAGCTATAGGGAGAGGCTGAATAGACTGGGGCTGTTTTCCATGGACCTGTCAGAGGCTGAGGGGTGACATTATAGAGGTTTATAAAATCATGAGGGGCATGGATAGGGTAAATATACAAGGTCTTTTTCATATGGTGGAGGAGTCCAGATCTAGAGTGAGGTTTAGAGTGAGAGGGGAAAGATTTAAAAGGGACTTAAGGGCAGCTTTTTCGTGCAGAGTGGTGCATGTATGGAATAAGCTGCCAGAGGAAGTTGTAGACAAGCAGGAAACTGGAAGAACACAGCAAGCCAGGTAGTATTAGGAGGTGTAGAAGTCAACATTTTGGGTGTAACCCTTCTTCAGGACGGTAGGTAGGGTGGGGATGGGGGGAGGCAGGAATAAGGGGATTCAAGCATCAGCAGTTTTTTTAAATCTCTAACCTAGAGGAAGTGGTGGAAGCTGGTACAATTACAACAGGTAAAAGGTATCTAGATGGGTATATGAATAGGAAGGGTTGAGAGGGCTAGGGGCCAACTGCTTACAAATGGGACTAGATGAATTTAGGATATCTGGTCAGCATGGACGAGTTGGACCAAAATGTCTGTTTTTGTGTTGTGCATCTCTACGACTCTATAAGCCACCTTATTCAGAGAAAACAATCTCAATTCCTCCATGGATTTATTGACAATTATTTTATATCTGTATCATCTAAATTCAAGTGGTCATGGCACTGGAAACAATTTCTCCCTATCTATTCTCCTATCACGGGTTTTGATGCCGAACATTTCCACTAAATCTACACTTAAAATTCTTTGCAGAAAAGAAACAGTCCCAGTTTATGTAGTTTCTCTGTACAACTGGAGAACCTCAGCCCTGGTGTAGTTCTGCTAACTCTCTTCTGATTAGATTAGATTAGATTAGATTTTATTGTTACATGTACCCGAGTACAGGAGTACAGTGAAAAGTGTTAAGAGTCACTACACTCCAGACCCATCCTAGAATACAACAGTTAGGATTAAAAACCAAAGCCGAAATTAAAGAAACAGAAACAAAGGAAAAACAAAATGTCCATCTCCCTCTCACTGCCTCAAGTCCTGTTCCAGACCCAAAGTCGAAGTCCGGTGTCATCCCTTGCTGCAGTGCCCACATTCACTGCCATCACTGATGATGCCAGTACTGCCACAGTCAAGCTCAAAAAGTAAGAGAAAACTGCAGACAAAAAAAAAAGGTAGAAATAAAAAGGAGGGGGGAAAAACGAGGAGGGGGGAAAAACGAGGAGGGGGGAAAAACGAGAGGAGGGGGGAAAAAAAGGAGGAGGGGGGAAAAAAGGAGGAGGGGGGAAAAAAGGAGGAGGGGGGAAAAAAGGAGGAGGGGGGAAAAAAGGAGGAGGGGGGAAAAAGAAGAAATTGACAGAAGAAAGCAGCAGCCAAGCAGGTGCCTGAATGCTGCTACTCTGTCACCATCTACGAATTTTTGGCATTATTCCTAATGTATGGCTCCCAGACAAAATACTTCAGCTGGGTCCAAATCAATGTTTCACAAATGTTTAGAATAACTTCCTTCTTTCTGTATTCTATGCATTTTTAAATTCATTGATTGTAAGTAATGTTTTAAATGCTCAATTTCTCTCGCTACCTGCAAAGATTTGCACCTTCATATCTCTCCAATCCAGTATTCCTCTTAATATACTTTTCAGTACAGTAAAACATCAAGAAAGTTTACAACAGCATAATCAGCCAAATTCTGACACCAAGATGTAGGAAATGTTAAGAGGAGATATTAACAGAAAACCTGGCCAAAGACATAGGTTTAAAAGGTGCATCTTGAAGGAGCAAAAAGGAGACAGCAAGGGTTTGGAAAAGAATTCTGAAGATTAAGGCTGAGACAGCTGAAGTCACATCTTGAATTGGTAACAGATGTCATGGCGACGTGCTATATCAAATATTAACCGGCTTCATACATTAGACATTTTAAAATGAACTGGGGAAAAAAAATGGCAAAACTTTTAAGATGTCCAAAACTCAATTGCATCTGTAAAGCCACATACAATCCAGCAAGACGGAAAGTCCACAGAGAACCCAAAGATAAAATAGCATCCCTGAAGGTGTGAATTACTTCTCTCTCATCAAGGTAGAGGATGGATCATTTGGGTGTTAATTGCAGGGAAATAAAAAATTACCCACTATGCCTACAATGACCAAATCCCAGAGAAAGATTTCAACAAAGTTCCCCTTGGGAGACTGATTAGCAAGGTTAGATCTCATGGATTACAGGGAGAACTAGCCATTTGGATACAGAACTGGCTCAAAAGGTAGAAGACAGAGGGTGGTGGTGGATAGTTGTTTTTCAGACCAGAGGCCTGTTACCAGTGGAGTGCCACAAGGATCGGTGCTGGTCCCTCTACTTTTTGTCATTTACATAAATGATTTGGATGCGAGCATAAGAGGTACAGTAAGTTTGCAGATGACACCAAAATTGGAGTTGTAGCGGACAGCAAAGAGGGTTACCTCAGATTACAACAGGATCTGGACCAGATGGGCCAAGAAGTGGCAGATGGAGTTTAATTCAGATAAATGCGAGGTGCTGCATTTTGGGAAAGCAAATCTTAGCAGGACTTATACACTTAATGGTAAGGTTCTAGGGAGTGTTACTGAACAAAGAGACCTTGGAGTGCAGGTTCATAGCTCCTTGAAAGTGGAGTCACAAGAAGATAGGATTGTGAAGGCAATGTTTGGTATACTTTCCTTTATTGGTCAGAGTATTGAGTACAGGAGTTGGGGGGTCATGTTGCAGCTGTACAGGACATTGGTTAGGCCACTGTTGGAATATTGGGTGCAATTCTGGTCTCCTTCCTATCGGAAAGATGTTGTGAAACTTGAAAAGACTTACAGGGATGTTGCCAGGGTTGGAGGATTTGAGCTATAGGGAGAGGCTGAACAGGCTGGGGCTGTTTTCCCTGGAGCGTCGGAGGCTGAGGGGTGACCTAAAAAAAGGTTTACAAAATTATGAGGGGCATGGATAGGGTAAATAGTCAAAGTCTTTTCCCTGGGGGTCAGGGAGATCAGAACTAGAGGGCATAGGTTTAGGGTGAGAGGGGAAAGATATAAGTGAGACCTACAGGGTAACCTTTTCACACAGAGGGTGGTATGTGTGTGGACTGAGCTGCCAGAGGATGTGGTGGAGGCTGGTACAATTGCAACATTTAAGAGGCATTTGGATGGATATATGAATAGGAAGGGTTTGGAGGGATATGGGGTGGGTACTGGCAGGTGGGACTAGATTGGGTTGGGATATCTAGACTGAAGGGTCTGTTTCCATGCTGCACATCTCTATGACAACCAACTTTGTTCTAGAAATCTTACCTGATTTCTTTGAACTGCTATTGACCAAGCTAGAGTGAGGCTGCATGACCCAGCTCTTTGCTTCGGTCAGCATTGGATTTGAACTTGCAGAGATTAATACTAACTGCACTAGTATGGTCCTCTTGCCCCACAATATTCCTTCCAAGTTCTGAGCCCTATTTCTCTGAGAATGACTGAGTACATCCCAACAGCAGCAAGACTTTCTACTAATTCCTGGTGTTTAACTCGAGAATACCTGTCGATTTTAATTCTTATAAACTGCAAACAGTCAAGTACATACTGAATGATCAAGTCAGGGCTCTTAAAACTCAATACCTGCTGGCAGTCAAACAGAGTGAAAGGAAAAAAAAACAGTTTACCCCCTCCATGGTAGTAATCTTCCAAGAATCTTTTCCAAAAACTAAAGTCCCAGAGGATTGGAAAATTGTGAAGTTAAAAGGGAAGGAGACAAACAAAAAAATACAACGATGGGCCTGTTAGCTTAACATCTGCTATTGGGAAAATGTCTATTATAAAAGGATGAAATTGCAGAGCATTTAGAAATGCATAATAGGACTAAGCATGGATTTGTGAAATGGAAATCTTGCTTAAAAAATGTGCTTGATTCTTTGAGGAGATACAAGCAGGCAACTTAAAGGGAAGCAGTGGATTTGTTTGGATTTTCAGAAGGCATTTGATAAGGTACAACACATTAGGCAAATGAAAGCCCATGGTGTTGGAGGTAGCATATTATCAGCTACCTAATAGAAGACAGAGTTAGGGGATGAGGGAGACATTTTCAGGAAAGCAACATGTAACTGGTGGAGAGCCACAGAGATCAATGCTGGGGCTGCAATTATTGACAATATATATTAATGACCATAAGCAAATGGACTACAGCCATGCTTGTCGATGAAACAAAAATAGATGGGAAGGCAAATACTAAGGATGGTAGTCTGCAAAGGGATATAGACCAGGTTAAGCAAGTGAACAAAAACTTGACAGATGGAATATAATGTGGAAAAATGGCAGATTATGCAAGGAGGTTAGAGGAGCTGAAAATTATTTAATTAGCTTTCTGCAGTTCACTATCAAAGAGAGAGATTTGGAGGTCCTCATGCATGGATCACAGAAAGTTAGCATCCAAGTTCAGGGTAATGGAGTGTTGGCCTTTCTTTCAAAAAGAGTAGAATACAAAAGTGGGGAAGTTTTGCTAAAACTAAGGAAGGCAGTTGTTGACTATACTGGATTAATGTGAACAGTTTGTGTCCCTTATCTGAAGGAAAGATATAGAGGTATTGGTGGCAGTTTAGATACTACACTAGGCTGATATCAACTATGAAAGGACTGTCTTATGAGACATTGGGCCTGTACTCATTGGAATATAAAAGAATTGAATAGCAACCTTATTAACAAACAAGAATCTTAGAGGACTTGACACAGTAGGTACAGAAAGATTGTTTCCCATTGTGGGAGACTCTAATACGAGAGGGTATAATCTCAAGAGTTGCACATTTAAGGCATAGATGGAGAAATTTCTTCTGAGGATAGGGAATCTGTGGAATGCTTAACCACAGAGGGCTGGGTCATTAAGTACAGTTAAGGCTGAGAGACACTTTTAACCAGTAAATGAATCAAGAGTTCTGGAGAAGAGACAGAAGAGTGGAGTTTGGGATTATCAGATAAACAATAAATGGTAGAGCAGACTCGAGGGCTGAATGGTCTGTTTCTGCTCCTACGTTTTATGGTCTTAACCATTTAATCTTTTTAGAATAATGTTATGCCATTTCTAATCAGCAGTGGAACAAGCAGATGTTTCCTGAAGAATGAGACTTCTTTGGAGTAATGTAACATTCCCTCAAGTGGATCGTTGGCCTAAATCTGAAGCTTAGATACTCAAGACTTTATGGATTATTTTTGCTGTTCAATATAACATATTGAGCCATTAGCAAAAGTTTTAATCTTTCCATTGTTTATTTAAGAAAAGGAAACTTTAGACAAGCCATGGTAGGGGATATCTCAGAAGAGGTGATGGCAACGATCAGTATAAAGTACAACTTGATACATCTTCAACAGATATAACCGAGGATCTGGACATAGATAAGCAGGGAGTAGAGATTTATGGAAGACTTGAGGTAACTTCATTGGGGTGGGAAATGAAGTCATTGCAAGAAACTCACTACCTAGGACTTAAGTATTTAATAAGAAATGTGAAGTATTCAAAGTATCTATCCTGCAACAAAAAGCCAATCCCCAAAATTTAGCATTTTAACTACATTGTCAACTCAAAAGAAATACTTTCTTTCTTAAAGAAAAGTTGCAAAATGATTAAACTAAAACATTTAGATTGCAACCTTATGTCACAAAATGCTTAACAACACTTTAGTACCATCACTATTATGCAGAGGATGGATCATAGTGTAGTAATTCTGATACTAAATTTGTAATTTGAATAGTTAAGATTCCATCTTACAGCTGTTTTAAAATTCTAAAAAGTAGCATGGCTCACTTACATTGTTGAATGGAGGAAATTTCTCATACTGAGCCAGCCTGCCCACACACCTCAGAGTTCAGTTAAAACAGTCTTTTGCAGGGAAAGCAGTGTTTCAAGGCAGCCCCAACACCACCTTATTGGGACAACTGGGATGGGTCCGAATCCCAACTTTTTCTAGTAATGCCATACAATGATTTAGAATTAATTAGGATCAATTGTGAATGAACTAACAATAATAAAATACTTATTGACCAAATAGGTTAAGAAGAATTGTTGCTTAGGACTCTGGGAGAATGTCTTGCTCTTTAAATTGTGCAATGGGATCTTACTTTTAGGTGGGCAGTCAGAGCATGGTTTAATATCACATCAGATAGGCAAGATCTTTGTTAAAGCAACTAGCATTACATGAAAGTATTAGCCAGTTGCCCTCAAACCTATCTGGACTAAATGTACGATCAACTCAACCAAATGGCACTCATTAAATGTACGACATTACAATTAAATGGAACAGTTTATATAACTTCAATCTTATGCCAAAAATTTCAACACGGAAATTGTTAACCATCTTTTAGCAACTGCCATATTAAACTTTGAAAAATACCGCAGCAATTTAAAAATAATCTGTAAAGCAAACTACTGAAAATGCCACAAATCTGGAAGGACAAACTAGAAACAGAGGGCAGGCAATGGATATCGCAGATCCTACAGTTCGTACATGCCCGTTGCTTAAATTTTACGCAATTGTTTATTCGATGCACGCTTTGTTCATTGCAAATATCCCTTTTGCATGTATTTGAGAAGGCATCTGTGGAAAGCGACAGAGATTAACATCTACTTATCACACACTAAAAATATTCTTTGCTTTCAAAAGAAATCGTTAAAGAGGTGGACTTGAAGGAGAGTAAGAATGAAGAGGGCGGTGGAGAGATTTGACCAAGAATTCTAATCATGGGGGTTGGGTAGTTAAAGATAATCACGTCAGTGCTGGCGAGGAGGAGTTGGGACAGAGAGAAGACATTAGTACTGGCCCGCCATCAGTTAATATAGTAAGACGGCATAATACAATAACGAATGGCAATTATTTTTTATGACTGAATTTTAATCAGAAATTAAAAACTTACCAGTTTTTTTTGCGATTACCGCTGAAAATTGCAGCTCGACTTCAAATCCTTTGTCATACACATTTTAAAGACCATGCGTTTATTACCAAGTTCCTAAATATCGTCCATTTTAAAATTAGTTTTGATATGCACAATGTCTTTTACATATTTATGAAATATTGTAGCCATATTGAATATTACAAGTAGTTGCACTCCGTACAAATCTTTCCTTTTATTTATCTTGCATGTTTTGCTATTGGTAAATTTTCAAAGTGTAGTGTATCTGCTTCACTTTAATTTCTCACACCCTCTTGGCACGTCAGCATTGAATTTCATATCAAACGTGCATCTATAGATTCTAATTTGTAAAAAAAATACAAGTCGTTGACTTGAAACTGGAGATATTAAACTAACGATCAAAACGACACAAAAAAAGCAAGCTTCTACAGCGAAAGGTTAGCAGACTTAGTATAGAAAAGGTGGCCCAGCAAGAATTTATGGTAGTTGCAAAAGGCGGGGGAAAAATGTGGTGGAACCGAAAAATTGCTTCCACACCCTGAAATAATCTACTCAATCCGGCAGTTATCCAGCCAGACTATTGAAGCTTCCGGGGGACTGGACGTGCAATAGTTCTTCTAGAACCCAGTGCTGAGTAAGAGAGAGAAATACTGTACTCTCTCCTTAACCGGATGAATTAAAAGCTTAATACTTGACATGGTACGAAGAGAAAATAGGCGTAACCCTGCCCGTAGAACGATTCATCATCGACTGTCTTTTGTAAATTTCAAATTGATCACAAGTTCGTGAAAAATCTCAGAGTTTCAAATATCTTTACCACATAGGTTTAATATACCAGCCTGTACAAAAGTAGGGCTTAATAAGAAAAATAGATTGACACAGGGAGGAACCTCGTCATTATTCTTCAGCAGAAATTTTCAGATGGTCCCTATACAGTAAGTTGCACACAGAAGGAACTATGCAGCTTTCAGTCATTTCATTGGCCCTTTCGATACCCTCATTTTGTCAGGGATCTCAACCCTATCGAGAGGCGTATTTTACAAACTCTTACACCATGGAGATTGTAAAGAGATACGCGTCTATCTTGTGCGTTTATACAATAAGTAAACGGTATACAGACACGTTACAGTTTTATACATCACACACACAGTACAAAGTAGTGCAAAGTAAAATGATGTAATCCACCGGCACTGCCGCTCACAACCACGCTTCAGTTCCATGAAAGTTTTATTTCTTAAGCACGTCCTACAAAGCCTTCCCTTCTCCCAGCAATAAGACGAAAACACAGAAAAGGGCTTATTAAGTGATCATGTTAAATCCGATTTTGGAGCACAACAGAAAATAACCTGGCAACTTCAGTTAGGCTTGGCTTAACTTCATTAGTCCTGGTAACTCGATCAGAGCTCAATGACCCCAGCTCCCGAAACCGATTTCCTGTTTGTAGCGGTTAGTTAGAGTGTTCGCTTTTCTAGTCAGTTTTGACAGAACGGTGTATAACCCATTGAGATGATAGTGGAATTGCTTCTGCAAGTCTTCCTCTCCTTCCGCCTCGTCCACTCTAATGTCCATGGTGGCGGGTTTATCTTTCTTCCTATCGTCCAGCTGCACCACACCCCACTCTATATCGTTCTTGATGGATTTCAGCAAGACGTAGTAGTTATACATGTCTCGCTTATCCGAGTAGTAGTTAGACGCTCCGGTGCTGGAGACGCCGTTGACTTCGCTCTTGCCTTCATCTTCCAGAGGGACATCCCGCAAGAGACTTGGCACCATGACTGTCTGGTCCATATTATTGACCGCACCGATAAACTTGTTCATGGCATTGAACAGGGAGTGCTTCTGGTTATAAGTATCCATAATTTGCATCATCTTGCTTGACGTTGTGTTTCGCCCTTCCCGGATGGAATCCCTTCAGCTGGAGCTTTGCAGCAACTTTCCTCCTGCAGTGTGGACCTGCACTTCACACTGCAAACCGACTCACTTCCTCAGCGGACTTATAAAGGTGTTGCTTGGCAGCGGGGCTTTTTTTTTTACGTTGCAAAGCAAGATGGAAACTGACCGAAATCTAACAAGCACCTCCCTTTCTTGCTTCCGGGTGGTTCCGCTGCTTTCATGCTCCCATTGCCACAAAACGAAGTGAGTGAACGAGGAACTCTAGGCGCAGTGCAAAGCAGACCACGCCGTGCCGCCGTGCGCGCTCTCCCGGACACGCCCTATCACCAGGCAACAAATCAGGGTGCCGCCGGCGTCGTGACGTCGGCACTCACCCTCTCCGTATGGACCAATGGTGGCGTGGGTCCTTTGTGAGATCATTATGCTAATAAGTGGAAATGTAGCCAACGGCCCCAGGCCAGACACGTCACTGGAAACCCTGGCGACAAACTGCACCTTCATTTTGATTGACAAGGACAGCCTGAATGGGGTTGGTGCAGTTCCATCTATTGAAGGAGGGGGGAGGGTATACCTGCTGTAGCAACTGCTGGTGAGGGGTTTGCTGTTTTATTTACTGTTGTGGGGGAGGTGAGGGGAGTGAAGCTGCAGCTACTACTGTGGAGGGGGACGGTGAGGGTATTGCTGCTGGTGGCTTAGTTTGGAAGAAGTGGTGCTGGTGGAGGTAGTGCTAATGCTAGAGGTAGTTGGCATTGCTTCTGTTGCTGGCTTAAAGAGACAATGCTGCCATTGGAGGTGCTCCTGCTGTAGGTGGTGATACACCTGGGCTGGTGGAGGTTGTGCTGCTGCTGCTGCTGCTGATGCTGATGGAGATGGGGTGTTACGCTACTAGTAGTTTAAAATGCAGTGTTACTACTAGTGCTGGAAATGGTGGTATTGCTGGTGGTGGTGGAAGAAGTGCCACTTGTGGAGGTGTTGCTGGTGGAGGTAGTGACTCTGGTGCCACTGGATGAGGTACCACAAATGTTGAATGCTGCTGGTGGAAGTATTGGTGGTTTTTCTGCTTGTAGAGATTGTGGAGCTGATCTTGGTGGTGGCATGGACAGGAACAGAAATAGTGTGCCCTGGTATTGCTCCTATTCAAGAACAATGGGCTCCCTAGAGCTCTCGAGAGCACAGGTAATTGGACCTGATGTATCCTCTGTCCCAGCTCTGGGGGATGTTCGTGTAGGATGTTTCAACCAACAGATTGTCAATGCTGATTAATATCATATTCTCATTCTTATTTTTGTGCTATTTTGTCATAATTTTATGCACTGTCTTCAAACCTTTCAATGAAGGTTAAGTTTTCAAAATGGAAAGGGGGCAACACTAAATGTATCTCATGAACTGCATGTTCTGCCCAAATTTTACAGGTTTTATATTATTTTAAATAAGTATTTATAGTAAAAAGGTAATCTCCTGTAATTAGCATAGTTTTGTATCATCATTTAATGTGAATCAACATATTTTCAACCATTAGAGTTCATGAAAGGTTAGTGGGAGGAAGGTTAGCCTTTCTCTTGGGTGAAGTATGCATCAAACCCCTAGTTGGTTGTCAGGGGTTTTCTTTCATTTATTTTCGAATCTTTAACTACAGCTTGCTTTTTCACTGTGTCACCTGTATCGACACCACTCTCACTTCTAAAATCAGAAGGATAAGAATGCAAGTCTCACTGGTCTTGAACACATGATCTTGACATTACACTTTAGTGCACTACTGAGAGCAGGTGTTGCATTGCCACAGTTAGGGTGCCCAAATATCTGATTTTATATACTGGATGCTCTAGGTTTTAGTTGGTCTGGTCATTACTACCAGATGACTTCACAGATGGACTTTCACTCAATTCACTAAGTACCAGTAAGGGGTCCTTTTCCTATTTTCAGCAGCCTTTTAGCTTTTGCATTTCCTACGTTACATTAGAGATTATCCTTCAGAGATACACATTGGCTCTAATGCACTTTGGGATGTCTGGGGTCACAGCCACATGGAAAATAAGAGTCGGCCATTTCTGCCCTTCAAGCCTGCTCCAGCGTTCAATGTGATCATGATCATCGCTGATCCTTTATCCTATACACTTGACATTTTTAACCTTCAGAAACCTATTCCTTTTATATATATTCAGTGACTTGGCCCCCATGCCTTCTGTGGTAGAGAATTCCACAGGTTCATTACCCTCTGAGTGAAAAAGTTACTCTTCATCTCAGTTTTGTTAATGGCTGACTACATATCCTGAGATTGTGAGCCCTTGTTCTGGACACACCCTAAATCTACTAGTTATGTTGTCAAAAAACTCCAGGTCTGTCGAGCACAACCTCCCTGTCATTGTTCGCACTGTAATCCCATTTGATTAGATTACCTACAGTGTGGAAACAGGCCCTTCAGCCCAACCAGTCCACACCGACCCTCCGAAGAGTAACCCACCCAGACCCATTTCTCTCTGAATGATGCACCTAACACTATGGGCAATTTAGCATGGCTAATTCACCTGACCTGCACACCTTTGTGACTGTCGGAGGAAACCGGAGCACCCAGAAGAAACCCACACAGACCCATGGAGAACGTGCAAACTCCACACAGACAATCACCCGAGGCTGGAATCGAACCTGAGACCCTGGTGCTGTGAGGTAGCAGTGCTAGTCACTGAGCCACCGTGCTGCCCTGATGTTTTCTAATTGTCCAGTTATAATTTATAATGGATTCCAGCATTTTATTTTATCCACGATTGTTAGGCTAACTGCTCTGTAATTCAATTTTCTTCCCTACTTTTTAAAATATATGCTATCCTCCAATCTTTCCTGTCCGCTGCTTGTCCTTACCTATTCTGATTTTAACTGTTGCTTTCTGCCTTTCTATGTTCCACTTCAATCTTTTTTTCTCACTGTTGTCTTCTTGTACAGGTCCCTGTCACCCTACCCTCTAGTTTGATCATCCTCCAGCCTGCTGCCACACTGGAATCAAACCTGGTATAATCTGTCCAGTTTAGACAGATTATCCGCAAAATTTATTCCAATGCCTCAAGAAATTAAACCCTTCCTCCATCAGCCCTTCAGGCATGCATTCAAAGAGTCAATTCTCCTTTCGATCCACATCCTAGCAAGATCAGGAAATGTCAACTTCTCCATCTTCTGTTGCTGCCTGGCTTGCTGTGTTCTACCAGCCTCCTGCTTGTCTACCTTGGATTCCAGCTTCTGAATTTTTTTTGTCTCTAACCAAGGATGTATTAGTAGTAATCCTGAAATTCCTAACTTTGCGTTCCTGTTTTGTAATTTATTTCCTAGCTCTATATTCTGCATGCAAATACAAAATATTATTGGTACTGACATGGAAGACAACCTCTGGTTCTTCTCCTTCCATCTTTAGAATGTCCTTCAATCATTCAATGATATCCTTGATCCTGGCACCTCGAAGGCAACATACTATCATAGTGTCCCACCTGTAGCCCAGAAACATCTATCTGCTCCCCTTCAATACAGTCTCCTATTGCTTTCCCACTCTTTCCCACCCCTCCAAGCTGAGCCACTCCTGGTGCCACAGATTTGGCCCTTGCTGCATTCCTTGGAAAGAGACAAAAATACTGCAGATGCTGGAATCCAAAGTAGACAGGCAGGAGGCTGGAAGAACACAGCAAGCCAGGCAGCATGAGAAGGTGAAAAAGGGTTACACCTGAAATGTCAACTTCTCCACTTCCTGATGCTACCTGGCTTGCTGTGTTGTTCCAGCATTACTTAGAAAAGCCAACTGCCCCAGGGGATTCCTATACAATCTCCCTCGCACTCTTACTCTGTCAGGTGGTCACCCATTTCTCCTCTGTCTTTTACCTGTGGTTGTGACCATCTTACTGAATGAACAGTTACAAAGATTTTAGCCATGTGGAAACTCCACTAACTCCAGCTGCTGCTCCAAATCTGAAACCGCTTCAAGTGAATTTGCTTGTTGCACATGTGGCATGAAGGAGCTTTACACCTAACTGTGTTGCTATGCCATGACTTATCCTTAAAATAGTCTCTTTCTGTTTACTTCATTGAGTCATAGTCATATAGCATGGAAACAGCACCTTCAGTCCAACTCGTCACTGCCCAAACTAAACTAGTCCCATTTGCCTGAATTTGGCCCATATCCCTCTCAACCGTTCCTAGCATGTACCTATCCAAATGTCTTTTAAATGTTGTAACTGTTCCTGCATCTACCCCTTCCTCTGGCAGTTCGTTCCACATATGAACCATCCTACTTGTGAAAAAATTGTCCCTTAGGTCTTTTAAAATCCTTCTCCTCTCACCTCAAAAATATGCCCCCTCGTTTTGAACTCCCCCAACCTAGGGAAATGACCTTTGCTATTGACCTTATCTATGCCCCTCGATTTTGCAAACCTCAAAGGTCATCCCTCAACCTCCAAAGCTTCAGTGACAAGAGTTGAAAAGTGTGGTGCTGGTAAAGCACAGCAGGTCAGGCAGCATCCGAGGAGCGTAGGAATCATTTCAGAGAAGGGCTTATGCCTGAAACGTCGATTCTCCTGCTGCTCAGATGCTGCCTGACCTGCTATGCTTTTTCAACACCACACTTTTTAACTCTGCAGTCATCACTTTCTTTCAGTGAAAAGAGTCTTAATTTTTCCAGTCTTTTTATATCTCGAATCCTCCATTCTTGGCAACATCCTGGTAAATCTTTTCTGAACCATCTCCAGTTTATTAATATCCTTCCTATAGCAGGGTGACCAGAACTGACCTCAACATGACATCCCAACTGCGGTATTCAAATGTGTGAGCAATGAAAGTAAGTGTGCTAAATGTCACTTTCACCACTTTGTCTACTTGTGACACAGATTTCAAAGAATTATGTACCTGAATCCCTAGGTCTCTCTGATCTACAACACTATCCCAGCCTCTAACATTTTTTGTAAAAGTCCTGTCCTGCTGAATATTTCCAGCACTTCATACTTTACTTTCATATTTTCATCATCTGCAGTATTATCTTTTGTTCTCTGGGTCTCCTGGCTCCTATCATCCATTTGAAGGTGGAAGTCATATTCAAAAATCCTTCAATTAGCTAAAGCTTTCGAGCTTTAATCATTAGAATTGTGTAGTTTCCGGGCATGGCCTGTAACTTTGCTGTGATTTTCTTGAGTTTGCAGAGATCTGCTGCCTCTACTGCTGACTTCATGTCACTGCAGCCTATGCTTCAATGTGATAACAGCAGACTTTCCCATGCACTTTTGAGTAACCAGTGTGTTCCCAGGACCTTACTTGCCTCTTGGGAATCGCCATGATTCTTCCTCAGGCCGATGCAAATTGCTGCTTTCCTCATAAAGATGCATGAGCAGTCAGCAAATCCTCTAGGTGGTCATCAATGCTCAGCTGAATCATTTTAAAGAAACCAAACAAGTAATTTTAGATTTTTGTCCTACCCATAACCCTAAGACTGCTACACCAGCGCTTCAATCTTCTATAAGAATCTGAAAAATTACAAAAGTGTCAACTTTCTAACAGCACAGCTCTTGCCTGTATTAAAGGTTTTTTTTATTTGTTCATAGGATGTGGGCATCTCTGGCTGGCTAGCAATTATTGCCCATCCCTTATTGTCCTAGAGATGGTCATGCTGAACTGCCCTCTTGAATAATAGCTGCTCTTGCAGTATGGAAAATCCCATAGCACTGTTGGGAAGAGAGGATTTGACACAGATTTTGACAATGAGGGAATGGCAACAGATGGTGTATGGCTTGGAGGGAAACCTGCGGATGGATGTGTTCCCATTTATCTGCTAATCCTGTCCTTTTAGTTGGTAAGAGGTTGTGGGTTTGGAAGGTGCTGTCAAAGGATGCTAGGTAAGTGGCTGCAGTGTGTCTTGTTGATGGTACGCACTGCTGTTGCTGCCTTCACCACTAGTGCAAAGTAAATGTGAAAGTTGGTGGATAGGCTGCTAGTTAAATGGGCTGTTTTGTCCTGGGTTGTGTTGCCCATCTTGTGCTGTTGAAGCTGCAGTCATTCCAGGCAAGTGGAGAGTATTCGGTTACTCTAACATGTACCTCATAGATGGTTAAACAGGCATTGGGGAAATGAGAGGTAAGTTGTTTGCTGCAAAATTCATTGCCTCTGACCTGTTTTCTAACCACAGTATTTATGTGGCTAGTCCAATTCAGTTTCTGTTAAATAGTATGTCCAATATGTTAGGGGATTAGTAGGGGATTTAATGTTGGCAATACCATTGAATGTCCACTTAATGGTTAGATTCTGAATTGTGCAGCCATTAGTGAATATCCTTAGTTCTAATGATGGAGGGAAGATTATTAATGAAGTAGACTGAGGATGGTTGGGCCTAGCACACTAGCTTGGGGAGTTCCTTCAGTGAGGTACTAGATCTGAGATAACTGACCTTCAACTACCACAACTTTCTTCCTTTGTGCCAGGTATGACTCCAATCAGCATAGATTATACCCCCCCCCACGCTTATTCCCACTGACTCCAGTTTTACTCCAGCTTCTTGATGTCACGATCTATGTCAAGTGCGGCCTTGCAGCCATAGAGTCATACAGCATAGAAACAGGTCTTTCAGTTCACCATGTCTATGCCAACCAACGGTGTCAAGAGCAGTCACTGTCATTTCCTATCTTGAGTTCAGCTTTTTTGACCATGTTTGGACCAAAGCTGTATTGAAGTCTGGGGCTGAGTGGCCCTGTTGTTATCCAAACTGAGTGTCAATGAGTAAGTTATTCCTTTGTAAGTACTGCATGATTGCATTATCGAAGAGGCCTCCCTCACTTTACTAATGATCAAGAATAAACTAAGATGAATTACAGATGGTGTCAGCACTGTCACTTTGAACATCTTGATTTAATGCCAATCTTCTGCTGTTTCCCTGTAACTCTGCACATTGTTTTTATTTTAGTAAGCGTCCAATGCCCTCTAGAATGCCTCCACCACACCTCTGGGCAATGTAGTCCATACCCCAACTACACACTGTATGGGCAATGTATTCCATTCTGCAATTACACGCTGTATGAAAAAGTTCGCTCTCATTATGTTTTTTGCTTCCTTCACAAAACACTTTCAAACTGTCCCCTCAGGACCTTGATTCTTTTACAGTGCAAACAGTTTCTTCCTTTATACTCTGTCCAGACACCTCATGATTTTGGAAACTATCAAATCTCCTTTTTGCCCTCTCCTCTCCATGGAGAATAGACCCAACTTTTCCAATTTATCTTCAGACCTGGAATTTTTCATCCACAGAGTCATTCTTGCCAACCTCTTCTGCACTACTTCCAATGCATTTTTACTCTTCCTACAGTATGGCTCCCAGAAGTCCTCAAACTGAGGTCTGACCAGTGGGCCATAAAAGTTCGTCAAAACCTCCCTGCTCTTGACTCTATGCTCCTATTTATGAAACTTAGAATGCTGTGTACTTTATTAACTGCTTGCTCTGCATTTTAGAAATTGGGTGCAAGTTACATGAGGAAAAAAATAGATATTTCTACTAAGATTATTGGAAGACCTAATAATAGCTCTACCCCCCTTCAAGTTCCTATATTGTCAGGAGGACATCAGAACAAATCCTTAGGATAGCCTTTGACTGGGTAGACCTAAATGCAGTCTTCATCATTAATCTTTTCAGAACTATTATCTTTTTATAGGACAAAGCAAGATTCAGGTGGGAACAGTGGTTGATATGGAGCTGATGTTTCAGTTCCACTGAAAACACATTAATGGCCTACCAAGACAATAAGTCCTTGTGAGCCCATGCTAAACTAGGGCATACTTAAGACTACAAAAAAACCCTGTCACTTGGCTGCCAGTAGCGCAGTTCATTTTTAAAGCCTTTCCATGGTCATGGTAACCAGAAGGATCAATATTGTGAAACAACTGACTGGTGTATTTGTTACCATTCAAACTGTTGTTATGCTACCGAGAAGGAAAAAAATCCCAAAGATCTGCCAAAATAAATGTAATTCTATGTACGCTCATTATATTGTGTTAACTTATTTCCAGTAGAGATAACATAGGCTGTAGTGCTACATTTTACAGAAATTCCCAGCTATCTTCCTTTTTTACCAATCGGTTCAAGCAACCGTTCGTAGATTTAGCATAAACTAATAGCAAGCTGAAACACGTTTGACTTCTAAATGCTGTTCTTTGGTATGCAGGAAGTAGGTGTCACTTTGACATAACTTTGTCAATTGTGTCTTGCTTGGAACTGGTTGAGGTAATTGTTTTAATATAAACTGTTGAACAGAGAGCATAAAGCATTCACAGAGGTTGTGTCAAAAGAATATGGTACTACCATTTATGCAAATTCAGATTGTGCATAACTCAGAGTAATAGAGTCATAGAGATGGACAGCATGGAAACAGACCCTTTGGTCCAACCCGTCCATGTCGACCAGATATCCCACCCCAATCTAGTCCCACCTGCCAGCACCTGGCCCATATCCCTCCAAACCCTTCCTATATATATATATACCCATTCAGATGCCTTTTAAATGTTACAATTGTACTAGCCTCCACCACCTCCTCTGGCAGCTCATTCCATACACGTACCACCCTCTGCGTTGCCCCTTACGTCTCTTTTATATCTTTTCCCTCACACCCTAAACCTGTGCCCTCTAGTTCTGGACTCTCCCACCCCAGGGAAAAGACCTTTGTCTATTTACCCTATCCATGCCCCTCATGATTTTGTAAACCTCTATAAGATCACCCCTCAGCCTCCAACGCTCGAGGGAAAATAGCCCCAGCCTATTCAACCTCTCCCTATAGCTCAAATCTTCCAAACCTGGCAACATCCTTGTAAATCTTTTCTGAACCCTTTCAAGTTTCACAACATCTTTCCGATAGGAAGGAGACCAGAATTGCACGCAAAATTTCAAAAGTGGCCTAACCAAGTCTTGTACAGCTGCAACATGACCCCCCAACTCTTGTACTCAATACTCTGACCAATAAAGGAAAGCATACCAAACGCCACCTTCACTCCAATTAACAGACAATGCCACGAGAATTTCTTGATGCTAATAGTACATTCATAAGTTCACAAGATAATTTGGGATGGGTCGACTTTTTCATTCATTCATGCTGTGGGGTTCCTACATCTCATCCTATACCACAACAAAGCATTTTAGTGATGTGGAAACAATTTCAGGGTTTTGTTCCATCACTCACTATTCTATCTGGAAGTTTATTCCACGCCTTTTTTGGTTAAATAATTTCCTCTTACAAGTTTTAAGATTCTACTGCAGAAGGCATATTTTCTTTTTTTCTAATTTCCTTGTTCTCAGCTGAAACTGTAGCGTTACGCTTTGATGCAGTTTACTGTCCACTGTAGTGTGCACTTGATTGAAATTCCTTACATTTAAGGCAAGCAGTACTCTTCCATGTTATAGACCACTCCGAATAAGTACTGAGGGAATACAGCACACAAAATGTATACATTTATTATTTGCCCCAATGTAACATTATGCCTCCTGTATTAGGGCCCAATTTATAATAATAGGGCAGATACTAAATAGGCGAAAGTAAGGACTGCAGATGCTGGAGATTAAAGTCGAGAGTGTGGTGCTGGAAAAGCATAGCAAGTCAGGCAGAATCTTGCTCAAAAGCCCTTCATTGAGAATGAGGCTGTGAGCCTTGGGAGTGGAGAGATAAATGGGAGGGAGGTGGGGCTGGGGGGAAGGTAGCTGAGTGCACCATAGGTGGATGAAGGCAGGGGTAATGGTGATAGGTTGGAGAGGAGGGTGGAGTGGATAGGTGGAAAGGAAGATGGACAAGTCATGAGGGCGGTGCCAAGTTGGAAGGTTGGAACTGGGATAAGATTGGTGAAGGGGAAATGAGGAAACTGTTGAAATCCACATTGATTTAGTATCCACAAATACTAAATGGGTTGAGGAATTTAGAATCATAAAAGATAAAATATGATATTACCTGCTCATTCCATACATGCACCACCCTCTGCATGAAAAAGTTGCCCCTAAAGTCTGTTTTAAACCTTTCCCCTTTCACCTATGGCCTCCAGCTTTGGACTGCTCTACCCTGGGGAAAAAGTCTTGACTATTCACTCTATCCAGGTCCCCTCATTTTATAAACATCTATAAGGTCACCCCTAAGCCTCTGACTCTCCAGGGAAAGCAATCCCGCCTGCTTCAGCCTCTCCCTATAGCTCAAACCCCTTAACCCTTGCAACATCCTGTAAATCTTTTCTGAGCCCTTCCGAGAGCAGGAAGACCAGAATTGAATGCATCACTCCAAAAGTGGCCTAACCAATGTCCTGTGCAGCTGCAACATGACCTCCCAACTCCTATACTCAGTGGTGCGCTGACCATTGAAGGCAAACATACCAAACGCTTGCTCCAATACCCTGTCAACCTGCAACTCCATTTTCAAGGACCCTGATCTGCACTCCAAGGTTCCTTCCTTCTATGCTTTAGTTAAATATTGTCTTATCATCCATTGCAAGAGTTCAGAATCATTTTTTTTAATGCAAATTGTAAAAGCAACCTTTATTTCTATTATTGTGAATTTCTTCCATAGAGCTCCAACATTATGAATATTATAAATTATTGTAGCTTCATGGAAGATTGCTATGAACGTTTTTAAATAATTCCTATGGTTAAACAATTCCAGTACTTGGTAAGTTTTTCTCTACACAGTAGGTCAGTGGATATCTATCTGAAAGCAACTGTTGTATCCAGTTAGAACTTATGCAGTTCCACTCACTGGTGTTTAAGTCTGAAATTAAATATATATGTTGGCTGAATATGTTTGTCTGAACACATCTGCTATAATTAAACATATAATTGCCCATTACTTTAATAACTAAATTACTAAATATGTGCTATGACTACCCCATTCAAGCTGAAGTGATTTTTGTGACTACTAACTTGAATAAATGTTTTTCAGTATTTGGGGAGGACACTGTAACCTTTGGGGAGGGTACTGTAACCACCTAATCATGAACAGAGAATGAACAGTCACAAGCTTGCCCATGTACTTCTATTTATTTTTAAAGTAGATCAGTTGTTATAGAAACTGCAGGAAACGGATGATGTGTGTAGCACCCTGGCTGAAGTATTGCAAAAGACATCAGCATTATCACTGAAGTTATAAAAACACTCTATATTTGTCTTTCCTAGAAAGCTATTTTCTCTTCAGTTCCCAATATGGAGACAATACCACATTTAGTGAAGACATTTCTAAAACCTAAAAAAAAATCAATTGCCGGCCTTCGTCTCCAATTTTCCTTTTTGATTCAAAATTAAAATAGTTTTCAAATTGGTAGATCCTTATAAATGATTTACCTTACATAAGTAACATTTTGATTAACTCTGCAGGGTAACTCAATGAGTCTATTGCAAGTAGAAATAAGTAGATTTCAATATGTCCAATTCACTTAGAAATGATTTATTCTCTTTTAAAAACATGGTGCAACATTTTTGCTGGAGCATCAATATGATTAAAGCAAAAAAAACTATTCCTTAAAATGGAAACAAATGATCAAAATCACACTAGACGCTTCAAATGTTTTGTATTTCAAATACCATCCAATGAATACATCTCTGTCATGAGTACACATGTCAATCGATATGATTGATTCCGGATATTGTGGATAGCTTCACACAGGTAGTGCAACATTTAAAATTAAGTTTCCATTTGGATCAAAGAAAATTAAAGATGGGGAAGGTGTTTTTTGTTGTTATCTGATCATTTACATTGATGTGCTTTACAGAGTTTTCAATTGATAGAATAGGCTTCACAAATGAGTGAGAAGGGAACCAACAATGGGTTTATTTTTAGAAAAGTACATTTTAATCTAAACTTCCACCTTGATTACTCAGTTTGATGTAGTGCACACACCTTTAGCATATAAATCAGGGAACCTACATTTAATCAGCAAAATACTGCGGAAGCTGGTGATTTAAAATAAAAACAGCCAATACTGGAGAAATTTAGCAGATCCATGGAGGAGGAAAGAAAGTTAATATTTTCAGTTGACACTTCTTTGGAACTGGTGAGGCAGAAATGTGTTTAATATTTAATGTCTACTTTCAATATTTAGGTTACTTTTATCAAGTATTTTGCTTGTGCTCTGTTGTTTTCAGTGCAGACAGTTTTATTGTTTACAGTCAATCTCTTCCAATTATCTAAGTTTTTTATTATGAACATTTCTCCTCAATGTTTTTAAAACAAATTCTAATGCTGAGTGGCATTAAATTTAAATGGGATCTTTACCATTTGTGTGAACTACTGAAACAACCAAATTGGTGTCCTAGTCTAGTATTTCATAAGAAGAATAACACCGCTTTGTCCAATAACACAATTTCATAATATGGAAGGGTCACTTTAGTTTCTATGCTCAAATTTGAGCTGGGGCTTAAACCTGTAAATCAAAAAACAGGAACATGTTCCACTTAATTTCCTAATCCTAACCTGACATTTGGGAAAAAGAGAGCGAAAGCTATTTTTGTGTAAATTGTCAAAATGCAATAATGTACAAATTTCCTTCCCATCTTGCTGAGAAACTCATTGTAGAGAGGTATTTGACAACCAGTTCTAATAAAACCAGGGTACAAGCACCATTGTATTCCTTGAACATCCAACATGTTATCCAAAAATGGAGCTGAGATTGAGTTCTGAAAAGCTGTACAGAAGTGCAGCTGTTAAAAGATAAACACCGAAATGTTCCGAGCTGTTAAAAGCATGTAAGTGTCTGAAAACAAAATGTAAATAAAAATGTGGTTTGCAGTTGAATCACTGGGTGAGTCACACAATGGTTGTAAACTTTCCTCTTCATTCAGAATGAAAATTAATAAGAAATAGGACTGGTGAGTTTTTTTCCCACTTGCAATGGCAAAATTACGAGTTTACAACATTTTTGTTGAAAAGCAGCTTAGATATTTCAAAAGCAATGTGGAGAAAAATGAGTAAGTATCCAGAGAAGGGCCAACAGGAAGTTCAGGAGTGAAAATCAAGATGTAAATATTGTGGATGCCATCAGATAAAACAAAAGAAAACATCTCCATATGGAGAAAATTACAGACTTTTAACTTCAAGAAGTGAAACCAGTTTGCACACAAGTATTTAATGATAGACCATGGTTCATTCTGGCAATATTGAGTTTCACAGACTTACGTAAAGTTACATTAGATGGTGACTGAAAAGTAAAATATTCAAATTCTAGATACTAGACACAACATTAAAGTCATACATCTCAATGGAAGCAAGTCAGAAGCTTCAATTAACAACATTAATTCAAGCTAAGCATCAATTCAGAAGTGGTTATCAGTGTTTCACAGGGCACGTTACTTTATGAACAGACAAACAGCAATGGATAGAAACTAAAAGAGGGGACAACATTATGAATCAGTAGAAGCAACTGAGAAACATTGGAACAAAACCAGAGAACACCACATTCCAACTAGTGTTGGAGGAAAAGCCTCCAGCCTGCATGGACCTCAGAAAACCCAAACACTAAAGATCTTGTGTCATGCATGACAGTTGGAGCCAGTTTAGATATATGAGAACTGTTGTTTGTGTAATATGCAACTTGGTATCACTCAATGACAAATGATAGTGCAACCATATTTAGTTTCTGTTTATGAAAAGGGGGTTATTTGGTTGATATGTAAATGTGTACAAATGTCTTTCCTGCTTGCTATAGTCATGTGACATCAGCCGTGTAGGCAGCCATCTAATACAGTACAAGAACCTCTACTCCTTGAACACAGCACTCGTGAAAAGGAAGGGACTGAATACTCTTATTCGTGGACATTTAAGTTAAGAATAATGCAGATCTGGGGATATCTAAAGGTATTCTTTCTTGACGTGTATATTTATTCCATGTTGCACTGCAAAGAAGTGTTGTACTTCCCTCTACTGTTTGTTAGATGGTAAGTACATACAAGTATTAATTTGTCACTAAATCGGCCGAATGTTCACGGTGGAATAGGATGACAATGAATTGGCTATCACTATTTGACATTGTTTAAACTAAAAATCTTTTTATATTCATGTATTTACATTGGTCAAATCAATTTCCTCTAGTGAACCCTGGGAAAACTGATGTAATAAATTTGGCTCCAAACACACAAACTGTTCCCACACTATCAATTCTGTTTTGCTTCCTGCTCACTATCTTGTGTTCAACTCAACTATTTGAAATCTTAGTGTCTCGTTTGACCTTGAAATGAAATGTATATTTTTGACACACAGATCAACAATTTTCTGCTCTGTCCGTTATCTATTCGTACCATTTCCTCAGCTTAGCTATTTGCTGAATCTTAAAGGCAGTGAGTTTTTAACCAGGATCGGGAGTCAAGGAAGCCAATGTCAGCTCATTTGTTGGTTTGTTACATTTACTCTTGACTGTTCTACAACCCTTCAGGCTGGTCTCCCATCTTGTCTGCTGCCTATATGCAACAACATCTAGATTCTAAAATTTTCATCTTGCCATTCAGATTCCTCACATCACCACTGTTCCAATATCTCAGCCAAATATTTGAAAAAAAATTAAGAACCTATAGTGATTATAACGTATTTATTTGTTATAAATGCCAACAATGGCTTGAAAATGAAGAGCTGATTTTGTAACTTAACGTTGTAAAACCAGCAAGGAATAGCCAGTAGGTTGGAATCATGAGTGTTTGGGAGCCTGACTCTTCCTGTATTCCATCTTCTAATGAGGCCTAATGATGTATTAGTTCTTAGTTAATTGAATTGGCCCTTGGCCCACCATTGTTTCGTGTTTGAATCTCTGTGATTCACTGTATTCTTGATTGTCTGGTGAGTTTAGTAGACAACCATCTTAAGCAAGGTGCTTATTCCTTTTTTGAACAGCAAATTGTAAGATGTAGGTTTACAGTATAAGTAGTATCTATTTTAGTGGGCATTGTGGAAAAGCTGCAACTTGTAAGATGCTACTACTGCATTAGTTCCCACTTATATAAAAGAAACATTGAAGAAGGGATTAAGTGCTAGCCACTTTACAAGGGTAATTATTCTGTTTGCAGGAATATCAGTGTCAGTTTTGATTAAAACCAGAATGCCTGAGTCTCTTATTGTAATTAAATAAGATTTTAACAGACAGAAGATGAATGGGAAAATGGAGCAAACAAGTAACTTGATTAATCAGCTTACTGGTACACCAATTTCAAAATCTCAAATGTGAAATCCACATTTAGGAAAAAATAACTAACCAAATCTATTAAGTTGGAAATCTGTATTGTAATAAACTGTAATAAATCTGTACTCTTTAGAGGTTGCTTTGTTTCTGAATTATTTCATACAAGGATTATTCTGGTTCATTAGTCAAGTAAATTTGGGAACTTCCAGCGCCTATGAGAATTGCTTGGGGTAAACCAGATCAAATTGGTCAAGAAATTCTGGTGGAATGATAAAATGTTAGTCAAAATCAAAATTTTCAGGCAAAGTTATTCATAGATCCAAGTTTGTTGCTGTGAGGGCTAACATCTGTGGTTGTGTTACCTCTGGGTACATCAATTATTGTGAGGTTGTTCTTGATGGCCCTTGAAACGTGCTGAGCCAAATTGAAGTGCTTGCTTTGACATGGTCAGCTGGAGTGTTTTCCTAAGACAGGTTGTCTGCAATGAAGAAGACTTTTGTTCAGGGTACCCTTGTATCATATGTAAAGACTATATTGACACTGCTCATAGATGATCTGCTTGGGAATTCTGTCTTCATGTATGCAGGAGACACAGCCTATCCATCCAAGTTAATTATTCTGAAGGATCGTCTTCGTGCTGTCGAGCCTAGCATGAAGAAGGACTTCGTTGTCTGTGATTTTGTCCTGCCATCAAATTCTTATGATGGACTTCAGATGGTTACCAGAAGCATTCCAGAGCTTTGATGTGATACTTATAGTAGACCCAGAGTTTTGCACTTGCAGCAGAGTGGTAAGGACTGTGCCCTGATAGAATCTGATTTTAGCATCAGCTTAATGCCATTCTGCCTCCAGATGTAGACCATGAGACTAAAGATACAGGAGCAGAATTAGGCCATTCAGCCCACCGAGTCTGCTCTGCCACTCAATCATAGATAATATGCTTCTCAATCCCATTCTCCTGCCTTCTTCCCATAAGCCTCGATCCCCTCACCAATCATGAACCTATCTAACTTGGTCTTAAATACTCTCAATGACTGGGCCTCCATAGCTTTTTGTGGCAATGAGTTCCACAGATTAACCACCATCCGGCTGAAGAAATTCCTCCTCCTCTCAGTTCTAAAGGGTCATCTCTTCATTCTAAGCCCTTGGGTTCTAGTCTGTCATACTAGTGGAAACATTTACTCCACGTCCAAACTATCCAGGCTTCTCTGTATTCTGTAAGCTTCAATCAGATCCCCCTCCTCATCCTTCTAAACTCTATCAAGTAATGACCAAAAGTCCTCAGGTGCTCCTCATATGACGAGCCTTTCATTCCTGTGATTATTCTTGTAAACCTCCTCTGCACCCCCTCCAATGCCAACACATATTTCCTTAGATATGGGGCACAAACTGCTCACAATATTCCAAATATGGTATCGCCACTTTAGCAGTACACCTGTGCTATTGTATTCTAGCTCTCTTGAAATGAATGCTAACATTGAGTTTACCTTCCTAACTGCCAAATGAAGCTGCATGTTAACCTGAAGAGAAACCTGAACTAGGTCTCCAGAGTTCCTTTGACTGTCGGATTTCTGAAGCTTTTCCCCATTTAGAAAATAGTTGATAGTTTTATTGTTCTTACCAAAGCACATAATCTCACACTTTCCCACTTTGTATTCCATCTGCCACTTCTTTGCCCACTCTCCTAGCTTATCCAAATCCATCTGCTGCTTCCCTGACTATTCAACACTACCTGTCTCTCCACCCACCTTTGTGTCATTTGCAAACTTAGCAACAATGCCCTCAGTTCCTTCATCCAGATCATTAATGTATAATGTGAATAGTTGTGATTCCAAAACTGAACTCTGCAGAATTCCACTAGTCTCTGCTGCCAGCCTAAAAAATACCCCCTTATCCCCACTCTCTGCTTTCTTCCCTCTATCCATGCCAATACCTTGCCCTGAAAACCATGAGCTCAGCATATTTAGCAGCTTCTTGGGCAGCACTTTGTCAAAAACCTTCTGGAAATCCAAATAGATTATGTCCATTGGTTCTCCTTTGTCTAATGTGCTGATTACCTCCTCAAAGAATTCTAACAGATTTGTCAGGCATGGCCTCCTCCTGATGAAGGCGTGCTGACTCAGCCTTATTTTACCAAGCACTTCCAAGTACTCCACAATTTCATCCTAAATAATGGACTCTCAAATCTTACCAACATCCAAAGATGTGCAGGTTAGGTGAATTGGCCATGCTAAATTGCCTGTATTACTAGGTGCATCAGTCAGGGGTAAATGTAGGGAAATGGGACTGGGTGGGTTGCTCTTCGGAGGGTCGGTGTGGACTCGTTGGGCCGAAGGGCCTGTTTCCATACTGTAGGGAATCTAATCTAATCTAATCTAATCTAACTGAGGTCTGGCTAACTGATCCATAATTTTCCTGTCTTCTGCCTCCTTTCCTTCTGAAACAGGGTGTGACATTAGCTATTTTCCAGTCCTCTGGAACCCTCCCCAATCCCAGTGATTCCTGAAAGATTACTAATGTCTCTACAATCTCCTTAGCTATCACCTTCAAAACTCGGGTATGGTTATTCTGGTTTAGGTAATCCATCTTCAAATCATTCAGCTTCTTTATACCTGCTTAGTGATGACCACTACACTTATCTCTGCCCCCTGACTCTCTTGGACTTCTGGTATACTGCTGGTGTCTCTCACTGTGAAAACTGATACAAACTACCCATTTAGTTTCCCTCCATTTCTTTGTTCCCCATTACCAGTTCTCCAATGTCCACCTTTCCTTCTTTTACCTTTTTATATATCTAAAAAAAGCTCCTGCAATCTTCTTTTACACTATTAGCTAGCTTACCCTGTTATTTCATCCCCCCTCCCCCATCTTTGCTTTTTTAGTTATCCTCTACTGGTCTTTAAAGGCTTCCGAATCCTCTGGTATCCCACTAATTTTCACTATATTGCATGCTTTTTATTTTGCTTTTCTACTGCCCCAATTTCTCTTTTCAGCCATAGATGGCTCATCCTCCTCTTGCTATGTTCCTTCTTCCTTGAGATGAATTTCTACCGTGCCTGCTGAATTATCCCAGAAACTCCTACCATTGCTGCTTCATCATCTTCCCTGCTAGACTCCTCTTCCAATCAACTCTGGCCAGCACCTCCCTCAGATCTGTGTAGTTACCTTTTATTCAATTGCAATACTGATTCCAGCTTTTCCCTCTTAACGTCTTGGACCTCACTATCTGTCTCCGCAATCATCTAGTAAAGTTTTCAAATGCAATCTTTTGCTACAAAACTATTTAAAGACAAAAAATTAAATAGTATTTACGAATAGAGAAGCATTCAAAATTCAAAAGTTGTAAACTTTGGTGTCCCTCAGCTCTCTTGAGTCTCAGTGTAGCTACAGTGTTGAAAGATCAATAGTTGACATTTTCTCATTTTGGTAGTTATTGGAAGTAACAGTCGTAAATAGTGCAGGTCACTCTACATTGCCTTCAGAGATGCCACCGAAGCCTTTGATCTTACTCGCAGAGACAACGCTTCAAATTGTTCTGGAAAATAGTCTTCCCTCCTCGGTGAACATGCAGAGCTTCAGCAGTTACACTGAGGCAAAATCAGACTCTTTCACTGTCAGCGGTGGAGTAAACCAGACTCTGTCCTGTGTACAATTCTCTGACATTTCTTCTCCTGCTTTTGGTGAATCAAATGAGGCTTTTTACAAGTGAAAATAATCCTACAGGGGCCAGAATCCCATCACCAAGTCATCCTTTACTTACATTGGACCAATCCTTAACTACAGTACTGCCTCATAAAGAGTCAGGCACCAGAGTGTTAGTATCTCTGACACTCAATTTTTTTTTTCTTACACAACATTTTAAAAAAATTTCCACCACCAGGAAAAGAAACACACAAGTGGCCAGTGACAAGCAGTGCCCTTCACATCAAAGGACAATGCTGTATGACAAACAGTGAAGGGGAGGGCAGGGATTAAAAAGAAATAGAGTTGGAGGGGGAAATAATGCACTCCACTACTCAACCTTTTTTCTCTTTTAGTTTCCTTTCCCGTACTACTGCCTAACTACGTAGTCCTTATGTTTTTCCCCAGCACCCATGCTGTGTGTGTGCAGGTGTGAGAACTACTCAACCTCTTTTTTTCTTCTTTTTTGTTTTTTTAATTTTTTTTTCTTCTAAAACTATCATTGAAATATTTCCACAGAGGGTGACAACCCATCACCAAGTCACCCTTTATTTACACGTGCATAGTACTTGACAGTGGTTCAGCTTCGCTTCCTCAGAGCCAGCTCTCAGAGTAACAGAAACTCTGGCACTCTTGTTTATTTTGAAATTTTTAAAAAAAAATTACCCCCACACTACTACCTAACTCCAGTAGTACTTACTATTTTTTTCCCCCAGCACCCATGTTGTGTGCATGCAGGTGTGAGAACTGCTCAACCTTTTTTTAATTTTATTAAACAATTACAAAAGAGTTTACAAAAAACAGTTAACATTTACAGCTGTATACAAGAGACAGCAATTTTACAAGGGAGAGGAGCAGCAAAACTGTTCAACCAGTTTACAGGGAAATGAGGACAAACCCCAAATCCCACTCAACCTTTTTATATGTCAGCCAGTGCTCTGTTTGGACTAGGTTAATAATCCCAATTGGGGATCACATAATCTGAGGTGCAGCTGGCTTTCCTTATTAAAATCATAGAGTCATAGAGATGTACAGCATGGAAACAGATCCCAACCCAATTTAGTCCCACCTGCCAGCACCCAGCCCATATCCATCCAAACCCTTCCTATTCATATATCCATCCAATGCCGATTAAATGTTGCAATTTTACCAGCCTCCACCACTTCCTCTGGCAGCTCATTCCATACACGTATCACCCTCTGCGTGAAAAAGTTGCCCCTTAGGCCTCTTTTATATCTTTCCCCTCTCACCCTAAACCTATGCCCTCTAATTCTAGACTCCCCAACCCCAGGGAAAAGACTTTGACTATTTATCCTATCCATGCCCCTCATAATTTTGTAAACCTCTATAAGGTCACCCCTCAGCCTCCGATCCTCCAGGGAAAACAGCCCCAGACTGTTCAGCCTCTCCCTGTAGCTCAAATCTTCCAACCCTGGCAACATCCTTGTAAATCTTTTCTGAACCCTTTTAAGTTTCACAACATCTTTCCGGTAGGAAGGAGACCAGAATTGCACGCAATATTCCAACAATGGCCGAACCCATGTCCTGTATAGACACAACATGACCTCCCAACTCCTGTACTCAATACTCTGACCAATAAAGGAAAGCATACCAAACGCTTTCTTCACTATCCTATTTTCCTGCAACTCCACGTTCAAGGAGCTATGAACCTGCACTCCAAGGTCTCTTTGTTCAGCAACACTCCCTAGGACCTTACCATTAAGTGTATAAGTCCTGCTACAATTTGCTTTCCCAAAATGCAGCGCCTCGCATTTATCTGAATTAAACTCCATCTGCCACTTCTCAGCCCATTGGCCCATCTGATCAAGGTCCTGTTGTAATCTGAGGTAACCCTCTTCGCTGTCCACTACACCTCCAATTTTGGTATAATCTGCAAATTTACTAACTATACCTCTTATGCTCACATCCAAGTAATTTATATAAATGACAAAAGTAGAGGACCCAGCACCGATCCTTGTGGTATTCCACTGGTCACAGGCCTCTAGTCTGAAAAACAACCCTCCACCATCATCCTCCGTCTTCTATCTTTGAGCCAGTTCTGTATCCAAATGGCTAGTTCTCCCTGTATTCCATGAGATCTAACCTTGCTAATCAGTCTCCCATGGGCAACCTTGTCGAACACCTTACTGGAGTCCACATAGATCACATCTATCACTCTGCCCTCATCTGCCCTCTTTGTTACTTCTACAAAAAACTCAATCAAGTTTGTGAGACATGATTTCCCACGCACAAAGCCATGTTGACTATCCCTAATCAGTCCTTGCCTTTTCAAATACATAGACATCCTGTCTCTCAAGATTCCCTCCACCAACTTGCCACCACCGATGTCAGGCTTACTGGTCTATAGTTCCCTGACTTGTCGTTATCACCTTTCTTAAATCATGGCACCACATTAGCCAACCTCCAGTCTTCCAGCACCTCACCTGTGACTATCGATGATACAAGTATCTCAGCAAGAGGCCCAGCAATCACTTCTCTAGCTTTCCACAGAGTTCTCGGGTACACCTGATCAGGTCCTGGGGATTTATTCACCTTTATGCGTTTCAAGACATCCAGCACTTTCTCCTCTGTAATATGGACATTTTTGAAGGTGTCACTATCTATTTCCCTACATTCTATATCTTCCATGTCCTTTTCCACAGTAAATACTGATGCAAAATACATCACTGCAACCTGCATTACAGCGCTGCTGGCAAGACTATGTCAAGCAAGACCAAAGTGTGTAATATCTTAGTGAGTTGTTTACTGATGGTGACATGCTGGCATCTCAAACTGAAATTCTTTTGCAGCATCATGTAGATCAGTTCTCCTGTGTCTTTACAGAGTTTGGATATTAAAGTCATGGACCAGCATGTGGAGACATCACATTCTATCGACATCGACCACACTCTTGCAATCCACCAATAAATGGGCTCTCCATGCCAAAACTCAACACCAGGTGCCAAAGCTGCAGCCGTCATGTTAAAGTTGGAGGTGACTAAAGGCGAATAATAAAATAACCAAAAATACAAAGCTCTCTCTGAACCAGGTTTGTGATCTTAGCATCTTCCTGTAATTGGGGAAAAATAGATCACCCTACATGAGCCAGGAGGAGTGGCTTGATAGTTTCTGTCTCTGCTGCCTCAATTGAACACTCAGCATTTCTAGTATTGAATATTGAGCATGTCAGGATTGGCAACATGTTTGCCCTTTAGAGCCACCAGTGACTCTGTCAGTGGGCCTTGTGAGCAGAATGGGTAATGGCCACATTCCTAACGAAATGCTGTATGGTGAGCTTGCTATCAGCACAACATTAACAGGCACTCTTGTCTCTGCTACAAGGACACTTGCTAAACCTCAAGTTGATTGGGATCAGAGTTGATCCCCAAGCAGTCCTTGCTGCTGAGCGAGACTGATTGAAGACAAGCAGTCAGGAAAAGTGTAGGAAAAGCAGAGGAATAAAATGACCAAATGGCAAAAACAAAGGACATCTAGTGGAAGGAAATACCATTATTTACTCATGAGTCAACCATTTTCATTTCCACCAGCTGAGGAAGAGACTATCTTTGCAGGCACACCAAGCAATTTTCAATTGACACACACCCAGACATGGTCTGCTTTCTCCTGAGACAGATGGATGCTTATTTAAAAAGTTTGTATTATTGTTTGTATCTTGCTTTGGAATATTGCAAAGACAAAAAAAAAGCCTAATAATACTTGTCTCAGAGATTTCAGTAAAAAAAAATCCAATTCATGATGTTCTTGGAATAAACTTCAGAGAGTTGAGCTGACAAACAACTGAGAAACTTTAACAGGGTGAGAAATCTTTTAAGAAATCCCAGTTTGTAGTCGTACACCAGATTTATACCTTTCCCTACTCTTCCTCAGCATTGATAAGCAGCATATCATCTGAACTTCAAATGGCTTATTTGAACAATAGGCTGCTATTCTTCCAGAATTTAAACGTCTGTTGCAAGTGGCTTTCCCAGTTGGGTAATGGGACAGCTATTAAATTCCATGGGTGTCTTTCCCACCTTGTATAGATCGAACTGTATGTGTCCACCTTAAACCATTTCAGGCTCTGACCACTTGCCATTGGGCCACATTTTGGCCATGGGGAGATCAGTGGTGGGTAACAGGTCTAGCAGGTAAGCTTGCTTGAGCCTTGTATGGATATGAGGACAAAAATACTTCATGGCCCTCATCTAAATGGAGAACCCTTCCAAGTCAAAATGTGTGGTGCTGGAAAAGCACAGCCTGTCAAGCAGCATCCGAGAAGCAGGAGAATGATGTTTCAATCATAAGCTCTTCATCAGGAAGGGAGAACACTTCAAGGCTTGCCTACGCACACGGAAGAATTTCAACAATTCTGCCACTAAATCCTTCTGAATTAATCATGAGTCAAGGTTTGGATATAAACTTCCAGATCATTTTGTCTCAACAGTTTTAAAGAATGACCACATATTCTATTGTATTAAATTAGGACTTGATGTTAACCTTTCGGAAGACATGCTGCATTTGTACAATTTGGCCAAAGGGCAAAGCCCATATAGAGTGACAGGAAAAAAGACAAGCAAATCAAATCTACAGGAATATAATTATGAAGCATTTTGATATTTGCATCACCAAAATCACAGCATAGCAATGAAAGAGGGAGACTTGAAAAGAATTGTAATTAACAGTATTTATTAATGCAGAATTCACATAAGCTCACAATGTTGCAGTCATGTTGGCATGCTAATTGGTGGCTGTTCTAAAATGCATTAATTTCAACTACAGATTGTTTTGGAAATGTTCATCAGACTTGCGTAACATAGATTCATCCCTTGTTAAATTAACAGGAAACATAATAGCTGATTAACATCCTTCTACATACATTACAACAGAAATATTAACATATAAATACTCAAAAACAGAAGCAATATTATTTCACATAACAAACAATACAATTATAACTGCATTTTATATGTGATAGGATGCTACATTTAGTGGCATAAGCAGCAATGTTTAATGACACTATAATTAAAAAACTTCAATTGTAGTTTAGGTTCAGGGAAACACGATTTATTCTTCCTTCAAGTAATACATTACTATTGTACTTCTATTTTTTTCCCCTAGTTATCCATTTATTTCATTTCTAAGCCCATAAGGCAGAATAACAGTGTATGAAACAAATTAAAAACTATAATATCTATATTAAATAGTCATCAATACTTATCACTATAAATAAAAAGATGTAAAAATTCCAGTGACACTGCTAAACAGCCTCTAATCCCTCCCCCCAAAAAAACCTCATAGATCACTACATGCAGAGCCACATCAATGCAGTTATGGTACATGTTGTAACATGTTATGATATCCATTAAACTGACCAAAGTAGCAAAACTACTGCAGTCATCAGCATCTTAAAAGCCTTGATGTTCAGTATGAAAAAGGGAAACTACCCCTTTATTGCACAACTGTATGACAAGAAATGGTGCACTACCAAGAACAGAAAGGGTAGTGTATTCGAATTCAGAGGATGGTGGCCTGATCTTCTACAAATCCTACATTAGAAACTGTCCAATTAGACCATATTCCTGTAAAAGGAAACAGACCATCACAAAATTGTCCAAAAAAAATCTTTTAGAGAATATTCATATAAATACATTTTCAGATTTCCCTTATTCGTATCTTAAGGAAAGCAGGACAGCATTTGACAGGTGGGAAGGACAGTCTGATAACTTTCCCAGTTTATCATATATTTGATGCAATTGTAGGCAGTGAATGTCAGATAATAATTTAACCCTCAGACTATCACATCAAACACAATTATGTACCTAACTAACTCCCAGGAAGCCTGAACAATTTTCCCTATTTGCAGAACTGAGACAGCAAACCTGATTGATCGCATTTACTGTAAATCCCAGTGAAAACTGTAAACCTGGCACAGATTAAGGATCAACTCTTGATCTACACGGCCCAGTAGCACATGATGTAATACTTCCTTATGAGGTACAGCATCAAAATTGTTATGTCATATCTTAGGGCTTTGGAGTCACATAGAAACTAGGACAGAAATAGGTCATTCTGTCCCCACGCCTGATTCAGCATTCAATAAGGTTGTGGCTGTTTACGTTTTAAATTCCAACATTTCCATTAACTCCCAGTAACCATGGATTTTTGTTATGCAATTGAATCAATCTACCTCTGCCTTAAAAGTATTAAATGACCCCACCACCACAGCCTTCTGATGCCAAAAATTCCAAAGTCATACAAACTTCAGAATTCTCTTCATCTCTGTCCTGAAAGTGTGAATTTCCTTCACTGTATTTACTGTTAGAGGGCCTATAGACTACTCCCATTAATGACTTCTTGTCCCCACTAATCCTCATCTCCACCCAAATGATTTTTATTTTTAATTTGCTTTATTGTCACATGTATCAAGATAAAGTGAAAAGTACATTTTTGCGTACTAACCAGACAAATCATACTTTACAGAAATACATCAGGATAATAAAACAGAATGCAGAATATAGTGTCACAGTTACAGGGAAGGTGCGGAGTAAGATCAATTCTAATACATGAGACATTTGTTCATAAGTCTGATAACAATGGGGAAGAAGCTGTCCTTAAATCGATTGGTATGTATTTTCAAATTTTTAATCCTTCTGCTCGATGAAAGAGAGTGGAAGAGCATATAACCAGGTGGGAGAGGTCTTTAATTACATTCTCTGCTTTCCCAAGGCTGCAGGAAGTGTAGACTGAGTCAATGGATGGAAGGAGAAAGTGAGGACTGCGGATGCTGGAGATGCTCCGATATTTCCAGCAACACATTTTCAGCTCAATGGATGGAAGGCTGGTTTTTGTGATGGACTAAGCTGTGTCTGCACCTCTCTATAATTTGTTGTGATCTTGGGAAGAGCACTAAGTTGTGATACAACTGGATAGGATGCTTTCTGTGGCGTATTGATAAAACTGGTAAGAGTCATTGCGGACATGTTGAATTTCCTTCACCTTCTGAGGAAGCAGAGGTATTGATGTGCTTTCTTGTCTGTACATTGATGCGTTAGGATAGATCATTGGTGATATTTACTCCGAGGAGCGTGAAGCTCTCAATCACCTCTTCCTCAGCACCATCGATACAGACATGGATATGTCCTCCACTCAGATTCCTGAAGTCGATGCCCAGCTCCTGCATTTTGCTGACATTAAAGGGAGAGACTATTGTCTGTACACCATGCCACTAAGTTATCTATCTCCCTCCTGTTCTGTCTCACTGTCGTTTGAGATCCGACCCACTAATGTGGTGTCGTTTGAGATCCGACCCACTAATGTGGTGTCATCACCAAGTTTGTAAAGGGAGCTAGGACAGAATGTGGCCACACAGTCATGAGTGCACAAGGAGTACAGTGGGGGCTGAGTACACAACTTTTCGAGGCACCAGAGTTGAGGATTATTGAGGAACAAATTCATCTAACTATTGTACTAACACCATTCTTGATTAAAAGTGCTCTTTCTCCACCTCTACCTAGCTCCCTGTTCTTCTCGAATATCAGATACGTCTCATTAATCTAATCTAAAATTTATTTATTTCTTACAGTGAGGAAACAGGCCCTTCATCCCAACAATTCCACACCGACCTGCCGAAGCAAAACCCACCCATTCCCCTACATTTATCCCTTCACCTAACACTACGGACAATTTAGCATGGCCAATTCACCTGACCTGCACATCTTTGTGACTGTGGGAGGAAACCGGAGCACCCGGAGGAAACCCACACAGACACGGGGAGAACGTGCAAACTCCACAGAGTCAGTCGCCTGAGGCGGGAATTGAACCCGGGTCTCTGGCACTGCGAGGCAGCAGTGCTAACCACTGTGCCACCGTGCCGCCCACAATTATTAATTTTATTTTAATTTAATTTTTTTTTCACTTCTGTACCTCTTATTTTTTGATTGTCTCTCTTTCTCTCACTCCCCACTCTCTCATCACCTTTTTCCTCTCCTCTTCCCCCTTTGCTACCCATCTCCCCTCTTTTCCATTTTGCCTCTGCTTCACCCCCCCCCCCCCATATTTTGTCACATAGCACTGGCTTCAGCCTTGGTCATTCACAGCTCCTAATCTCCCTATAATCTCTCTATGCACTGTCATTATCACCTCTTTATTGCTACCTTTGCTTCTGGAGCCAGACTCACCTTCTCTCAGCCGAGTATAAATACCTCCCTATTTCTCTTTTTTAGCTTTGACAAAAGGTCAGTTAGACTTGAAATGTCAGCTCTTTTCTCTCTTTACAGACGCTGCCTGACTTGCTGAGATTTTCCACCATTTTCTCTTTTTTGGTATCAGATACGTCTCATTGTTAAGGACTTAAATCTTGTTATCCTACAACACAACCCTGTAAGGGTGAATTTACTTCAATAAATATGATCTATTTGTTTACTTTGTTATGAATGTTTTGCACATTCAGGTACAGAGCCTTTAGTTTTGTCTTTTTATTACCTTTGTAATAACTTGTCTGGATTGCTGGTTAACATTAGGTTTCTTCTCTCTTCCTTCCTGTCATTTTGTCATCTTCATTTCTCATTAATATTTCAAATTAACATTTCTCTCCTCACTGCCCAGAGAGTTCCAATCTCAGACACTTGACAGAGCTGACAATCCTAATGTCACTTAAAAAAAATGTGTGATACCACAAACCTACATCTTGGAAAGATTCCAACAACTATCGTTCAAAAGACAATCAAGGACAAGTTTCATCAAACCATATAATTTGATCTATTCAGGACAAGATTTTGAATACTTTCTAAATGTCTCTTCCAATGTCCTAAGAACAATTTTCTCTCCTAAATTTTCATTCTTTTGAAATCAGTTTTGTGGCAACAGGATAGTGAGATAGTACTAACGGTTTTAAATGTAATTAGAATTGATCCAGACAATCCAAATTCGCCTTTTCTCCCTCCTCAAATTCAAAATAAAACTGTACAAATGAAATTAGTAAAAATATTTTGCTAAGACAACTCTAGATCAAAAATGCTTGATTTGATTTTAGTTTAGTATGCAATTGTAAATTAGCTACTAATTTTGAAACCATTTTGACCACTTCTGCTGCATACATTTTCTGAAAATGGTATTTGTTCTTCATACTGTGGAGCAAAGTTAATAATTGTATTCACAAGTGCAACTTACCTTCTTCAGCCCTGTATTACACCATTTCATACTGGTTTGCAGTGATGAATCGAGACAAACAACATGCCAGCAACATTCCAATTAACTGGAAAAGGAAAATAAAAACTGTGTTATTTCATGACAAAAAAGTGATAGAATTTTGAGCTGGTTTTTAACTTGTGTGTCAGTGTTTACATGAAGTACAACCAAAAGAGAAAATGCTGGAAAATCTCAGCAAGTCTTGCAGCATCTGTAAGGAAAGAAAAGAGCTGATGTTTTGAGTCTAACTGACCCTTTGTCAAAGCTAAAAAAAGGGAGAAATAGGGAGGTATTTATACTCGGCTGAGAGAAGACGTGTCATGGCTCCAGAAGCAAAGATTGCAATAAAGAGGTGATAATGACAGTGCATATTATATGGAGAGATTATATGGAGATAGGTGCCGTGAATGCCTCCCCCCCCACCACAGCTTCCAACCTCATAGTCTCCCAACCCCAGACATCCCGTTTCTACCTACTCCCCAAAATCCACAAGAAGGACTGTCCCAGCAGGCCCATTGTGTCAGCATGCTCCTGCCCCACTGAACTTATGTCCTCCTACCTTGATTCCATCCTTACTCCTCTGGTTCACTCCCTCCCCAGAGAAAGTGAGGACTGCAGATGCTGGAGATCAGAGCTGAAAAATGTGTTGCTGGAAAAGCGCAGCAGGTCAGGCAGCATCCAAGGAGCAGGAGAATCAACGTTTCGGGCATAAGCCCTTCACTCCCTCCCCACCTATATCTGGGATTCCTCTGATGCCCGGCGACACATTGACAGCTTTCAATTCGCATACCCTAACCACCTTCTATTCACCATGGATGTGCACTCTCTTTACACCTCCATCCCACACCAAGATGACTTGAAAGCTTTTTGCTTCTTTCTCGAAGAGGCCCGAACAATCTCCATCTACCACCACTCTCTTCCACCTGGCTGAACTTGTTCTCTCTCTCAACAACTTCTCCTTCAACTCATCCCATTTTCTCCAAAACAAAGGTGTAGCAATGGGTACCCTCATGGGTCCTAGCAATGCCTGCTTTTTCATGGGGTATGTGGAACATTCCTTGTTCCAGGCCTACCCGAGTCCCCTTCCAGAACTGCTTTATCGGTACATCGATGACTATTTCGGTGCGGCTTCATGCTCTCGTCCTGACCTGGAAACTTCATAAACTTTGCTTCCAGTTTCCATCCCTCCATCACCTTCACCTGGTCCATCTCCGACACTAGCCTTCCTCTCCTTGACCTTTCTGTCTCCATTTCCGGCAATAGTCTATCCACTAATATCCATTACAAGCCCATTGACTCCCACAGCTATCTGGACTACAGCTTTTCTCACCCTACGTCCTGTAAGGACTCTATCCCTTTCTCTCAGCTCCTTCGCCTCCACTGCATTTGTTCCGATGAGACCGCTTTCCAAAGTGGTGCTCTTAATATGTGCTCCTTCTTCTCCAACCGTGGCTTCCCACCTACAGTTGTTGACAGGGCTCTCGACAGCGTGCCGTCCATCTCCCGCGCCACAATCCTCACCCCCTCCCTCCCCTCCCAGAACAAGGATAGGGTCCCTTTTGTTCTCACCTTTCACCCCAACAGCCTTCACATGCAAAGAATAATCCTCCGTCATTTTCGCCAACTCCAACACAACGCCACCACTAAACACATCTTCCCTTCCCTCCCCCTGTCTGCATTCCGCAGAGATCGTTCCCTCTGGGACAACCTAGTCCACTCCTCCATCACCCCTAGCACCTTTCCCAACACACACGGCACCTTCCCATGCGATCGCAGAAGGTGCAACACCTACCCCTTTACCTCTTCCATGCTCACCATCCAAGGCCTCAAACACTCAATTTAAGATTACGAAGCATTTCACTTGGACCTCGTTCAATTTGGTCAATTGCATTCATTGCTGCCAATGTGATCTCCTCTATATCGAAGAGACAAAACGCCGACTGGGTGATTGCTTTGCTGAGCATCTTCGGTCTGTACGCAATCAGGTCCCGGACCTTCCTGTGGCTTGCCACTTCAACACACGATCCTGCTCCCATGCCCACATGTCTGTCCTTGGCCTGCTGCAATGTTCCAGTGAAGCTCAACGCAAACTGGAGGAACAGCATCTCATCTTCCGACTAGGCACGTTACAGCCTGCTGGTCTCAACACTGAATTCAACAACTTCAGATGATTATCCCATCTCAACCCCTCTGTTTTCATTCTGCTCCGTAATTTTATTTCATTAATTTTATTTTTTAATTTTTTTTTCATGGTTCTGTACCTCTTATTTCTTGATTGTCTCTCTTTCTCTCACTCCCCACTCTCTATTCACCTTTTTCCTCTCCTCTTCCCCCTTTGCTACCCTTCTCCCCCTTTTCCATTTTGCCTCTGCTTCACCCATCCCCCACATATATCACCTCTTTATTGCTACCTTTGCTTCTGGAGCCATGACTCACCTTCTCTCAGCCCAGTATAAATACCTCCCTATTTCTCCTTTTTTTTTAGCTTTGACAAAGGGTCAGTTAGACTTGAAACGTCAGCTTTTTTCTCTCCTTACAGATGCTGCAAGACCTGCTGAGATTATCCAGCATTTTCTCTTTTGGTTTCAGATTTCAGCATCCGCAGTAATTTGCTTTTATTTACATGAAGTACAGACTGGCAAAATGTAACATAATTCTGTTTGAATCTGGTCTCATAGATTGGCAATGGGTGAGCCTAATTACATCACTTCAAGTCTCTCTGCAACACCTTTGCAAGACAGCATTTCCCTGTCCTTACCTTGAAAAGACGGCACTGTTAAAATAAAGCAAGGGATACACCAACTAAGTATGACAGCAAATTTCATTACTATCATTCAAACTGATGGATCCGGATGACAGTGTCAACCATTTTGAGCATCATTCAAAGCCTGAAGAAGGATCATTTCCCTTAATTATAGAAATAAGGGGTTAGATAATGACATCACTGACAACATGCCAGAGTTCCCATTATGAATCCCAGCAGATAAAGTTCTGCATCAGGTGTGCAATATCAGAAAATGACTCTAGTGATGATTGTACCTGTAGGAAGGCAATTCCAAATGCAACGCCAGCAATAATTCCCATGTTTGTCTCCATGAAGCTGGTCACCAATTCATAACAGCCCTACAAATAAAAACAGTCAACAAGTTAATGGCATTTTCTATGTAATTCTTACTAACATATACTTATCAGCCCTATATGTGATGATCTACTTGAATTCTGACCATCCTTTTGCAAATACATGTCACATTCCTTCCTTTTGGCTTTCTCCCTCTTTGTGGATGATGTTTCTACTGATGCCAGCAATTACCTCATACTTTGCAATCATAGTCTGGTATTCTCTTGCCAAAGGGAGGAGCCAAAGGATGTGGTTTACTTGGACTTTCAGAAGGTTTTCAATAAAGTCCAACATAAGTGATTTGCACGTAAAATTAAATCACATGGTACTGACAACGATAGAGAACTAGTTGGTGTACAGCAAACAAAGTTGGAATAAATGGGTCTTTTTCCAAGTGTCTGCCAGTGACTACTGGGGTGCCTCAGGGATAAGTGCTTGGATCTCAACTATTCATAATATATATTAATGACTTAGTTGAGGAAACTAAATGTAATATCTCCAAGTGTGCAGATGTCACAAAGCTGGATGGGAGAGTGAGCTTTGAGGAAGATACAGAAATGCTTCTGTGTGATTTGGTTAAGTTTAGTGGCTGGCCAAATGCAAGGCAAATCATGAATAATATGGATAAATCTGAAGTTATCCACTTTGGCAGCAAAAACAGGAAGACAGATTATTATCTGAATGATGATAGATTGCACAAGGGGAAGGGTCAATCCTGGTTGCTGAAAGTAAGCAGGCAGCTGCAGCAGCCATTAAAGTAGCTAAATGGTATGTTGGACTTAATGGTGAAAGATTCAAGTACAGGAGCAGGGCATGTCTTGCTGCGATTGTACGGGCCCTTGGTAAGACCACACCTCGAGTATTATATGCATTTTTGGTCTCCTTGTCTGGGGAAAGATGTTCTGGTTATGGAGGAACAGAAGGTGTACCAGACTGATTCCTGGGATGGCAGGACTGACGTGTGAAGAGAGACTGGATCAGTTCGGATTATATTCACTGGAGTTTAGGAGGAGGAGGTGGGGAATCTCATTGAAAACTATAAACCTCTAACAGAACTAGAAGGGTAGATGGAGGATGGATGCTCCTGATGACTGGGGAGCCCAGAAACAGAGGTCACAGTCTAAGGATACAGGATTGGCCATTTAGAAATGAGATGAAGAGAAAGGTCTTCACCCAGAGTGTGGTGAACCTGTGGAATTCTCTGCCACAGAAAGTTGTTGTGGCCAATACACTGAATCATCAGCTGTGATCATATTGAAAAGCTGAACAAGTTTCAAGGGCTGAATTCCTTACTCCTCTCCTATTTTCTGTTTCAATATTTGTCAACCTCTCTGTTCTGCCGCCTCTTTTTGCTCACCTGTCGTAATTCCTCCTTCTTTGGCTTAGTGTCAAATTCCTGGAGAAGGGCTTATGCCCGAAACGTCGATTCTCATGTTCCTTGGTTGCTGCCTGACCTGCTGCGTTTTTCCAGCAACACATTTTCAGCTTAGTGTCAAATTTTGTCTGCTTCACTTCCTGGGTAATTCATGGTGGTTTTGCTTCACTATTGAAATGTATGTACTTGTTGCACAAAAATATGTTTTGGTTTACAATTTACTCCAAGTAGTTGTCTACTCTTAACAGGCAGTCTGAGCAAAGTCTTCACTCAAAGAAAACAAATTTCTTGCATCAATGTTTATAAACACTAAAACTGATTAACTATAACTTCAGGACAGCAGCAACAAGGGACTTACCATTTTATAGTAAAGGTCCTGAGAAATATTAGTCATTGGAAGTAAGATCACAGATTTTAGTCCTCCAAAGGGGAAGGGATGGTGTTGGATGGCATAAGAAACAATGTTCTGGATGTAGGTTTGCTCGCGGAGGTGTTTGGGTTTCTTTGGGTTGGTGATGCCATTTCCTGTAGTGATGTCATTTCCTGTGATGATTAAATGACATCACTAACTCAAAGAAACCCAAACATATAAATAGAAAGCAGGAGCCAGCAGCAGTGCTTTGCCCGGAGGCCCACTGAAGATGTTACCTAGTAGGGTGACGAAATGTTTGGAAATGAACCTTCTAGCTCAGCGAGCAAACCTATATCCAGGACCTCAACCTGAGCTACACATATTCTCAAAACTTGCTAAGAAGCAATGTATTTATATAGTTGGTTCTGCCATAATGCAGTAGTTCCATTCTTGTGCAATCCCATGTTAAGAAAATTGTGTAATATCAGCACCACCAAAACTAATGGGGCTGGATTAATTTTGTAACCAATACACACTTTAAAAGTTTGTGCTATAGAAACAGGTGCCTCAATTCGTCAATCGCGTTCTAGTGAATTTGCATTAACGAAACACACATTATAGCACAACAACCAGTATAGCAATAATCCTGGAGCTCCCTCCCTAACTCACTGAGGGTATTCCTACACCTGAAAGGCTGCAGCTGTTCAGGGAGGAAGCTCCCCATCACTTTCTCAAGGGCAATTATGGATGGGCAATAAGTACTGGCCTGGCCAATGACTTCCAAATCCCATGAACCAAAATAAAATCTAATAGTCATTAATTTTTCAGGATTTTGTACTGCACTCACTTCTGAGTCCAAAAACTGCATAATCAAGCACCACTAACTGACTTAGAACACAAATTTAGACTGTTGTTGTGAATAGATGGGAGTGAACGGACAGAATAAAAACAGGCAAACATAGCAAATTGCACAATACAAGCTGTGATAAAGTTTCTCTTCATTAGAATTTACATTCTCTGGCCATTTACAAACATTTGAATGCGGAACAAAAGTTGGCCATTCAGCCTTCAACCCTGCTCTGCTATTTCATAGGCTCGTGGCTGATCTGATTTTAACCTCAACTCTATATTCCTGTATATCCCCAATATTCTTTCATTCCTTTGGTCATCAATATTCTATCTAACTCAACCTTAAAAGATTCAGCATTTAAAGATTCAGCATCCCTTGCTTTTTGATGAAAGGAATTCCAAAGACTCTCAACCCTTTTGAGGGACTTATTTTCCCTCATCTCTGTATTAATTGGGTGCATCCTTATTTTTAAACTATGACCCCTTAGTTTTAAGTTCTCCCAGAAGGAGAAACATCCTTTCCACATCCACCTGATCAAGCCCTGTCAGGATCTTATGTTTCAATTAAATTACCTCTGACTGTTCTAAATGCCAGAGAATACAGGGTTAGCCTGTCTAGCCTTTCCTCATTGTGTTTTCTGCTCATTCCAGGTACTGGTTTAGTAAACCTTGTCTGAACTACTTCCAATGCATTAACAGCCTTTATAAATACAGGGACCATTACTGTACATAGTACTCCAGATGCAGTCTCATGAACAACTGAAGCATTACCTCCCCAGTTATGCATTCAATTTCCCTTGCAATAAAACAAAAACAACATTCTGTTAGCTTTCCTGAGTTCATTGCTTTAATCCTCCCACTGAGCAGTAGTTCCCCAACTCTAAAACTATAGCACTGAGCATTTCTGACAGTCCCTATCTTTAAGATAATTGATTAGATTTTTCTGTTACAGTTCATGATTGCCACAGTATGGTGGAGGAAGGAAAGTAGGCAGGATCATTCATGAATATTTTCTACATTAAAATTAATGGGCATAAGACAGCAATGTCTCTGTGTCTTGGCTAAGTGGTCTTTCTTTCTGGCCACTTACTTGAACAGGAAAATCCTGAAATGTCAGACAGGAGTTCTTCCTGCCTTTTCAATTGGACACTTAAAATTTCAAGTTTGGAGGAGCAGGAAGTTCTCTCAGTATGTTAAAATTCTTTGCTCAAAAAATAACAGATGAATTGTTTTTTTATGGAACGTTGTCTGTAGTTTACATGCTCTATAAAGCTGCATTACTGTGACTGCACTTTTAATATCATTTATTGGTTGTAAAGTGAGTTAGGTTATCGGAAGATGAGCACAATCTTTAGTGAAAATTTATTTCTTTATTATGTTTCATTTCCTTTGTGTATTTAAAACTAAAAGTAAATTATGCACAAAATTCAAGTTGCAAGTGCAGTAAGACTTCTCAAACTCCCCATGTGTCTATACCTGTTGGTAGACTTTAGTGGCAGCAATAGTCATGTTCCGTAAATCCTCTGGGTTACAGTCACTGCTGTTTATACAACAACTCCGAGGAAAGCTGTGCTCAGGCCAGTAGGTGCTGGTGATCCAGTTTGTGTAGTTCTGCACACCACAGCAGCGCAGCTGCAAAAGAGAGACATTTGACTTGTACAAGTGTGATTTTGCTGAGAGCAAGAGAAAGAAATAAAGTAAAAACAATGAGAGAGACATAGACAGGAGAAAAGGATAGGGAAAAAACAAAGAAAATCTGGATTCATAAAACATTAAACATTATGTTAATTGTTGTTTAATTAACGGAGTCTTTGATTTTCCCATCAGTGATAAAATACAGATAATCAATGCAAACCTCAAAGAAAGCTGCCCACAAATCCTATTGGCCTCAGTGTTGCTGCATTCCCATTGGGAATTTGATTCTGGCACCAACTATAGGGAATGGCTGAGCTTCTGTACAGCCAACCTGAAATGAATCATTGTACCACAGACTGGCAGGTGAGAGTCTCAGGCATACTTGAACCTCATTTATATAAACATTGTCAAATATTCAATCATTCAAAATGAAAGTTAGTTTAAAAGTATAGGTTGAGATTTCTGACTCTCTCGTGACCATTGTTTTCAGCAGAATTGGTACAGCAGAGGTTCTGCCATATGCTGATCTTTCTTGTATCCATCCAGTTTCCTACCAAAATGGCAGGATATGCGATATCCAATATACATAAACATTTTGTAATGACATAATTTATAGAAATACATCATCCAATGTATAAATTGTTAATCGTGCACTAGAAAAACTGGATGAAGGGGACACCTCTTTACTCCTGGCATCCACAGCAGCAATGGGTAACCTAGAGGCTATTTAAATGTAATTGTTCAAAGTGCTTATGTAATCAAACCAATACAAACAAATCAGTGATTAAATGCCAAAACATTGACATTTTTTCTTGACTTACACCAGCATTAGAGTGTAAAGACCAGTGTCTTTTTATTTCTGTTTTCATTGTGGATTGAAATGAGAAAAGAATGGTTTGTAAAACAAAGGATTGCTGTGTAGTTTGAAAGCAAGTAATTATACATTCATTCTGAAAGCTATTTGTACAGCTGGCAGTTACAGCAGACTAACTCAAGCTGATGGGTTGTGTATAGATGGAGCTCTGGTTGGCAAGAAGTTCATTGGTCTATGGACCAGTGACCAGTTATTGATGATAAAGGCCTTCTGCCTACCAATAACCTTGTGATAGTTTCTTGAGTAATTGAGCAGCTTGGAACTAGGAACAAGATACAGAGAAGCAGTCTGGTCTCCACCATTCTGTGCAAGAAGCCATTTTAAACCTGGAGAAAACCAGTTCAATTTTCCTTCAGCCGTTGCTGTAGGCTATGGTTTAATTGGTAAGTTAAAAAAAAACTTTATTACAAGTTTACTAGTCACTCTATGCCTCTTGCAACCCAGTGAAAGCATCTAGAGAAGAACAACTGTGAATTAGAGTTTTCACCAGCCCCAGAATCACCCAAGAAACTCTTGTGAACAGGAATCACGGAACTTTTTTTCCAAATTTCCCTTCTGGCCATAATCCATGTATTTTCCTATCTGTGGTGTGTTGGTGTGTGTAAGGGGAAGTTTACAAGAGAATTAGAGGTTTAATTAGTAAGGTTGTATGCTGATGGTTTATAATTTTTTTTTACCTGCAGCTTGAGTCTATTTGTAAGACTCCTCCACTCTTTCCCTTGCCTAACCCTGGGTACCCTCTTTTTTTGCCCTATTAGTTATTCAGCTTATATTCAACTTTTTCAAAATCTCTAGTACAGGGATTTATCTGATATAAGTAAGTACAGTACTGAAATGAAAGAGCAGTGAAGGGATATACCAGTAAACAAAGTGTAACTACATGTAGACAAGCTTTCAGATCTGGTTTCAACGTTTACAGTTATGCTTTTTGTCTATTACAGCCCAATATTTTTGTAATAATCCTTGCCGAACTCATAGGAAGAGAACTAATTACACTTGACACAGTAGTTATAAATGACTTACACTATTCTGTACGTCATCCACTGCATGACTTTGCTCGTCTTTTCCATTGTAATTATGAACAGCATCTGTGTAAGTCTTGAAAAAGATGTCCTTGATCTGAGAAAAACAGAACAATATTTAGTACTTGTACAAAAAATGCTATTGTTCGTATTGTACTGAACGAATTGCACTTATAATAGTCTAAAATGTTCCAAAGCACACACAGCTGGATCAGCAAATTAAATAGGAAGGAAGAGGGGTTAAAAGATGCAACCTAAAACCCAGTTAAAGAAGTTATGAAAAGGACTTAAGATAGGCAGAGAAAGTAACACAGAAGAATTGAGAAGGAGGAATTCCACAATATAACTGGCAGAAGGGACTGCTCCTGATGGTGAAATGGTGACTGGGGATGGGATGAGAGGGGGGACAGTGTGTAAAAAGTCTGCAGTTTTACATAATGATCTCTGTCATTTCACAAAGAGGATGAAACTGAAACATTGTTTCATATATTTCTCATGCTTGTTTTGCAGCAAATACATTGCAAATAAAGTAGACAATTAAGATAACACAGATATTTGCAATACCTGATGAAAATACAAGAACAAGATAAAGGATTCACGATCTTAGATCCTAATTCAAGTAAGATTACACACAAACTTACCTCATGTCGGAACACAAATCCTGAAATGCCAGCCACCAACTCTGCCAAGAATACCAAGGAGAGGAACATGGCATACTGCAAACAGAGAAGCAATGGTCTAGATGTTATTGACCTTAAACATCATTAACAAGGTAAACCCAAAAGTACGTTGAAAGGGATTCCTGCTTCTGCTAAACTATGTACTCAAAAATAAAATGCGGTAGCACCTGAACTCAGAAGTTACAAATAGAAATCAAAAAGATAAACATCAAGGCTTTGATTTTTCACTGAAAAGATGCCTTGCACCTACTTTTCTCTGCTCTGCTGAACAAAAAGATCTTGGAGTGCAGGTTCATAGTTCCTTGAAAGTGGAGTTCAGGTGGATAAGGTAGTGAAGATCGCACTTAGTTTACTTTCCTTTATTGGTCAGAGTATTGAGTACAGGAGTTGGGAGGTCATGTTGCAGCTGTACAGGACATTGGTTAGGCCACTTTTGAAATATTGTGTGCAATTCTGGTCTCCTTCTTATCAGAGGGATGTTGTGAAACTTGAAAGGGTTCAGACAAGATTTACAAGGATGTTGCCAGGGTTGGAGGGTTTGAGCTATAGGAAGAAGCTGGGGCTGTTTTCCTTGGAGCGTCAGAGGCTGAGGGGTGACCTGAGAGAAGTTTATATAATCATGAGGGGCATGCATAGGGTAAATGTACAAGATATTTTCCCTGGGGTGGGGGAGTCCAGAACTAGAAGGCATAGGTTTAGGGTGAGAAGGGAAAGATTTCAATGGGACCTAAGCAGCAATGTTTTCACACAGAGGGTGGTGCATGTATGGAATGAGCTGCCATGGAAGTGCTGGAGGCTGGTACAATTACAACATTTAAAAGGATGGGTATATGAATATGGGATATGGGCCAAGTACTAGCAAATGAGACTCGATTAGGTTGGGATATCTGGTCAGCATGGACGTGTTGGACCTAAGGGTCTGTTTCTGTGCTGTACATCTCTATGACTCTACTTTAGGGATAAAGGCCTTTATGCTCCATAAATTCATAATTTTGGAAACATGTTCATGTGCATCTGTAAAAGGAAAAGACAAATTTGTAAAATACAAGAGCCTGGCTCAGAGAACCTACAGATGTTACTGAATTTCCAAGTTTATTTATTTGTTTGTAGTTGCATTGGCAGTTTTTCTTTATAATAGTTTGGACCGGTAGCTTTTTCCCTCTCAACCTCTTCCTGAGAACATAGTTTGTGTTCAGTAAAATTAAGGAATTGCTTCTTGAAAAGAGTCATCCTGTCATCTTCTAGCCTGCTTGTAGGTTGCAATCCCATGAGAATATGTGCAAGCCAGTGTGCTACAATCTGCCACTGTACTATGTTTTATTGGAAAAGATGGAAGAAAATGCACAACTCCAATCTACTTACACTCTCACATTTCAATTCTCACCAGCCCCCACCATCTTCACTGGAGTGTCAGACTTGACAAGATGCACGAATGTCCTGAACTACTTGTCTGACCTGCCCAGCTCCTTTTCCACCTATCCACTCCACCCTCTCCTCCCTGACCTATCACCTTCATCTCCTCCCCCACTGACCTATTGTACTCTATGCTACTCTATCCCCACCCCCACCCTCCTCTAGCTTATCTCTCCACGCTTCAGGCTCTCTGCCTTTATTCCTAATGAAGGGCTTTTGCCCGAAATGTCGATTTTGCCTGTCTTCGGATGCTGCCTGAATTGCTGTGCTCTTCCAGCACCACTGATCCAGAATCTGGTTTCCAGCATCTGCAGTCATTGTTTTTACCTCGTTGATTTTAACCCTACTGCGAATCCTCTTGCAAGGATGCCTGCCTTGAAGAAGTTTTCCTCCTCTCTCTACAAGAATCTCAGGGAGTCTCTCTCCCACTGCAACTCCCAGGTCATTTCCTCTGCCCTGAAGCTCTTCAACCATGTCCTGAAACAAACCCGCTACTACAGCCACATTTGCTTACTTGTCTGACCTGCCCAGCTCCTTTTCCACCTATCCACTCCACCCTCTCCTCCCTGACCTATCACCTTCATCTCCTCCCCCACTGACCTATTGTACTCTATGCTACTCTATCCCCACCCCCACCCTCCTCTAGCTTATCTCTCCACGCTTCAGGCTCTCTGCCTTTATTCCTGATGAAGGGCTTTTGCCCGAAACGTCGATTTTGCCTGTCCTCGGATGCTGCCTGAATTGCTGTGCTCTTCCAGCACCACTGATCCAGAATCTGGTTTCCAGCATCTGCAGTCATTGTTTTTACCAAGATGCACGAATGACTGGTTTCAAATTTCATTACATTAGCAGATGAACAGAATTGCAAAATTGATTTTATCAAATGTGATATACAGCTCCAATAATTGTCCGTTCAATGAAAGTGCTTCGAGGTATGTACAATGCTCATGTTCAATGCAGCAAAACTGTGTGTCACTTACGAGTTTCAACATCCATGGACTTCCACGACATGTTGCAAAACAACCAAAGAGGCCAAAGACAACAATGGTAGTGCCAGTCCCAATGAGTACGTAAGGGGCATTTGTGGAATTCTCAGCGACGAGTGAGATATAAGTACCTAAGGTGAGTTTACCCCATACTCCAACAGCCAATAGGACAACACCTGTGATCTGCAAAAGAAGAAAACATCTGTCAACAACCACTTTAAAAAAGGACTACCTTTCACTTCTTAAGGATATAACATTCTGAAAGAGAACAGAAAAAAATCTGAAACTCCATTTATGTGAGAATAAAACAATACTTAGGGAGAGCCGGAGATGTGTTGCGGGAAAAGTGCAGCAGGTCAGGCAGCATCCAGGGAACAGGAGAATCGACGTTTCGGGCATAAGCCCTTCTTCAGCTTTTCCAGCAACACATCTCCGGCTCTGATCTCCAGCATCTGCAGACCTCACTTTCTCCTCAATACTTAGGGAGAGACAAGCCGTAATGTAACTCGAATGCTTCAAATTCTATGTCCTGTGGATGGTACAACATGCAACCACATCTACACAAGGCTGGGGTTGTCTGGGACAACCTAATTTAAGTGGTGAAGAAATAACTGGTCTTTTACGGACTAACAGAAATGATAATTTGTGTTCAGGCAGATGTTTCTCCCTCCTAATGAAAGAGTAGGAAAATGCTATTTGGAGGCAGTGATCCCAGCATTCAGAATACAAGTGAATTATGAAAAATTGAGCCACACTACAGCCTCAAATTGCCGGTATAATGTTTAATTATTGATAGAGATCTGATGACATATTTTGGCTTTTTAAAAAAATTATTAATTTGTGAATAATTCTACACTGGGCTACCAAAATTGGCTTTTAGCATTAGAACATGACTTTTTGGTGTGATCATATACTGGCTGCTTTCATGCTTATTGGCTGCCTGCCAACAGTGTGCAATTGTCTATGGAGAATGTGGTGCTGGAAAAGCACAGTATATCAGGCAGCATCCTGCTCCTTGGACTCTGATCTCCAGCTTCTTCAGTCCTAACCTTCTCCCTGCAATTTCCCTATGCTTATTTTGTAGTGCATTTCTGATATTCTACCTAAGCAAAGACTGCAGTGATGTTAAATTTGCAGAATACAAGCAGCATTCTTTGAATAATGCAAGAATCATACACCTTACAGGAGCTTTTGGCTGAAGAAATGGGTTGCTATGATACATAGATATGTATAAATGGAGACTGAATGGAGCCTCAGGGCCATTTAAACCGTGAAAAACAAGGGAATATGATTCTGGTAATTTTGTCCTCATTTTTGTTGATTTATTGATCCAGAGGTTGAGAGTAGTGCATTTTGCTCAAGTCTCATGTACATTTCATGCAGCACTTTGCTTTTTCCTTTTACTAAATGAAGTAATCAATTCTAAATTATTCCAATGAGTGAATGATGAATGTACATTGGCTGAAATCTTGATTAATGTTAATTCACCCTCATAGCTTCATGAAGAGCGTAGTTTGCACCTACAATCTCAAGTCAGTGGAATAAAAGTGAGAATAAATGACTGATGATCAGACCAGATGGGACTAAGAAATATCAAGTAACAACTAAACTCTTTGAACTTTAAACAAAAAGAAAATACAAAATAATACATTGATGTTGATGTCATATTTTGTAATGATGGTTCTTGCAACAGAAAGCTAGCAGTGCAAGCACTTTGCTAGAAAATGTTTGGAATGCTTTTTCCTTGTGTTCAGCAAATGTGATCACATGAAGGTGTAATATGTTAGACACGTCCGCAAATAAGACGTTCTGATGGCAGTTAGTTTATATCTTTAAATGTAAAGAATGAATGTATTTGTATAAGTTTCACAGATGAAAGACATGAACAGCAGTGATGCAGGATGACTCCTCCCTTTAAGGCTGCTCCAGATAACTTGTATGCCCTTGTAATGATCTTTGTAAAGGTCGCAGCCAATACCACACAAGATAATGGTTTACATTATGCTGATAAATGCTGGGTGAAACAATCGCCAGATGATGTGTCAGGACTCCAACCTGACATAGCAGTTTTGGCCACATCTGTTGTAGTAGGAGACAATGAACTGAGTAGGTGCACAGTGTCACCTGTTTTCTCTGGGCTGTCTTCTTGTTCCTGTTTGTCTATGTTTCAAACAGTCAACCTTCAGAGGTCACAGCTGTCAGCTAATGTCTCTCAATTGTCAGTGTCCATGCCCACTATCGTCATATCTCACTTGCAAGTGTTCTTGAAGTAGGGATGTGGATGCCAAGAGGTTTTGTCTCAGTAGCCCATTCACTGTACAAAGAATAATTGAGTATTTGGCCGTTATCCATCCAGTGAATGCGATTGAGTTGGTGCAGATGACATTGGTTTAGCAATGAGAATATGCTGGGGGAATCAGCTCATTTCAGGACCTCCAAACTGGTGACCTTGCCCTGCCAAGAGATGTTAAGGATATGTCTGACACTGTGAAGATGGAAACCAGTCAGCCTTTTTACTCCTGCCTAGCATATATTACCCAGGTTCCACCATTGAAGAAGAGTGTGCTGAGGATGCAGGTTTGGTAGACTTGCAGTTTGGTGTTTTCAGTCAGGTTGCTCTTATTCCATGCTCCCTTACTCAGTTTAGACATAACAGCTACAACATTTGTAATGGGGGAGGTGATGGCATCATGGCAACATCACTGGACCAGTAACTCAGAATCCCCAAACTAACTTTCTCAGGGCTGAGATCAAATCTGGTTTTATGGTGACACATAACTACTGTTAACTGTCTTAAATACCGATCTGGTTCACTAATATCTGTTGGAGAAGCAAGTTTGCCATCCTTACCTAGTTTGGTCTAATCTGACTCTAGTTCTACAGCAGATTTATTCTCAACAGTCCTCTGGCCAATTAGAGATAGGCAATAAGACCTAGCCAATAATGTCCACATCCAAAGAAAAAAAAGTTTTAAAATAGCATTAATTTCACCTTCAAGTGGAAGTATGGCCACTACCCTCTTGGACAATAGTTATCTCAACAATAAACAAGGCTTGAACCCCAAATATTCTGAATTGCAATCCTTGTTTTACATTTTTCCAATAACAAACCACTGGAGTAATGGGCACTGACTGGTAAGCAATAGTTCCTTCAAAGATCTGATTGTCTGATATAAGTGCCTGACCAGTACCACAGAGATACTGGCTCTTCGTGTAACCCGGAAAGTGAAAAAACAATTATCTGACACTTCTCACCCAAACTCTGACAATGCAGCTTTGATTAAATATTCCTTTATGAATGCATTGCATTGTTTCAGAGTAATCAATTATTCCATCTAAAAATTTTAACATAACCCATCTGCACATTTTTAAACAAAATATTGCGATACTTTTGAAATAATATTCTGACAATACTGCTTATTTAGCACAACTCTGGTAGTGGCCCAGGTATGTGTGACTTCAAATAAACCAATTATTTTTGAGTGTTTAGGAACAACAAATTTCTGGTGTAAGGTTTCTTTTCTGTACTGCACAAGGTAGAACATATGAATATGTTGAACATTGGTGTCTAAGCATGAAAAGACACTTCCGAGGTCTAGATTTCACAAAATGCTGAATTGGAAATTGACAATAAACCCTACAGTAATTTCAAAGATCATTTTCAACCAGTATTGAAAAGTTAGGGAAGAACACAATGCATCTTACAGTTTGCTCACCATTATATGACAGTTTAAAAGGACATGGTCTAGTGGAATGGCATTAGCAACTAGCTTTTTAATTTGCATGTACTGGACAAACAGTAAGATCTGAATGTCCCAATAGTGTGCATCAGTGGAACTCCCGAGAATGCTCTAAAAGATTGACGCTTGCGGAATTTAAATTGTCCTTCTATTAAAGAGATCCAATTCCACCAGTGCTGCTGGCATCTACTAAACATGGCTTTCCTGTGCTGCATTTTATACTATATTAAGAAAACAAGCCCAAGATGCACCAGACAAAAACCAAAGAACTGTAGATGCTGGAAATCTGAAATAAAAACAGAAATTGCTGGCAAACATCAGCAAGTCTGGCATCATCTGTGGAGAGCAAACAGAGCCAACATTTTGGGTGCAGGATTTCTGGAATCAAAGCAATAATTCTGCTTTCTCTCATAGTTACTGCCAGACCTACAGCTCCATTACCTTTAAAAGTTTCTCCAACAGTTTCTGTTGTCGTTAAAAATTTGGCATGTGACTAAACACATCAATCCTATTTCATTGATGAAATAAAGCAAACCTTTTGGTTTCGTACAGTCTGCTGCTATTTCAAACAATATTAGTGTGAGCATTAATTGAAGGTTTAAAGGGATCCACTGGCTAGCTCCGTGAATTTTCTATACTTTGGCACCATCTAATGGAGCTCATTTGTAATTACTTTGCACCTCGTGAATGCTTCAACACATCTAACATTTGAAAAGTATATAATTCTCAATCTAATCTGATTTTAAATTGAAATGTTCTTGCAGCGCCTAGAATTAAAAAAAAAACTGAAATTTGAGATAACTTCACAATAATAGCTAGCACTTGATACTGTAGACTAGACTTTTAATTTTTTGAAATCTTTTTTCTTTTACTGGGATGGAAAAGTAACAATCTGCATGGATATGCATAAACACACAAAAAAAGAGTACTACAAACACATTTTTGTAATATTGGATAACAACTGAATGAATACAATAGAGTAGAATGAATAGTTAATTGTGGGAGCAGTAGAGATTTAGCTATATGTTTGATGGTGATGGAATTCTGTTAGTTTATTATGCTGTATTTTGTTTTTCAAGAAAAAATGATTACTGAGTACATTGTATTATGGGAAATGATATTTTTCAACTAACAATCATGATAGTGTAATGGTAAGCCACAACATTTTGAAATAGCTAATCAGTGTCTGGATTGTTCAGTCTGTTTTCAGCAGATAACCCTGCATGGGAACTGGATAGGAAACTGAAATGTGTGGGTATAGACAAGATAGTATACAAGTGCCCTTGTAATATTTCACATGCCTTGAATATCTGAAAGCCTTGGAAGCAACAGCAGACTCCCAAGGTCAAGTAGTTATCAGAAATGGAAATAATTTTTATGCTGTTGAAAAGCTACAAATTGAAAGTACATACAGATAAGAGGCATAAGAATCTACATATTATTTCTGCAGGAAAGGAAATTTCTGGTTTGAACTTTCCACCACAGTAGCATAGCTGGCACTGAAATAAGAGAGGGTATTAAAGAATTTGGGATGAAGTTAAAAAAGAAATTTTGAATGTTATACCTCTCAATGCAGAGTTAATGGGCTGAATTCAGTCTTCACAATAGGGGCTAAAGGTGGGCGGCGGTGATGGTGGCAACTCAGAGAAGCATTTTGTCAGTTGCACTCAATCAACTGGTTGCTGCCAGGGAGATTGCCAGAAAATAACTGAGCTGTGGTGGCTCAGTTGCGCCATCAGGAGAAGTGGCCAATGCTGGGACTGCTCAGAGAAGAAAAGCATGCAATGGATTGACAGTGGCACTCTTAAATGTTGATAAGTGGAGTCTATGGTCTCTGAAGATAATCAGAAAGGCCCCAAAGAGGGGGTTGGTGAGGGCAGGTAACTTTATTTGTTGTGAGGGAACACCTCCATAGGCCAAAGAATGCCTGAATTGGAGAGAGGCCGGGAGGCAGCTAGGATTCAGCTGGTAGTCTCCTCACCTGCTAGATTTGCGCATCATTAATGTAAAATGCCAGCAAACAGTGGGTCAGGACACAAGAATTAGGAGCAACAGTGTGCAATTTGGCCCTTTAATTCTATTGAATGCTCCTCCATTCAAAAAGATCACCTGACCTCAACTACAGAATTTTGCCCTCTCCCTGTAACCTTTCAACTTACTATTAATTAAAGATTTGTCTATCTCCTTCTTAAACTTATTCAGTGTCCTAGCATCCATTGCACTCTGGGCTAGTGCACTCCACAGTTTCACAACCCTTTGCAAAAAGTAATTTCGATTCATTTCTGATTTAAATCTAGTACCTCTTATACTAAAACTAAGACCTCTCATTCTAGATTGCTTCACATGAGGAAATATCCTTTCTAGATCTATTCTTTTAGTGCTCATTAGGATGTTATATACCTCAATTAGTCTCTTATTTCTCTAAACTCTAGACAGTAAAAGCTTAAACTACTTAATCTCAACCCCTCAACTTCGGAATTAACCTCTGTGGTGCTGTACCAGTTACATCTTACCAACCAGAAAAAGAACTTAGTTGGCTTCTTAATTGGCTTAGTGGCTTCTAGATGGGACAGTCATTTTGCATCTTATCTGCCGGTATTAGCAAGATGGCATGCTGTAACAGCTCCCCCCTCCCCCACCCCAACAACCTTCCTGCACTCACCCAAACCTGATGTGGCTGTGTTTTGGTTAAGAAAGTTGCCTCAATGTGGAATGCTGTCATTTTGTTCTGACCAGTGTCATTGCTGTGCTGATACATCTGAAATCTGTCAAAAATGTGTTTAAATTGATTTTCTGTATGTATATATATATTAGTGCCTGATCTTACATGCCTGAGGCTGTTTCACTAAATGAAACAGTACATTATCTACTAACTCAGAGGTTCAGACAGCAAAGTAGCACTGTGAGCTGCAGGGTTACAACCTGATGTGCTGGAGGGAGAGTTTGGATTGATGGCAGGTCACTGTGATAGGTGTTATTCAGGTTCAAGTGTCACTTGAAAGAACAGTGGAGAAATACTATGAGTTACTCTTTAGAAGTCTTTAGAAATTTCCCCTTTTAAGGCCATTTAAACCAGGCTTCTCAAAATAGCAGCGCATTTGCAGATTGTTCCACTGCAATTAGTTCCTGACGAGGTTCTGTTTTGTGTTATTAGCACATTGGCACACCAGAATCTTACAGATAGCTTCTGTCATTTGTATGGCACTGGGCTTATTCAGATTTTAATTACACTACTGTACAATGTGCAGATATTCAAAACCATACATTACATAACCTGCATGAACTTAATTCAAATTTACAGTAAACATTTACACTTGGAATACTGCGTGCAATTCTGGTCTCTCTCATGTAGGAAGGATGTTGTGAAATCTGAAAGGGTTCAGAAAAGATTTACAAGGATGTTGCCAGGTTAGAAGATTTGAGCGATAGAGAGAGGCTGAATTCTGGGGCTATTTTCCCAATTGTCAGAGGCTGAGGGGTGACGTTATAAATGTTTATAAAATCAAGAATGGCATGGATAGGATAAAAACAAGGTATTTTCCTTGGGGTTGAGGAGTCAAAAACTACAGGGCGTAAGTTTAAGGTGAGAGAGGAAAAATTTAAAAGGGACCTAAGGGGCAACGTTTTCATGCAGAGGGTGGTGCATGTATGGAATGAGCTGCAAGAGGAAGTGGTGGAGATTGAAACAATTACAACATTTAAAAGGCACCTGGATGGGTATATGAATAGGAAGGGTTTAAAGGGATATGGGCCAAGTGCTGGCAAATGGAACTAGATTTATTTAGGCTATCTGGTCAGCATAGATGAGTTGGACTGAAGGATCTGTTTCTATGCTGTACATCTCTATGATTCTATGACTTGTATTTAAAACAAGCAAATCAGTGAATTTTTGATGTATAATTAACTAAGTATCCCAAAAACCAAGAATATGTTTTAAAACTCTAGTCTAAGTTGCTTTTAAAAAGAGTAATTTCTTGACACTCCAATTTGAACGTACAGAAGTGATATCAAATTTAATAAAAAACAGAAAATGTTGGAAATAGTCAGTGGATCCAATGGCATCTGTGAAGAGAGAGGCAGAGGTAACGTTTCAGGTTGTGGCCATTTTCTCTCCATTGATGCTGCTGGAGCTGCAAAATATTTCCAGCATTTTCAGATTCTTTTATTTCAGATTTCCCACCTTTCTTTGAGATTAATGTGTTTGTAACTAAATGAGCCCTGCAAACCAGGATCATTTTAACTGATTCCAGCTAATCAGACAGAGGTTCTACAACAAGCCTCAGTCATTTTGAGATTAAAAAATTGGCAGGGCACATAAAATCGAGGAATTGCCCTTCCAAAAATACTGTTATTCAGTGATCCACGTTGCTCCTGAGGTGTATGCGTATGTGTGCATGTGAGGTGAGGATTGAATCACAATAATGCGATTACCCCATGGTTAAAATCACTTTGCAGTATATTTCAGTGAGTCTGCTGAAAACAGCAAGAGGCTCTGGTTCCAGACGAGCAACACTAAAATGGGAGAAAGAAACATCCCGCAAGTAAAAATTAATGCTAAGAGAAAGCAAGTATTTATATAAAGGCAATTAAGCAAATGTGTACTGTAGCGTGCTTGCACATATGTAAGGAATTTACAGTTGAGATTAAAAGTTACTTGGCCTTCCTTCATTTGATTTATTCCAGAACCACAAGTGGAGTTCTAAATTAAGGGTCAATTTGTTAAGAGTTTTGAATGTTTAAGAAAACTTATTCCCTCATCCAAACAGTTAGGTCTAGTAAGACTTTGTGTTCCACCAAGAGAAAACAATGAACTTTCTCACAACCGGTTCAGATATTATTCTCTACTTGTGCAGAATAAACTAATCCCATGTGGTAAGCAATGATTTACAATTACTTGGTTTTTCAAGTGAGCATGCAGAGTCCGCGATTGTCTCTTAACAAAAATGAAAGTCAAATTATAACTAACCCCTTGAGGTCTTCTGATAATATTCTGTTGTTTTCCTGAACAATTCAGGAAGGATCATTTTATCTGGGAGAGGTCCTATTTGAATCTGATGGAATTCACTTGCTGCAACAATATGTGGTGTGTTGTTTCATGATGGAAGCAGCCACTAAACAGGACAAGAATTTTGTGCAGAACTCATTTGTGAAGCCTACCTTCAAGTAACACTGCTGACTGAATTGGATTTCAGAAAAAGTTCAGTGTACCTGCAATTCTGAAGTAATAATGACTTGTTAAGTCTGCTAGTAGAATAAGCTCACCTTTCAGTGTCGCCTTTACTGCACATAATAAACATTGGAGATTATAAACTTAAAAACTTGAAAATCAAACAAAACTACATTGTACCAACTCTTAGTACTCAGTGGTTAGCACTGCTGCCTCACCGCACCAGGGACCTGGGTTTGAATCTAGCCTCGGTTGACTGTGCGGAGTTTGCACATTCTCCCAGTGTTTGCATGGGGTTCTGCTGAGTGTTCTGGTTTCCTCCCACAGTCCAAAGATGTGCAAGTTAAACATAGAACACAGAACAGTACAGCACAGTACAGGCCTTTCGGCTCTTGATGTTGTGCAGGCCTTTTGTCCTGCTTTAAGATCAAACTAACCTACATGCCCTACATTTTATTATCATCCATGTGCCTATAAAAGAGTCTCTTAAATGTCCCTAATATCTCTGATTCTACTACCACTGCTGGCAAGGCATTCCACGCACCCATCACTCTGTGTAAAGAACCTACCTCTGACATCTCCCCCAAAATCTTCCTCAAATCACATTAAAACTATGCCCCCTTGTGTTAGATATTTCAACCCTGGGAAAAAGTCTCTGGCTACCCATTCTATCTATGGCTTTCATCATCTTGTACACCTCTACCAAGTCATAGAGGCATAAAGATGTGCAGCACAGAAACAGGCCCTTCGGTCCAACTCTACCGTGCTGATCAGATATTTTAACCTAATCTAGTCCCATTTGCTAGCACTTGGTCCACATCCCTCTAACCCCTTCCTATTCGTATACCCATCCAGATACCTTTTAAATGCTGTAATTAGCCTCCACCATTTCCTCTGGCAGCTCATTTCATATATGCACCACCTTTTGCATGGAAAAGTTGCTCCTTAGATCTCTTTTAAATCTTTCCCCGCTCACTGTAAAACTATGCCATCTGGTTCTGGACACCGCCCACCCCAGGGAAAAAGACTTTGCCTATTTACCCTCTCCATGCCCCTTCTAATTTTATAAACCTCAATAAGGACACTGCTCAGCCTCCGACGCACCAGGGAAAACAGCCCCAGCCTGTTCAGCCTCTCCCTGTAGCTCAAATCCTCCAAGCCTCGCAAAATCCTTGTAAATCATTTCTCAATCCTTTCAAGTTTTACAACATCCTTCTGATAAGAAGGAGACCAGAATTGCACATAATATTCCAACAGTGGCCTAATCAATGTCCTGTACAGCTGCAACGTGACCTCCCAACTCCTGTACTCAATACTCTGACCAACAAAGGAAAGCATACCAAACGCCTTCTTCACTATCCTATCTACCCACGACTCCACTACCTGCACTCCAAGATGTCTGTTCAACAACTCCCTAGGACCTTACCATTAAGTGTGTAAGCCCTGCTCTGATTTGCCTTTCCAAAAGGGTGGCATGATACCTCACAGCGCCAGGGACCTGGGTTCAATTCCAGCCTCGGGGACTGTCTGTGTGGAGTTTGTACATTCTCCCTGTGTCTGCGTGGGTTTCCTCTGGGTGCTCCAGTTTCCTCTGGCTGCTCCGGTTTCCTCCCACATTCCAAAAGATGTGCAGGTTAGGTGAATTGGCCATGCTAAATTGCCCATAGTGTTAGGTGCATTATGTAGGAAAATAAGTCTTGGTGGGTTACTCTTCGGAGGGTTGGTGTGGACTTGTTGGGCCAAAGGGCCAGTTTCCACACTGTAGGGAATCTAAAAAAAGTGCAGCACCTGACATTTATCGAAATTAAACTGCCACTCCACAGGTCATTGGACCATCAGATCAAGATCCCATTGTAATTTGAGGTAATCTTCACTGTCAGGAGGCATGGGATTGAGGGAAATTTGGCCAATTGGATAGAAAACTGGCTAACCGGTCGAAGTCAGAGAGTGGTGGTAGATGGTAAATATTCAGCCTGGAGCCCAGTTACAAGTGGAGTTCCGCAGGGATCAGTTCTGGGTCCTCTGCTGTTTGTAATTTTTATTAATGACTTGGATGAGGGAGTCGAAGGGTGGGTCAGTAAATTTGCAGATGATACGAAGATTGGTGGAGTTGTGGATAGTGAGGAGGGCTGTTGTCGGCTGCAAAGGGACTTAGATATGATGCAGAGCTGGGCTGAGGAGTGGCAGATGGAGTTCAACCCTGCCAAGTGTGAGGTTGTCCATTTTGGAAAGACAAATAAGAATGCGGAATACAGGGTTAATGGTAGGGTTCTTAGTGAGGTGGAGGAACAGAGGGATCTTGGGGTCTATATTCATAGATCTTTGAAAGTTGCCACTCAGGTGGATAGAGCTTGTAAGAAGGCCTATGCTGTATTAGCGTTCATTAGCAGAGGGATTGAATTCAAGAGTCGTGAAGTGATGTTGCAACTGTACAGGACTTTGGTTAGGCCATATTTGGAGTACTGTGTGCAGTTCTGGTCGCCTCACTTTAGGAAAGATGTGGAAGCTTTGGAGAGGGTGCAGAGAAGATTTACCAGGATGTTGCCTGGAATGGAGAATAGGTCATACGAGGATAGGTTGAGAGTGCTAGACCTTTCCTCGTTGGAACGGCGAAGGATGAGGGGTGACTTGATAGAGGTTTATAAGATGATCAGAGGAATAGATAGAGTAGACAGTCAGAAACTTTTTCCCCGGGTACAACAGAGTGTTACAAGGGGACATAAATTTAAGGTGAAGGGTGGAAGGTATAGGGGAGATGTCAGCGGTGGGTTCTTTACCCAGAGAGTGGTGGGGGCATGGAATGCGCTGCCTGTGGGAGTGGTAGAGTCAGAATCTTTGGTGACCTTTAAGCGGCAATTGGATAGGTACATGGATGGGTGCTTAAGCTGGGACAAATGTTCGGCACAACATCGGGGGCCAAAGGGCCTGTTCTGTGCTGTATTGTTCTATGTTCTATGTTCTATGTCTACTACACCTCCAATTTTGGTGTCATCTGCAAACTTACCAACTATTCCTCCTACGTTCACATCCAAATCATTTATGTAAATCACAAAAAGCAGTGGACCCAGCATCGATCCTTGTGACATATCACTGGTCACAGGCCTCCAGTCTGAAAGGCAACCCTCCACCATCACCCTCTGCCTTCTATCTTTGAGCCAGTTCTGTGTCCAAATGGCTAGTTCTCCCAGTATTCCATGCAATCTAATCTTGCTAACCAGTCTACCATGGGAACCTTGTAGACCGCCTTACTGAAGTCCATTTCGATCGTGTCCACTGCTCTGCCCTCATCAATCCGTTTTGTTACTTCTTTGATCTCTCATCCTTTTTTGCTCCAAATGAGGAAAGCCCTAGCTCCCTCAACCTTTCCTCATATGATGCTTCCCCCAATCTAGGCAACATCCTGGTGAATCTCCTCTGCACCATCTCTGAAGCTTCCACAGCCTTCCTATAATGTCGTGACCAGAACTGAACACAATATTCCAAGTGTGATTTAACCAAGGCTTGATTGAGCTGAGGCATAATTTCGCAACTCAAACTCAATCTCCCTCCTAATGAAAGCCAATACTCCATACGCCTTCTTAACAGCCCTATCAGCTTGGGTGACAACTTTGAGGATCTATGGACATGGACCCCAAGATCCCTCTGTTCCTTCACACTGCCATGAATCCTGCCTTTAACCCAGTAATCTGCATTCACATTTGACATTCCAAAAAGAATCATTTCACACTTTTCCATGTTGAACTCCATCTGCCATTTCTCAGCTCAGCTCTACGTCCTGTCAGAGTCCTGTTGCAACCTACAACAGCCCTCCACATTATCTACCATCAACCTTCATGTCATCAGAAAACGTACTCATCCACCCTTCCACTTCCTCATCCAAATCATTTATAAATATCACAAACAGCAGAGATCCCAGAACAGAACCCTGTAGAACACCACTGGTCACAGAGCTCCAGGCTGAATGCTCTCCATCTATTACCACCCCTGTCTGCTCTGGGCTAGCTAATTCTGTATCCAGGCAGCCAAATGTCCCTGTATCTCATCGCTCCTTACTTTCTGAATGAGCCTATCATGGGGAACCTTAACAAATGCCTTGCTAAATTCCATATACACCACATCCATGGCTCTACCTTCAATGTGTTTTGTCACATCCTCAAAAGACCTGCCCCTCACAAAGCCATGCTGACTACCTCTAATCAAACTATGGTTTTCCAAATAATCATTAATCCTGTCTCTCAGAAGCCTCTCCAATAATTTGCCGACCACTGACATAAAACTGACTGGTCTGTAATTCCCAGGATTATCCCTATTCCCTTTCTAGAACAAGAGAATAACATTTGCCACCGCCATCTGGTATTACTCCAGTGGACAGTGAGAATGCAAAGATCATTGCCAAAGGCGGAGTAATCTCTGCCCTTACTTCCTGTAGTAACCTTTGGTATATCCCACCTAGCCCGGGAAGTTATTTACCCTCACGTTTTTCAAAATTTCCAGCACATCTTCCTTCTTAACATCAACCTGTTCAAGCATATCAGCCTGTTTCATACTGTCCTCACAAATGACAAGGTCACTCTCACTGGGGAATACTGAAGCAAAGTATTCATTAAGAACCTCCCTTATCTCCTGTGACTCCAGGCACAAGTTCCCTCCACTATCCCTGATCAGCCCTACCTTCACTCTGGCCATCCTCTTGTTTCTCACAATAATGTAGAACACCTTGGGACTTTCATTAATCCCCCCACCAAGGCTTTTTCATGCCCCCTTCAAGCTCTCCTAAGTCCATTCTTTAATTCCTTCCTGGCTACTTTATAACACTCGAGAGAACTGCATGATCCTTGTTTCCTCGACCTTTAGTTAGCTGGATTGGCCATGGTAAATTGTCCAGTGTCCTGGGATATGTAGGCCAAGTAGATTAACCATGGGAAATGTGAGGTTACAGGAATAAGTAGGGGGCTGAGTCCAGGAGGGACGCTCGGAGTGTTGGTGCAGATTAGATGGGCCAAATGGCCTCTTTCCACACACTTTGATTCGATGATTCTATTCTAAGATTGTATGATTGCTGATAAGCTCTTATCACAATCATTAAGGACAGGAAATAATGTGATATATTTTGAAAAACTGATTTTTTTTTAAGGCAAATTCTAGAATAGAATTAACATAGTCATTAATGTGCAGTTGCTTTTCATCACTACAAAATCAGACCGTTTACCACAATATGTTCAAAAGTATTTCTAGCAGTTTACTAACTCCATTCTGATATTTGTAAGAACTCATACATTTCTGTCATTCCCACATTAAACTCTTTGCCATTTGAAGGACTTTTTCTCCCCCCCAGCTTTCCTGAAGACCTGACCTCTTCCAGGGCTGACTCTGTGGTGATTGTGTATCTTCTGGTACATTGAAACTTCATGTGAGGTTTGGTGACAGTGGCAGCAAACTATTGACCCCAAGTGACATCAGAACCAAATGCAACCCAATTTCTTTGACTGAAATGCACACATTTGCAGCAGGATCATTGAATTGTGAAAGAGAGGTGCAGAAACACTCATCAACTTCAACTTGTATAATCCCAAGGTCCTGTGGTCAGCTGCAAATTCACTTTCCTAGACTTGAGGGCATGTGTTTCCATCTTTCAATGGTCCAAACTAGCCCAGGTCTTTGCTGAATGACTATTCTATTTGGAGTAGAGGGAAGAAAGTAATTATTTCTTTCTCATGTTAAATTAGTCAATATGTGCCAATATTTTACTGCAACAGATTTTCTAAACACACAAGAAATATGCCAGTTTATCTACTGATAATGGCAGAGATATAGATGATCAGGGAAGTACCAGTGTGTACTAACATCTTACCATTCTGTGTTAAAGTCTGGTGAGACACCAGACTATACTCACACACAAGTTCCTCACATTCTAAAATATTGTGTCTATAAATGAAAGATTAAAATAAATGGTGATATTTAAATACTAATCAGCTGATATTTATTAATAAATTGCAATCCTTAGTTTTGCTAAAAAAGAGCTAATTTTCTTTTTCATATTTTGAATTTCTCAAATCTATGTCAGGATGTGAGTGACAGATATCAGGCTGCATCAAATAGATATGATTTACAAACTGTACAATGATCTGCATCTTGAGGCTAACTTACGTATGAAATTTCAGATCAGATAGTGCTTGAGAATGAATAGATTGGTACCATTCAAATTATTGTCAAATGGAATTGCTAAACTAGAGTAGGTACAAGTGGGCAATACTAATACAGAAACATAGGTAGAACTTCAAGAGGGTTAATTGTCTTTATCAGTGGATGGAAAATTCTGTTAGCAATTACTCAATGGCTACAAATAGATCTTTTACTTTGGCTGAAATCAATGCAAAAATGGCAACTTTTTTTGTGTGCTATTTGTTTTGTCCCCTTGTCTACTCAGTAGTTTAAAAAATGGTCTGTAACCATTTCTTCTACAGTGTCTAGAATTTGAAGCAAGTATATGGAAAACATCTGCCATATACTCGAAACAGTGCCTTCCCAACAGTCTCTTCTGTCAATGTCCGAAGGTTAGGAAGGATTAATGTTCAGATGCATTCCTCTCAATGCAACAGTTTACCATCTACTGTAATGTAAAAGGTAAAATATAAAACTATTATATCCTTACTAAGCAATTAATCTTTTAATAGCCTCATATTCTGTCATTTGTTAAATATTCTTTTCCTTCTTAACACATGCTGCAGCCACACATTAGGTGGGATTTTATGGGTTTGTCTCATGTACTGCCTAAAAAAGGCATTGAGACACATGCACGCACTCTCAGATAGAGGATCCACTGGATCTTCTCCCACTAAAGTATTTAAAAATAACTCAATGTCATGGTAGTGTCCCTACCTCTGAGTCAGGAGGCCTGGGTTCAAGTTCCATCTACTCCAAAGGCATGTAATAACATCTTTGAATAGACTGATTAGGAAATACTCAAGTTATTTAAACAGAATTCCCATTGAAGGGCCATGGGATATGATATCTTGTCCATCTAGAAATGGGGACCAATTAGAGAATGGCAGCTCAAGCATGTGCAGCACAACAGGCCGTGCCTGCGGCTGAGACATCAGGATCAATGAGCAACCCAGGGAACAGGTCAATATTGGTGGTGTTGTTGTTGTTGGGGGTCAGTTTTAAGGAATGGGGCTGTGGGAAGAGGGAGGCCATAGAAGTTGAAATTGAGGGCATAGTGTGGCTGTTGGTGGTCTCTTTCCTCTTCCATGTTTCAGCTCTCGATCATGCTGAAATTATTGCAGATTGAAGGACCCCCTTCCAATGCTCCAAGATGACATGAAGCCTGTACCATTTAATGAGCTGTGTCAACTGCATATTGGCAGGCCACTTGGAGCTAGCTAACTTGCAGCTAAGGCTGTAAGAGACTGTTACCTGCTTTAACTGACCATTTAAGAGAGGTGACCCATGGGCTTTTCTGCCTGGAACTCACTTCCGTAGAAGTCGGTAGGTAGAGTGTTGCTCCCAACAATAAGCCAATTCACTTTCAAGGTCTCTCGGCTCCTCTCTTGTCATAATACCGGCACCAATAATCAATGTGTGTCACTTTACATAAAAAACAGTAATAAATACACAATAACAACTTGTAAATACTTTGGGAATTTTGTGATGCAATAATACCATTCATACCTCTGGGACACAATCCCAGGTTCATGTCCCACACAAGGACTTGTTGGCCACTGAGAGTGTTCATGATGCTGTTCAACAGGCTACAAATCCTTCCCCAGTATTCTCCATATGAGGGTGTGCAGAGACACCACTGACAACATTGGACATAATCACAATTAGCATTGTGATATTAAACACTTCAGATCTTTAATAACTGTTCGCAAATTGAAAGAAGCAGCAATGACTCCGGCTGCAATAAATTATTAAGGGAAAAAAGACAGGCATATATAGGAGTTGAAAGCAATTAGCCATGTTTGGGAGAAGGAGGAGTCAAACCTACATGAACAAAATTACTTTGATGTCTGCTTGATAACTGGCTGCTTTATGCCACAAATGATTGCCCTGCAGAAGAATTTAAGAAGTTAGTCACAGGGAAGCTGTGTCTTCAAACAGATAGTCAATGTCAAATGTAAAAAAGGAACAAAGAAGCTACCTCTGATAAGAAGCAAGCTGCAGACTCAATTTTTCTAGAGGAGTAATCAATATTTTAGAAGAAAGAATCAAAAAGATCAATAGTGTCACAGTATAGACCCGAAGAATGAGAAATTGTATAAGAATCTAATATCAGAACTCTCCAACAACAGAACTTCAAAGAACAACACTGCACAAGGATTGAACCCTGGATATCAGAAACAATACTATTGGTTGAAACTGTAGCTAAATTCTACCATTAATCAGGCAATAGCCAAGTTGAATTGTGATGTTTGACTTGCTTACATGAGGGGTCTTATTTTGGGTACTACATGTTCTGGGATGTGTAGGTTAGGTACATTAGTCAGGGGAAATGTGGAGTAGCAGGGTAGGGGAATGGGTCTGGGTGGGTTACTCTTCGGAGGGTTGGTGTGGACTTGTTGGCCACACTGTAGTGATTCAATAATTCTCATTCATCAGGAATGAGACTGTGAGCCTAGGGGTGGTGAGATAAATGGGAGGGAGATGGGGCTGGGCAGAAGGTGATAGGTGAAGTGTGATAGGTAGTTGAGAGGAGGAGATGCCTACCTTGAAGAAGTTCTCCTCCTCTCAACTCGGATGCTGCCTGACACTGTCACCGCTAATCTGCAGTCCTCACTGTCTCCTAGTTGATTTTAACCTCACTGTTAAGTCACTTCCAAAGATGCCTACCTTGAAGAAGTTCTCCTCCTCTCACATTACCCCCACCTCCATCTACCTATTGCACTGTCAGCTCCCTTCCCCCCAGCCTCATCCCCTCCCATTTATCTCACTACCCCTTTGGCTCACAATCTCATTCCAAATGAAGGGCTTTTGCCCAAAATGTTGATTCTCCTGCTCCTCAGATGCTGCCTGACTTGCTGTGCTTTTCCAGCACCATGCTCTCGACTCTAATCTCCAGCATCTGCAGTCCTCACTTTCGCTTATACTATTGATATGGGTTCACTGCAGACAACTGTCATGTTTCTTCTGCTTATTTGCCAGTTAAATGATGACTTTTCAATTATATCTTAAAGTTTTGTGATTCTTGAACTACTGGTGAAAATGGTGGACTAGGAAAGGATCTTGAAATATTAATGAAAATATAATCTAATTGAATTCTAAACACATTACCTGCAGAGAGTAAACTTTTAGACAGGCTTAGACTGATTGAAAATTTAAGTTTTCAAAACATTCTGCCCAGAATGCTAGCGTTTTAATAAAAACTGTAACTGACATCTATTTACTCATTAAAAACACAGAAGTTACAGAATAATATGGATTCATCTGTTTTTACTATCCTTTATATAACTGGAAATATTAAATAATAAAAAGATTATTAGTATAGAATCCAAAGAAGGAATTGTAGCTGAATCTGATCTTAAAGATCTCTCTGGATTGAGACATGATTGGCTGTTTCTCTCGTCAGAATGAATAAAGAAACGTCATGGAGCAAGCATTGCAGGGAATGAGATTTGCCTCCACCTGCCTCCACCAATATATTAAATGCATACTTCTGAGATCACCAAGTGCCATAGTGGGTAACTTGAAGCTTTTGTGGATAAAACAAAACAATTTTTGATAATTCAAAATTAAGATATTCTTTTGTTTTTCACCACACACTATTTCTCATGATTTGAAATTTTACATTTCAGATTATTTTTGTCCATATAAAATGGCAAGAAGGCTAACACATCACTATCAGCAATTTCACATTGAAAGGGACAGAAGTGATTTTGACATGTTGAACATTGAAACTGCAGTTTAAGAGTACACTATGATGCAATTTTTTTCTGCCATTTTAGGGTGCCAAGTTGACTTCTGTAAGTATTGGGCAAAAGCTTTGGCTGTCATTCTTTGTTTGTCTCTTAGTTTGCACCTTATGGACCAGCCATATAAATACTGTAGCTACAAGAGGCGAGGAGTTCTGCAGCAAGTAACTCATCTCCTGTCTCCTCACCACTATGTGAGGTGAACTCTCATCCAGTTGCCTGGATGATTGCAGCTCCAACAATACTGAAGAAGACTGACACTATCCAGGACAAAGCAACCTGCCTGAGAGGCACCCTATCCACCACCCTCAATATTTATTCCTTTTACCATCGATGCACAGTGTTATCAAAGTGTACCATCGACAAGATGTACTGCATTAAAATCATCAAGGCTCCTTCAGTACATTCCAAACCCATAACTGGGGGAAAGTGAGGTCTGCAGATGCTGGAGTATCAGAGTTGAAATATGTGGTGCTGGAAAAACACAGCAGGCAGCATCCGAGGAGCAGGAGAATCGACGTTTCGGGCGTAAGCCCTTCTTCAGGAATGAGGCTGGTGTGCCAAGCAGGCTGAGATAAAAGGTTGGGGGGAGGGAATTTGGGGGAGGGGGCGCTGGGAATACGATGGGTGGAAGGAGGTGAGGGTGAGGGTGATAGGCCGGAGAGGGGGTGGCATCTGTCATCTAGAAGGACAAAGCCTGCAAATTCAAGCGAATACCACTAGTTGCAAATACCACATATTCTGACTTGGAAATACATTGTTATTCCTTCAGTGTTGCTGGATCAAAATCCTGATGACATTGTGGGACTACTTACACCTCAATGATCACGGCAATTTAAGAACATGGCTTAGTATTACATTTTCATGGCAATTAGGGATGGGCAATATCATCAATACCTACATCTTTTGAATGAATAATAAAAGCAAAAGTGGGCATTTCAATGAATACCTAACCATTTGAGTGCTAATTAGATAAACAGAAAGGCAAGTTGGTCATTGTTTTGTATTTGATGTCACAGGAACTCCTACCTTGTAATTCTGAGAATTCTGTCCTCACAATCTATGCTTCAATCAGGTTATGTAATTTCTTGGAAACTGACCTTCAAACTTCCACATAGAGACAACACAGCAATTGGCTATCAAGGTCAGCATTCATTAAACATTTAAATCCCTGATTTATTCCGAGTCGCCACAGGAAACATTAGCAACATCAGTCAACATGCAATGTGCAGACATAGCAAGAAAATGACCAGCATTTCACACAGAGAAAAGATTTAATATTAGTTCTCCACAACTGGCAGCAGAAAGCAAGTCCACTGCAAATACAAATACGATGGCAGTGAGAAATACTCAGTGTTGCACACAGTGCAACTTTGCCAGAGGCAGGTGGAGAAGGAAAGTACTCAGCCATACCCAGGAAACAAACATTTTGAAAATGAATCAGATGAGATTCCTGATGAATCACTTCTACAAAGAAAAAAAACTTGCATTCTTCAAAGGCCTTACATAACAACAGGACATACCGAATATATTTCCACAGTCTGAGAGTAATTTTTAAGTACAAAGTCTTTAACGTGATATAGGATAATCCAGGCAGCAACCTTCTCAGATACTGAAGATGTCCATGTCCAAATGCAGCAAAACCTAGATAATCTCCAGGCTTGGGCAGACATGTGGTAAGTAACATTTTAACACAAACCTTTTAACATTCACCATGCTATGACCATTTCCAATAAGAGACAATATAACCATCACAAATTGACATTCAATGGCATTGCTATCATCGAATCACTTGCAATCAACATCCTGAGGGTTACCACTGACCACGAAGAGAACTGGACTTAATGTATAAATACAGAGGCTCCAAACACAGGACAGATTCTAGGAACCCCTCAGTGACTAACGCACCTTCTGACTCCCAAAGCCTGTCCAATATCTGCTAGGGTCAAGTGAGGAGGGCGATAGAATACTCACTTGCCTGGATGAGTGCAGCTCCATCAACACTCAAGAAGCTTGATACCCACCCAAGACAAAGCAGCACATTTAACTGGCATCATATCTACAAACGTTGAATCCCTCCATCACTGACACTCAGTAGCAACAGTATGCATCATTTACAAGATACACTGGAGGAAATCACCAAAGATCCTTAAACAGCACCTTCCAATCCCATACCACCATCATCAAAAGCAGCAGGGACATGTAGACACCACCATCTGCAAGTTCCTCTTCAAGCCACTCACCATTCTGACTTGGAAATGTATGCCATTCCTTCACTGTCACTTAGTCAAAATCCTGGAATTTCCTCCTTAGGGCCATTGTGGGTGTACCTATAGCAGGTTCAAGGAGGCTGCTCAGCATTACCTTTTCAAGGGCAACTAGGGACAAACTGTCCAGCCAGCAATGCCCAATACCCAAGAGTGAAAAAAAAATCTTCTGTCTGGAATCTTGTATAAATTCCATCAAAAAGCATTTTCCCAGTATCAACTTCTGCATGAGATGATTTATCATGGATTCCATTCATTTTATTTGTTAAAACTTTATATTTTAAAATAGTTATTGGGTTGGGGATTATGAGATTGGGGATACAGGTCAGGGACATTGGATGGAGACAGTGGTTTGAGAGCAGGGTGAAAGATAAAAGGTCAAAGGGGTGGGAATAATTGTTTATTTAAGGAATTAGCAGGGGCATGATGAAGGAGAGATTTCCTGTGGTATATAATTAAACCAGCCCAAGAAATGTCATGATATATCTGAAATGAAATGCAACCAAATGCAGTTCCCTAAGAGTAATAATACATAGTGAGAGTTTCCTTCAATTCATTGTGTCTCCATGATGTCAGTGAAAAGGTATGGGTTTAGAATCTGGTGCTCCTTTTCAGTCAAGTGTCTGTGTAAGTGCAGTGACTGGAAGCTGGCTGCTGGCTCTCAGGGTAGGCTGGCTGGCATCCAGCGTTGTTTTCTTCTGTTTGCTCATGACTACAGTGCTGATCTCGACCTGCTCACATATTGACACAACTTGCCATTAGAACATGATTGGGAGAGTCTGATGTGATGTCTGAACAGTCTGCTGTAGCCTTACCTCTATTGTTACACAGCACACCAAAGGTTTAATTAATGCTTTGAAACTCTCCATAATAGAACTTTGTAGGCAGAAATTAAGAATATAATTTGTTTAGTAGTGTATGAATACATCAGTAGTTTCTTCTACACTCGCCAATATACATTGCCAGCTGCTTGAAACATTTTCTAATGCGGAGCAAATATTGGTGCAGAGAAAAGATTCATTCTTCAAAGGTAGGTCTTGTGAGGCCAATATATCGTGGTCTTACAGCTAATGGTGGCTGTAAGATTTCCATCTGGCTAGAGCAAAGAACAAAGACAATTTACAGCCCAGGAACAGGCCCATCGGCCCTCCAAGCCTGTGCTGATCCAAATCCACTGTCTAAACCTGTTGCCCAATTCCTAAGGATCTGTACCCCTCTACTCCCCGCCTACTCATGCATCTGTCTAGGCGCACCTTAAATGAATCTACCATGCCTGCCTCTATGTGTTCCAGACATCTACCACCCTCTGTGTGAAGTACTTTCCATGTGTATCCCCTTAAACTTTTCTCCTCTCACCTTGAACACATGACCTCTCATTATTGAATCCCTCACCCTGGGGAAAAAGCTTCTCTATCCACCCTGTCTATACCTTTCATGATTTTGTAGACCTCAGTCAGGTCCCCCCTCAATCTCCTTTTTCTAATGAAAACATTCCTAATCTACTCAACCTTTCTTTATAGCTATCACCTTCCATACCAGGCAACATCCCCATAAACTTTCTCTGCACCATCTCCAAAGCGTCCACATCCTTTTGGATATTAGATTAGATTAGATTACTTACAGTGTGGAAACAGGCCCTTCGGCCCAACAAGTCCACACCGCCCCGCCGAAGCGCAACCCACCCATACCCCTACATTTACCCCTTACCTAACACTACGGGCAATTTAGCATGGTCAATTCACCTAACCTGCACATCTTTGGACTGTGGGAGGAAACCGGAGCACCTGGAGGAAACCCACGCAGATACGGGGAGAACGTGCACACTCCACACAGTCAGTCGCCTGAGGCGGGAATTGAACCCGGGTCTCTGGCGCTGTGAGGCAGCAGTGCTAACCACTGTGCCACCGTGCCGTTATGTGGCAACCAGAACTGTACACAGTATTCTAAACGCAGCCAACCCAAAGTCTTGTACAATTTTAACATGACCTGCCAGCTCTTATACTCAATACCCCGTCCGATGAAGGCAAGCATACCATATGCCTTCTTGGCCACTCTATCCAACTGTGCAGCTACCTTCAGGGTACAATGGACCTGCACTCCCAGATCTCTCTGCTCATCAACTTTTCCCAAGGCTCTTCCGTTCATAGTATAGTTTGCTCTAGAATTAGACTTCCCAAAATGCATCACCACACATTTGTCTGGATCGAACTCTATCTGTCACTTCTCCGCCCAACTCTCCAGTCTATCTATATTCTCCTGTATTCTTTGGCAGTCCCCTGCATCCTGTTCCACAACACTAGTCCTCTGCCTCTCTTGAGTGAGCCCCCTCACACACTGTCCAAACTCCCTGCATGTATGTAACCCGTGCCATACAAAACAGTAACCTCAGTAAAACCCCAATCAATTCCATCTACTCATGTTCAGAAAGATCTCCCACTACTTCATACAACTTCTTCCTTAACAAAACTCCAAATATACTAATTCCCTTGTTGACTGGTTTGCATTTCCATGACATTAATGACCTACGAATAGTAACTATAAAATTCACTAGCTTTGCTGCTAACTTTTTTGTATGGTGTGTACCTTATTTCGGTTGTGCACTTCTTATAACTGGTATGTTTGTGCAGTGGTTATTGGATTGGAGAGCTCACTATAACAAGCTTTAAATTGAATTCAGCTAAACTTAACAATTTGTAGCACAAAACATAACCATAAAAATGCAACTGCTTCACTAGTGTCTTACAGGGAAGAAACTCATTAATTATTTGTCCAGCTCATGTGGCTGACTCTGATGTTCACATCAAAGGAGGGATGGACTCTTGCAGGCCTCCCCAGAGCTTTCAATAGGGCAACTGAGGGAACTTAATCAGGCTGAAGTCAAAAATGCTGTTTCCTGACGATGGTTTAAGATTCTGGTGTTATGTTCGCAGAACCTTTGAGGTGAGTCAGCTTTCCTAACCTTCTTTTGCATTCATTAGCGTGTCATGAATACTCATTGTCACCTCACCTGCTGGAAATAAGTTCCAGGTTACAATCTTGTTAGACCAAAAAAACGAAGAACTGTCAAACCTGACTAGATACATATGAGGCGTGTAGCTGTGGTGTGGTCTTCTTCTTCCAATTTCATGACCACAAACTTGGCTCCTTCATAACCAAACTGTTTCTTTATGCAAAACAAACTTGTAGTGTCAGGGTTGAATCATGACTGGGTTAACAAGGCTGCTCAGTAGAGGTGGCCACACTGGCTGATGCCAGCGAATCCAACCAGGGCAGACAAGTGGAGCTTAACTTAAAAAGGCGCTTCAACACAAAATCTTCAGATCAAAGTGAGTTAGGAAGAAAGGAAAGGTAGAGGATGGAATCTGAAGGATGTCGTGGTCAGGGTCTCACACCTGGAAAAAGGAAACTTGGATGCTAAGGGGATAATCACAGAGATAGTATCAAAGAGGGGTCAAGGAATATTGGGAGCTATATACTTAGAGTGAGGTTATAAGGTGGTTGGAGAGGGAGAAAGAAGCAGGTAAATTGAATATTGGGTGGTATATGGCTTAGACCAGACTTGGGGATCGAGGGAGATGATGAAAGGCCTGATGGTCATAGGGGAAGATTGAACAATGATGGAAGAGACCCCAGGGGAAAGAAGGCCTCTTTGTGGGACAAGTGTAAAATGAATCAAATGAAAAATTTACTACCATCATCTCATTCCTAATTCAGCACAAAAGAATGCTGTGTGGAGAACGTGTCATACAAATGAAAGGTCCAGCAATCTCTTTGCACGTATTCCTGCACAGTGCAAACACAGCTAACTGTGAAAAACAGATAAAAACCTGAAAAATACAACTGCACAGGCATTCAGCTAAAACCTTTCGACAGAAGGGAAGCACACACTGCAGAAAAAGGTGAATAGGCTCTTCCAGTTATAAACACCATCATCACAGCCATATTCCATGATTCACTTCACTCTCAAAAGACAGGCACCTAAGACTTACCAGCAGTGGGTGTGGTGTTGTGGGGAGAAGAACTGTATTCCACACAGGGTCATGCAGAAATATCCAGATGCCTGTGTATCTGAAAGTTAGGTGCATGGGGATAAAACTATTATACTGACTTTCGATTTCATTGCGTTGTAGGGCTGTATCATGGAGTTAATGAAGGCCAGTAAGAGTCACAGATCACGCACGGAAACCAATATAAAGATGAGGGCTACAAATCTGCAAACTTACTAACTATACCTCTTAAGCTCACATCCAAATCATTTATATAAATGACGAAAAGTAGTGGACCCAGCACCAATCCTTGTGGCACTCTACTGGTCACAGGCCTCCAGTCTGAAAAACAACCCTCCACCACCACCCTCTGTCTTCTACCTTTGAGCCAGTTCTGTATCCAAATGGTTAGTTTTCCCTGTATTCCACGAGATCTAACCTTGCTAATCAGTCTCCCATGGGGAACCTTATTGAACATCTTACTGAAATCCATTTGATCATGTCAACCGCTCTGCCCTCATCAATCCTCTCTGGTACTTCTTCAAAAATCTCAATCAAGTTTGTGAGACATGATTTCCCACGCACGAAGCCATGTTGACTATCCCTAATCAGTCCTTGCCTTTCCAAATCCATGTACATCCTGTCCTTCAGGATTCTCTCCAACAATTTGCCCACCACTGAGATCAGGCCCACTGGTCTATAGTTCCCTGGCTTGTCCTTACCACCTTTCTTAAACAGTGGCACCACATTTGCCAACGTCCAGTCTTCCAGCACCTCACCTGTGACTATCGATGATACAAATATCTCAGCAAGAGGCCCAGTAATCACTTCCCTAGCTTCCCACAGAGTTCTAGGGTACACCTGATCAGGCCGTAGGGATTTATCCACTTTTGTGTGTTTCAAGACATCCAGCACTTTCTCCTCTGTCATGTGGACATTTTTCAAGATGTCATCATCTATTCCCCTATATCTTCTATGTTCTTTTCCACAGTAACACTGATGCAAAATACTCGTTTAGTATCTCCCCCATCTCCTGCGGCTCCACACAAAGGCCGCCTTGCTGATCTTCGAGGGGCCCTATTCTCTCCCTAGTTACCCTTTTGTCCTTAATCTATTTGTGAAAACCATTTGGTTTCTCCTTAACTGTATTTACCAAAGCTATCTCATGTCCCCTTTTTGCCCTCCTGACTTCCCTCTGAAGTATACTCCTACTGCCTTTATACTCTAAGGATTCAATCGATCTATCCTGTCTATACCTGACATATGCTTCCTTCTTTTTCTTAACCAAACCCTCAATTTCTTTAGTCATCCAGCATTCTTTGTACCTATCAGCTTTTCCTTTCATCCAGCTTTTTCTGGACTCTCATTATCTCATTTCTGAAGGCTTCCCATTTTCCAGCCGTCCTTTTACCTGCAAACATCTGCCCCCAATCAGGTTTGAAAGTTCTTGCCTAATACTGTCAAAGTTGGCCTTTCTCCAATTTAGAACTACAACTTTTAGATCTGGTCTATCCTTTTCCATCACTATTTAAAACCTACTAAAATTATGGTTGCTGGCCCCAAAGTGCTCTCCCAATGACACCTCAGTCACTTGCCCTGCAACTTCTTGCCTGTCTACCCACAACATTTAGCATTGTACCTGTTCATGTATAATTAATAAACGGAGAAGAATGTAATCCCACGGAAAAATCTAGCCAGCCTGAAAGTGGAAGTACTACCTGTTTTAAGTTCACCTCCACATTTAGTCTCAAAAATAAACAAAATTCCGTCCGAGGGTTGAACAGTAAGTGTGGTTTTCTTCAGGTTTCCCCACATCTAAAGCATAAGAGTTCAAAACAAAATCATGCCAAGATGTCCTGATTAAAAATAATCCCATGCAAATATTTAGAATGATAAAATCCATCAGAATCTGCTGCTGAATCAATTAAATAACTTAAAATGCTTTCACAAAAAATAAAATTATTGATGCTTTTGGCTGTAAATGAACAAGTTCCCATGACGCACCTGTAACATTAACTGGTCAATTACTTTTTCTGTTCTCTAACAATGTATTTATCTGCTTATTTCTCAAAATTATTTAAACACAATTGAATAATATTCAAAAGTTTCATTTTATTGAGGTTTATATAAACATGTCTTTTTAAAAAAAGAGAGTTTGCACGTGTGATATAAACATATCTGGGCCTGAAGCAAGGCATGCAATGATAGGGTGGGAGGGTTGGATGCGAAGAGCGTAGGATGAGATAGATAGTGTGAGAGAAGAAACAATACACATGTTAGAGATATACAATAATGGTAAAAAAACAAACATGGAAGATGATAATGCAGAGAAGTAAGATGGGTATAGCTGCTGGAGGTCAATCATTTCAGTCTCAAGCTGTCACTGCAGGAGATCCTGAGGGTAGACATTTTCTAATCCTCCTGTTCCACATCTAAGGAGCAGGTGGGACTTGAACCCTGGCTTTGTGGTTCAGAGGTACGAACACTACCACTACCATTTCAATTGTATTTTAAATAATGTTGAGAAATAAGCAGATAAATATATTGTTAGCGAACAAAGAAAAGTAATTGGCCAGTTAGTTACTGGTGCATCCTAGGAACTTGTTCACTTACAGAGAAAAGCAATCAATAATTTTCATTTTTATGAAACAATTTGAAGTTATTTAATTCATTCAGCAGCAGATTCTGATGGGTTACAATTTTAAAACTGGATTTTACCATTCTAAATATTTGCATGGGGTTATTTTTAATTGGGACATCTTGGCATGATATTGGTTTGAACTTTTATGCTTTAGATGTGTGGAAACCTCAGTAAAACCACATTTACTGTCCATCCCTAGAGTGGAATTTTGTTTTTTTTTGACACTAGGTATTTAAAAGCAGGTGGTATTTCCACAATCAGGCAGGTCAGCATTTCTTGTGGGACTATATTCTTCTCAGATTATTGACACTACTGTATCACAAGAGCCCTTCTAAAGTTCCTTGGGGTACTGTCCTAGGCCCAACTATCTTCAGCTGCTTCATTAATGACCTTCTTTCTGTCATAAGGTCAGAGGTGAAGATGTTCGTTGATGATCACTCAGTGTTCAGCACCATTTATTGGAGTTAAATTCTGAAGACGTCCATGTCCAAATGCAGCAAGACCTGGACAACATCCAGGTTAAGACTGACAAGTAGTAAGTAACATCTGTACCACACAACTGCCAGCCATCAATCATCTCCAGCAAGTGAGAATCTAGCCATCTGTTTGCAACATTCATAAGAACATAACAGCTAGGAGGAGGAGTAGGTAATTCAGCCCTTGAACTGTTCCAAAGTCACATGGCCTTCAGAAGAAAACAATCTCTTCATCTCTGTCCTGAAAGGGTAATCACTGGTTTAAAAATAGTGCCTCCTAGTTCTGGACTGACCCATAACAGGAAACATCCTTTCCAAATTCACTTTGTCAGGACTGTTCAGGATCTTATACACTTCAATCAAGTCACCCCTCACTCTTCTAAACCCCTGTGGAAATGAGTGCAGTCTATCCAATCTTTCCTCATATGGCAACCTCATACGGCATTGTAACCCTTCACTGAATGACTATTAATCATTTGTATCCTTCCTTAAGTGAGGAGACCAAAACTGCACACAGTATTTGAGATGCAGTCTTGCTAATCCTATATAATTGAAGCATAATACCCTTACTTTTATGTTCAATTCCTATCATAATAAACAATAGAATCACATTAGCCTTATTGATTTTGTACTTGAACCCTAACATTCCTGACTCATTAACCAGTACATCTAAATCCAACAATACCTTGGAATTTCTCTGTTACTCTCTTGTTTAAACTCATGACACCAGGTTATAGTCCAACAGGTTTACTTAAGATATGAAGGTGCCAGTGTTGGACTGCAGTGGACAATTCAGAAGTCAAACGACACTAGGTTATAGCTCAACAGGTTTATTTGAAATCACAAGCTTTTGGAGCATTGCCCCTTCGTCAGGTGAAGTGTTCATCCCAATCTAACACTGGCATCTCCACATCATTCTCATCAAAGTAATAATTTTTTAAAAAAATTCTTCTTGCCAAAGTGAGCAACTTCACACTTTCCCACATTTTATTCTACCTGCCAAATTTTTGCACACACACTAAACCTGTCTATATTCTTGTACAACTTCTTTAAGTCATGTTCACAACATATTTTCCGACCCAATCTGCTGTTGTTACAAATTAAGCTACCATATCTTAAGTTGGAAAACATGAAAGCCCAGCACAACCCCCTAAAGGACTCTGCGTGTCACATCCTGCCAATCAGATAAGGGCCATTTACGCATACTTGTTGTTTCCAGACATCCAGCCAACCTTGTATCCATGTTATGCCTCACAAAGTCAGCTTTTGTTTTTTACAATAGCCTTTAATTATCAAATGGCTTTTGGAAATCCAAGGAAAATACAATTACAGGCTCTCTTTTATACACAGTGCATTTTAATTCTTTAAAGAACCGTGATAGATTGATTAAACCTGATTTGCTGTTCATGACATACTGACATGATGACATTCTTGATTACCTTGCGATATTCTAAATGCGCTGCTATAATGTCTTTAATGATCAATTCTAACACCTGTCCAAGAAATCAAGCTATTTGGCCTATGGTTATCTGATTTCTGCAATTTTCCATTCTTGAACAGAGATTATATTTCCAACATTCCAAATGAATACTTCCTGAAGCTAGGGAAGTTTGGAAAGTTAATACCAATGCATCCACTAGCTTATTGGTAACCTCTTTTAAGATCCTAGAATGAAGTCCATCTGGACTTGAAGACGTTTCAGCCCACAGCACTATCACTTTGCTCAGTATCTCTTCCCTCATGAATGTAATTTTGCACCATCACCTTCAAGTTCCTCTCCAAGCCACATATCCCAACTTGGAACAATTTCACTATTCCTTCACTCTCAGTGGCTCAGAATCTTGGAATTCCCTTCCTAACAGCATTGTGCATGTACCAAAACTCCAAGAACTAGAGAGATTGAAGAAGATGGCTCCTCATCACTATCTCAAGGACAGTTAGCGACAGATAATAAAATGTCGTCCAACCCAGTGAAGCCCACATCTACTAAACAAATATCGAAAAAGAGAATGTCAGCAGCACTTGTATTTGGTCTTGATTGTAACCCTTCTAAGAGATGCCCAACTGCATCTAGTCAGACAAGAACAACAAGAAACTTAAAAACATAATGCTGGAAATTCTAAGCAGGGTAGGCAGTATTTATAGTGAGAGAAAGATTAATGTTGTTTTTCTCCATGGTTACGTTGGTACATGCAACACTTTTGAAGTTTTATTCACATTTCTCTCATTTGCACAATCTTGTTTTTGTATTAATAATTTCAAATCATTCCTTTAAAATACAGAAAAATTTATCTGGTGTGAGAGAAAATGACAAAAAGAATTCCAAAACAGACATTTTGCCTTTCCTACCATCTCATCTTGAGTGATGCAAATTGACAAATTTAAGAATTTGAGTGATGCGAATTGACAAATTACAGCTCAGTCCAAATTGATTCTTTTAAGTGCAAGGAAATTAAAGAGTAGCAGGAGACAATTAAAAGAAACTACATGAAAAATATTCTGTTTTGCTTTTTAAACCATTTTCATGAATCCTATGTAAACATTGTTAAGTTAGCTCTAAAACTATTTGAGCTATAGCTAAAGCTAACTTTTCAAAGTGTCATCCATAATCATTTTATTTATCTTTACAAATTTAATAAAATCTTCAATAAACATAAAGGATTATAAAAAATAATTAGCCAAATGCAAATAGTTTAGATCTGATTGTCATTATACTTAATTAGCTAGTGGATGAATCATCAATAACTCAAGATGATTAAAATTATACCTTTATACTGGTATATTTAAAGTCTCAGCTATGACTCAGTGGTAGCTTTCCACCTCTGAGTTAGAAACTTGTTACTCCATAATACCCAGAGAGATCCAAATGTAAACTCATGTCTCACACTGCAGCACTGTGCTGAGGAAGAAGTTCCCTGTTGGAGGTGCCACCTTTCAGAAGAAATGTGGGTTATGCTGTGGTTTCAGTATGGGGCTGGGCAAGGAGGCAGTCTCCAAATCTACTTCAGCTGGAAGCTGTTGGTGTTGTTGTGCATCACACTGTAACCAACCGAACTAATTGGCCTTGAAACGATATTTAAATACATCAATAAATTTGAATAATATTGCTCATTTCTGTCAGACAGGTAGAAATTTCTCTGTACTATAATGTTTGAAATATATTCAAACTCCAACATTCTTTAATTATATTAAAAATGTTGATTTGAAGTCTGAATGAAAAACTCCTTTGATATCCAAACTGTCTTGACCCTTTAGTTCTTTTGATGCTGATTTTTTTCAATCAAATCATCTTTTAGACAAGACATTTGCCAAAGCAGCTGCCTCCTTTTACATAAAACACATCTTGTTCCAAGCCCTTGAGCACAAATCTGCATCAAGAATGTCAAAATCAAATGATGTGGAGGTGCCGGTGCCCATGCCAGTCAAGTACAAATCAATTCTAGCAGAAATTTGTATCAGTGTTTCACATTAGTCCCAAGTAACCAACAAATGTTCTTCAAACCCGACCTCTTTTACCCATGATACAAGCGATCACCCTCTGTGAATGCTACCTCAGAGCCTTCTTAAGTCTATTATTGTCAAACCAGATTACTTTGAAAAGTGGAATGTGAGAGAAACACTATTTTATTCCCAATTGCACATATGTGTAATTGGGATTGTGAGAGTCATCATAGTTGTGATAATAAAAATCAATGAAGGTCATCAGAATAATGAATGTGTGGTAGCTTCTAGATGTTAACCATTGCTGATGAGAGGTTAACAGATGACCTGATTTATCCCAGCTCCAAATTTTCAGGTTCTGCACAGGAACTCATAGGTGGACTTTTCCTGACCTTTGAGCAGCATAAGCAATGCAATGCAAAGTGGGAAAATATGACAAGAATGGAAAAAAAAATTGGATCTTGATGTTCTAAAGAAGTTTGAATTTTCCCTTTAAATTTTCAATGGCAAGTTCTGAAGCTTGTTAACAATTATCGACTTTTCGTTCTATGCATTGCTTGTTAACCACTTGCCTCATTTCCATGCAGCTTGCAATTCTGTCCTTCTTTACTGAATAATTAGATGGTGACAATTCCCAATTTAAAACTCCGAGCAGTCACCTGGCAGATGCAGATCACTTCTCCAGGCCTCCATTTTATGTTGCTTCACCAACATGTCCCTGAATGATCTTTGGACAGCATCCCTCTCCACTCTGCATCCAATGAAAGTGGCATCAACAGACCAGCAACCTCACCACATTACTGTGGCTGGTCTCAGACCAACACAGAATCCACTTCAATCCTTTGAGGGCTTCACTTAGGAACTCACCTTGCCAGCTTGCTTTATGTGCAGGATGTATCTTATAGCTCTTAGCTTCATTTCTGAGCTCACATATCTTGTATCTTGGAAGCCGCCAGCATCTGTGAATTGCATAGCTTTGAAGGTTCAATACTTGCAGAGGATGAGGTGGTAAAAGATGGGCTAGCCATGATAAATACAGGGTTATGGGGATAGGGTGCGTTTTAGTGAGTTGTCCTTCGGAGGGTTGGTGCAGACTTGATGGGCTGAATGGCCTCGATCTGCATGGTGGGGATTCTATGATTCATTGTTGTGCCGTCCATCTGATCCTGAAGATAGCACTGAGCTAAGCCATTGTGTTTGGTACCTTGGCTTCCTATTATGGTCTACCAGATAGTCATTGGCCCATCTCTCCACCAACCAATACACCACACCCTATCTGGAAAGCAGACTGCCAGTGTTCATTTCTGAGACCTTTCAGTTTCCAAAGATGACCGTGTGTGAGGTAGTTCCTGGTTTGCAGTATCTGAAATGGGTTTTAAGTGTAGCATTTGTAACTTGCACAATGCAAGATCACAGCAGTACTGGGAAGTCTGCCTCTCTCACATGTTTTCATGACAATGATGCCAAAGAGTATGGGTTCCACGATGAATAATGTGAGAAGTGCAGGATACAGTGTGAAATGAGGCTCTGAACGCTGATGGGACAACTGCCATGGAAGTTCCCAAAATAATATTTAATCCTAAAAATGGGAAAATCCACTCTTAGACTCAGTCATTGGTCATTTTAACTAGTGAACTTCACACTTCCTTACAATATGGAATGGATGTATTTCGCCCTAATATCATGTTTATGTGATAAAGCTGGCTGAGATAATGCTCCTATTTGATGAGTTTCAAATGTAACAATTGGCCTTTTGTGTGGTATTTGTCAAACAGATTCTTAACATCCATTACATAGAGGTGTACAAGATGATTAGGGGTTTAGATAGGGTCTACAGTGAGAATCTTTTTCCACGTATGGAGTCAGCTATTACAAGGGGGCATAGCTTTAAATTAAGGGGGGGTAGGTATAGGACAGATGTTAGGGGTAGGTTCTTTACTCAGCGAGTCGTGAGTTCATGGAATGCCCTGCCAGTAGCAGTGGTGGACTCTCCCTCATTATGGGCATTTAAGCGGGCATTGGATAGGCATATGGAGGATAGTGGGCTAGTGTAGGTTAGGTGGGCTTGGATCGGCGCAACATCGAGGGCCGAAGGGCCTGTACTGCGCTGTATTCTTCTATGTTCTATGTTCTACATTTCCCCCATGAACCCTCTCCACTATCAAAAAAATGCAACTAGATTGGATTAATTATCAGCATGCTCAGCTCAAGTCATAAATTTATTGGTTCAAGTCACACATTCAGGACTTGAACATAACAAGCTAAGCAGCTGCTCCAGTGCAGTCGAGAATCTCCCACCTTGGAGGCATTGTCTTTCAAATGATATACAGTGGTCCCCCCATAACCGTGGGGCATGCGTTCCAAGGCCTAATGTGGAAGCCCAAAACTGCAGATAAGAGCGAACTCATTCATTCAAATGGGAAATGTATCTTCCCGGCAGCCCCTGGGTCCATGGTTCTGGAAGGTTCCCAATAACATGTTCGAGCTGCGATAAACCACGGGTAACTGAAACCCCGGAAAACGATTCCACTGATGCAGGGGTCGTCCTGTATTGAACTGAGGTTTACTTGCCTCTCAGGTGGATGTAAAAGATCTCATATCAGTATATCAAAGAAGAGCAAATATGTAATTCATGTAACGTCCTGGTCCAATGCATCATTGTAACAATCCATTGCTGTTTGTGGGTGCATTCGGTACACAGATTGACTGCCACATGTTCTACATTATAATTGTGTAATCATGCTTCAAAAAATATTTCATTATCTGTAAAGCAAGTTGGGGCATCTATTAGTTGTGAATGGTCCTAAATAAATGTAAGCCCCTATTTATTTACTGTCTGCATCAAGCAAAATCTGAGGGGAAAGAAAGAATGAAGGTTTCAGCTTGCTGGCTTTTTGTTAGAATGGTTCTGAAAATCATTCCTGAAGAAGGGCTTATGCCTGAAATATTGATTCTCCTGCTCCTTGGATGCTGTCTGACCTGCTGTGCTTTTCCAGCACCACACTTTTTGACTCTGAAAGTCATGTCTAAAATCTTTATTCTCTCTACAGGGACTGCCAGACCTACTGCATACTTCTAGCATTTCTTGCTTTTCTTTCAGATTTTCAGCATCCACATTGCTAGAATCTCTCCAGTCTGAAATTCTGAAATCCAGAAACACCAGGTATCTGGAAGGTATTTCAGCAGGTTCATGCAACTCACAGACTTGCCACTTGTGACCATTAGACGCATTTGCAGAATAAGCCATTCAGCCCATCAAGTCAGTTCTGTCAGTCATTCTGATTATGGCTGAGCTGATCATCCTCAACACTTTTTTGCCTTTTCCTTATAACTCTTGATTTCTTTACTGATTAAAAATCTATCTACCTGAGCCATGAATATATTTAATGACTCAATCTCTGCGGTACTCTGTGGTAAAGAATCCTTCCGATTCACTACCTTCAAATGGAGAAATTCCACTTCATCTCTATCTTAAATGGGTGAGGCCATATTCTGAGATTATGCCCTCTCAACCTAGACTCTCCCACAAGGGGAAACATCCTTCCCCTATCTACCTTGTCAAGTCCCCCAAGAATCTTGGATGTTTCAATAAATCATGAAATAATGAATGTCGTTGCCCTTGTAGTTATTCTGATTTTCTTACTTCTACTGAAGATAGAGAAACGGCCTTTTAATGTTCAAAGGAAAGGCTGCACAGAGAAAGAGAAGATGGGCAATGGAAAAAGACGACAGCTAATTAAGTAGCAATTAAAATTATAAACCAAAGTCTTTCACATTAGTAGTACATTGCCAAACACTTCTGGGAAAAGGAAATTTTTTTAATTACATGTTTAGTAAGGAATTATTACCATATTTTCTACAGCCTGGGCACATGGGTAATGCTAACACTTGGTTGCTTGTAATCAGCCTCTCTTGATAAAATCAGCATCATCGTAGCACAGTTTGAGAACGTGGAAGTACAGTATAAGGAGAAATCAAACAACTTTTGGTCCTACTTTATAATGTTTGTCACTGTGTTATGTCACTGTTGCAATGCCACTTTCTGAAGGGACATACTGGTGAGCAAGTAACCATAATATAACTGCAGCCACTGCTATAACATAGCTTGCAATATATAGTGTGAGTGAGTGCAGATGAACGTCTGTAACAATTTTGAGCAATCCCTATCAGATCTTCAAATACACAAGTAAATCATCTATTTACCAGTCCTGGTGTGGGATTGGTAAATATTTACAAGTAACCACAAAACAACAATTTAAGGCACATATGTAAATCTGATTTGCACATTTGTGGCTAGACTGCCAAAAATTACTCTATAATACAGAAAATTACAAAATCCAGAAAATTACAAAATCCAGAAATGCCTTGGTTTAAGCATCTGGCCTAGAGATGTGATACTGTATTCTGTCCACACTGCACATCTCTAGAAGGTTTTCCTTCTCCTGAGGCTGCTTTCTTTTTTGTTTGAAAAGAAGAAAGCTTTTGGGTTTTGTTTACAAAATTACAAAACTAATACAAAATAACAAAACTAATAAAAAATAGTGTAACCACTTTACAATATAATAACAGCATCAATATAAATAATGAAAATAAACTACTAATCTACTCTATAAACTACCAAAAAACAAACTCTACATAATAAAAAAACTACAATACAGTACATAACTAACAAAAAATATAAATAAATAAACATTCAAAATAAAACTATATGAAGTCATAACAAGACCCGTATTTATACGAGATTCTTCCTCACAGGGGCCCCCAAACTGACAGACATCAGCCTCACGGCTAAACAAAGGCCCTAGACAGTGTGGCCGATACATCTGCATCGGTGTAGTTCAAGAAGGGCTGCCACATTCTATAGGACAATTCAGTTTTTTCGTGCACCATATTCGTAAGGAAGTCCATGGGAATATGTTCCATAACTATCCTATGCCAATTCGAAAGCCCTGGGGGACTTTCTGATACCCAGCTTGCTAAAATGTTTTTCCTCGCATAAAAGGAGAGGATAGTAAACAGTTTCTTCCAATAGACATCTAGAGAAGGAAGATTTGGAAAGTCCAAAAGGAGAGACACTGGGTCCAGCCCAATCTCAGTTCCCAAAGTCTTTGTCAAGGCATTCGCTACACTGTCGCAGTATCTACGGATCTTATGGCATGTCCACAGACAATGAGTGAGAGTAGCAACTTCTATTTTACATTTAGGGGACATTGGGGATGCTCCTGCCTTAACCTTTGCAAGCCACTCTGGTGCTACATGGGCCCTATGAAGTATCTTCAATTGAACAGCTTGAGTCCTATTACAGATAGAGATCTTCTTGGCATTTCCCAGATGTCCTCCTACATCTCTGAGGAGATTTCCACCCTGAATTCTTGAGTCCAGGTTTTATGTAGCTGTTCCATGTCCTTTGATACATTATTACCTAGTGAGTGATAGAGTACTGACCGAGGGGGCACCCATCGGCCAAAGCACTCTCCTCTCCGTATCCGATTTGTAAGGATTAGCCATCAACGTGGTCTTTTTTTGTATGAAGTCTCGTACTTGAAAATATCAAAAGAGATCCTTGCTAGGTAACCCGAACTTCTGACACAGCTGTTCAAAGGACATCATGACCTCCCCATCGAACAGATCTTCCAGGCAGGCGATTCCTCTGGACTCCTAAATTTTAAATCCAGTGTCTAGATTACAGAGTATACCCGCAGAGCGTCTAGGTATCCTGTCCACCTTGGGATTAATAATACAATTAAAATCTCCCTCTATAATTGTATGATGCGCCCCAAGGGCCATCAACCTGGGAAGCGCATCTGTTATGGATTTAAAAGGATGTGGCTGGGGGGCAATATACATTCAAAATCCATACTCCTTCCCATATATTAGAGCTTTAAGTATTATAAACTGTACGGACTCATCTTTATTTGGCTTAACGTTTGGAATGGAAGATTCTTCTGGATAAGAATGGACACTCTCCTACTTTGAGTTGAAAGGTGACAAGAACACCTGGCCAAATCCTCCCGGCTCCAGCTTCAAATGCTCCTTGTCGGTTAGGTGTGCCTCCTGTAAAAGAGCTACATCGACCGTCCCTTTTTTAAGGCTTGATAGTATCTTTTTCCTGATAATTGGCGAGTGACTCCCTTTGACATTTAAACGAGTGACAAGCCATGATCGTTCAGGAAAATCAGAGACCCCCAGGAGGAAGAACCCCACTCAAAAAGCATCGAGTGGAGATTGCTAACAATTCACACAAATTTAAAAAAATACAACCTTTGAAACTACTAAAACAAAACTACTAAAAACTACTCCTAAGAAATAACAACATAAAACATAACTAGAAGGAGATTTTCCCTCTTGTCCACCGGAGGCACTTCTGCCATCCAATAATCCCACCATGACTCCTTCCAGCTGGAGCCGTGCCCTCGCCCCAAACATCGCAAAAAAAAGATAAACAAATACCAATATCTTATAACAAGGAAATTAAAAGTGGGCATCCAACTCATCCCTTCCATATTATAACCCTAAGCATTCTTGGCAAAGCAACAACATGAATTAAAATATATAAAAAATTACAATCCCGACATATATTAAAGGAAAACTCAAAATCACCCCCCAACAACCTGAAAATGTCCATATAATTCAAGTCAGTCTATTTAAGAGCGTCGAAAAATTCTTTTGCTTTTTCTGGTGATCCAAAGTTATACACAGACCCTCCATGACTGAGGCGCAGCATTGCCGGGTATCTTGGAATACTGAACATTTAAATTTTTCAGACGCTTCTTTACTTGTCAAAAGCCTTCCTCTTGCATAACAGCAACCGGAGAGAAGTCCAGGAACAGCATTATTTTAGATCCCTAATATACAACAGCTTGGGGATCCTTCCCCATTTCTCTGGAGACCTCTAGCAACATTTGTTTGTCTCTATAGTGCTGGAGTCACATGAGGACTGGGCGGGGGCGCTGGTTCGATCCGGGCCTGCACACTGCGACCTATTGGGCGTGCTCAACCTGCACCTGGCCTACCTCAGACTCCAGCCTCAGCAGTTGTGGGAGTCCATGTTAACAAGTTGGCCTTCCTCCAGGAAGGCCCAGCAACCCAATATTCTTTGGACAACCTTGAAAATCGAGGTTGTCGATCTGCTCCTCAAAGGCCTGGACTTGGCGTTCCAGAGATGGACCTTACCTATGAAAGATTCAGCTGTGGTCTCAGACGCGCTGCCCGAGGCTCTCAATCTCTCAGTCATGCTTCTGCGGCATGATCAAGATTGCCTCCCAGCTGGACCAGGTCTCTTCAATTGACGCATCGATCCTCTCTTGGAGCTTGATAAACTCCAAGACCAAGTTCGCCTCTGCCAGTAAGTCCCCGGGGGCAGCCACAGTCGCATCTGTTGCTGCGGGGGGTGGGAGTGGTCTCTGCCTGTTGCGGACTCTGAGCTCCTTTACTTTTAGTCATTTTAGAATGTACCAAATTGGTGCAAAATGGCTAGAGCAGCTGGGAAAAAAACTATTTTTAGTAGTTTAAGAGGTGAAAGGAGGGTAGGTACCCCAATTTATCTGGGTTCTGGGCACAGCTCAGCAAACTCAAATCTATTGGGTCGCCGCCATCTTGAATCCTCCCCCCCTTGAGGCTGCTTTCTTTAAAAGTTAGATGGTCCCAAATTTCTTCAAGTTTTATTTAAAATCTTATCCTCTATATAAATAGCCTCCTATTTAGCAACAGAAAGTAACTGCCAAGTATATGATGTTCCTATTGAAGGTGATTTTAATATCCAACAGAGGTCATAGCAAGCCAATTTAGTATCATGGTTTTTCTAAGATATCACAGGATTGAGGAAATAATTTGTATGCTCTTTAGTCATGGTTAGGTGTAAAAGCTTTTCAATAAGAAAAAAAACAGTCATAAGGTCCAGGTCAAAAGTAAGGTCGTGGCTCTATGTTTTATTGCTGTTTTTATGACTCAACATTGTAAACTTAGTAGAACAATTATGAAAATGCTTTGAAGTAACAGACATTTAAGCAAAGACACAGACATGTTTTAAATTGTTTGAATATGAAGAATATCACTTTGTTGGTGACAGTGCATTCTCTAAGTACACACATATTACATAACTGATGGTACATTACTTTGACAGATATCTACAAAGTTAGTAAGCCAAGAGGGCAAACTGTTTTCAAAGAACATGACGACATTCTAAGGAATAAATCATGAAGATGACCATCACTTTTAAAGAAATCAATCAGGAATTGGGAACATATTGTTTATCCAATCTGAGGATGGCCATGTGCTGCTTGCATTGGAAAGCTGATTACAATTCAGGAGCTGCCAATTTTCCTTGGGCATAGTAGTTAGCTAGGGTCAATTATCAGTAATCCTTCGTAGTTTGGTGCACAGGAATGAAGACGGAAGACAAGATGAATTTCAGTTAACTGAAGACAACTAGAAATGTGCTCAGTCACCTAGAAACATCGAGCTGGTGACTGAAACCCATTGCTTTCATTAAGTACTATTTATTTTGCATTTATCATGGCAAACACAAATTTTGGAATGGGCTTTGTAATTAATCAGGACTAACTAACATTGAAACGTTCTCTCAACCCTGTCAATAATTGCAACTGATTTAGCCCTCACAATTATATTTAAAGTGTAACTCAAAATCTTACTAAAGCTAACAGACCCAAGTGATTTTCAGGTGTGTATGTATGTATGTGTGTGAAAGAAATAAAGAGACAGAGAGGGAGCGAGAGAGATAGATATATAGATAGAGAGAGACGGGGGAGACAGAGAGAGAATTGAAATATTGACCTTATTATTCAATAGATACTACATGGTGGGAGCTTTCGCTCGGACTGAAGAGATGGAGTTCATGGGGATTTTTTATTTTGTAAGTGTATTTATTAACAAATAAAATTTTTTTTCCACTTTAAAAATATAAAGTTATTAAAACTACAACCAATAACAAATACCAGTATAACAAAAAGAGAAAAAAAAACAAATTACAATACGATTCTGTCTACTAACTACTAATCTAACCTATAATACAAAAGAAAACGTAACACTGTGCAAAACAACACCAATAAATAAGTAAGTGACTAATAGATCAAAAAAATAAAGAAAAGCAAAAGAGAACACAAAAAACACACACAAAATAGCAATGCTCGGTGCAAAGCTTCCAAACAAAAAGAACAGGAGCGTTGTATATATACCCCTATTAACTCAGGAGTCCCCCTCCAAGGCCCAAGACTCAACAAACCTAACCATCCTGGTTAAACAAATACCCTAGTTAAGATAGCAGACAAATCTATATCCAAATAACCCAAATAGGGCTGCCATGTCTTATAAGAAAAAAAGTCTGCTGTGTGCTGCACCACGTTTGTAAAACAAAACCCAAGGGAATGTGCTCCATAATTAATTTCCGCCATCCCAGCAGGTTCTCAGACACCCAATTCATCAGAATATTCTTCCGTGCACGGTGTGCAAGAACATTAAATAATTTCTTCCCATGCCCGTCTAAAGATGGTAAATTCGGTCGACCTAAGAAGAGAGATATCGGGTCTACTTTAACATCAGTCCTCAATACCCTCCCTTTCTCTCCCGCCACAGCGCTCCAATAAACATGAAGCCTGTGGCACGTCCAGAAGCAATGGGTGAGAGTACCTACACTTATTTTACATTTGGGGCACATTGAAGACACCCCTTTTTTAAACTAGGAGAAAGTGAGGACTGCAGATGCTGGAGATCAGAGCTGAAAAATGTGTTGCTGGAAAAGCACAGCAGGTCAGGCAGCATCCAAGGAGCAGGAGAATCGACGTTTCGGGCATTTTTCACCTCTTTTTTAAACCTCGCCACATGGTCTGGTGCTAGATGAACCCTGTGCAGAATTTTTAACTGCCTTTCGGACATCCTATTATAGATTGAGATCTTTCGAGCATTCTCCCATATGTTCTCCTATGTTTCAGAAGTGATCTCCACTCCCAGCTCTTGCTCCCAGACCTCACGTAACCGGTTAATATCTTGCCAGGCTCTGCCACCCAGCAGGCGATAGAGGGCATCAACCAAGAGGGTGCTTGTGGAACGCAGCAACAACCTCTCTGTATAGGGCTTACAGGGCTTAGTGAGAAGCATAGTCTTCTTCTGGATGAAATCCCTAACCTGAAAAAAACAGAAAAGGTCTCTGCTGGGCAACCCGTATTTGAGGCTCAGTTGCTCGAAAGACATCATAACCTCCCCCTCAAACAAGTCTCCCAACTAGAAACTCCTCTCGTTGCCCATTGTTTGAACCCTGAGTCCATCACCCCTGGTAGGAACCTTGGCATGCCAACTGTAGGTGTAAGTGGTGAAGTCTTGGATAAACAACCCCACCTCCTCCAGCCGCTTCCCGAGGCCCTGGATCTCCCGCTCATGCGTCTGCAGCATGGACGTGATGGGTTGGATCTGGGCATGAATCTCCTCAATCGCAGCCCCAACCTTCGAGGTAAGTCTTTCCATTGCCGCTGCTAATTCCTGTGAGTCTGTCAGGTCCCCGGGGGGTTCAGGAGAGGCTGCTATTGCTGCAGTCTCTGGTGTAGTAGGTGCTGCAGGGGAGTGTCCTCTCTGCTGCTGTTTGCTCGTTCCTTTCCCCTTTGGCATCCTTCTCATTCCCAAATATTAACAAATATGTGTTCTATAAGGTTTTAACTAATAATTCCACCACATAAGTTGGCCAGGGATGGCAAAAAACACCAGTATGCCTTGGCTGTTAGGCAGAGCTGTCCACAGCAGTTCTACAGAATCGCCGCCATCTTGCTGAGTGATCTCACGGGGATAATGTCTGGCTTGGACTACTGAGAAAGAAAATCCAAGGTAATGCTCAGACTGGCTAAGGGGTTTAAATGGGGAAACATTATTACAGCTGAAGAGTACAGCTAAAAACACCCTCTCAAAATATTTCACATGTAAATTATATAATTAAATAAGGATGGCTTGACAGGTGTTGTAGCTTGTGGAAACTGGTGATCACCAGCATCATTCATGGTGAACATACCTGTAACAAAGGTTTTCTGCTTGAGGAGCCTGTGAGCTGGAGTCTAAGCTGTGGACACTGCACCACATTAGGGAGGGGGAGGTTCCTGGATTATCTGTTTCAGGAGGCAGTCATCTCTTAGATTAACTACATCAAATTGATCCATGGTCAGGAACAGGAGGGTGTGGTTGTGGGTGAGGTAGGTATGCAATCCAGAATTTAGCTTTGGAGGCATCTCAGCCAGTGTCCTTGTCCAGTAGGAACAAGGTTCTTGTTCCTGATATGGTCAAAGGGGTCGACTGCAGGAAGGATCATGAAACCGACCACAGCACCATGGTCCAGAGCAGCGTTCAATGAGGATGAAAAACAAGAAATGTAGTGTCACAGGGGATAGCATAGTTAGGAGAATAGATACTGTTCCCTGCAGCAAAGACAGAATCCAGAAGGCTGTAATTTATTTAATGCTGAGACTCAGGACATCTCTTCTGAGAGGAACTTGGAATAGGAGGGGATGAATCTAGTTGCTGTGGTCCATGTAGGTACCAATGGCATAGTTAGGTCAATGAAAGAGGTGTTGCAGAGGTATTAATTTACTGATAACTGCCCAAGCAACATTCAAATTAGTGGAAGGTAAACAAAACCAGAAGGGTAAATACATGGCTGAAAATTGGTTTTGGAGAAATGGGATCCAATTTGTGCAGCATTGGCAGCCGTCATAGAAATGAGAGAGTCGTTCCTTTGGCACAGGCTTCATTTGTACTACGATGGAAATTGCTGGGAAAACTTAGCAGGTCTGGCAGCATTTGTAGAGAGAAAGCAGAGTTAACATTTCAGGTCCAGTGACCCTTCTGAAGAACTAATTGTAGATAGGAAAAGGTTGGTCTATATGTCGAAGATGGCGTAGGGGGAAGGAGGGAGGAGTAAACAGTGGGTGGAGGTGGAACCCAGAAAGAGGAACACAGTTGGTGCAAAGAAATGGGTAATGGTCAAGCTGGGGGAATCAAGACCTGCTGGACCATTAGTGGCTGATAATGGGTCATTTTCTGGTGGCAGCTCATGTGCTGACAAGTCTTAGTATGTAGGGGTTGAGGCTGCAGGGCGACCAAGCGGAAAATGATGTGCAGATCTTCCAGTTTGTGCTGAGCTTCGCTGGAGCACTGCAGCAAGCCTGAGACAGAGATGTTGGCCAGGGAACAGGGTGGGGTGTTGAAATGCCAGGCAACTGGAAGCTCAGGGTCAGTTTTACAGAGTGCAGGTTCTGCAAAGTAGTCACCCTGTTTGAGTTTGGTCTCCCCTTCACAGAGCAGATCACATTGTGAGCAATGACTACAGTAGACTAAATTGAGTGAGAGAAGTCCAAGGCAATTGCTGCTTCACCCTGGAAAGTGTGTCTGGGACATTGGATGGTGAGGAGAGAGGAGTTGAATGGGCAGGCGCTAGACCTTCTGCAATTGCATGGAAAGGTGCCATGGGGGGTGTGAGGTGGTAATGGAGCTGAGGAGGACTGGAGCTGAGTCCAGAGAAAGGAATTGGCCATGATCTTATTGAATGACTGAGCAGGCTCAACGGGCCAGATGCTAAACTCCTGCTCCTAATTCTTATGGGAGAAAGTGAGGACTGCAGATGCTGGAGATCAGAGTTGAAAAATGTGTTGCTGGAAAAGCGCAGCAGGTCAGGCAGCATCCAAGGAGAAGGAGAATCGACGTTTCGGGCATAAGCCCTTCTTCAGGAATGAGGAGAGTGTGCCAAGCAGGTTAAGATAAAAGGTAGGGAGAAGGGACTTGGGGGAGGGGCATTGAGAATGCAATAGGTGAAAGGAGGTTAAGGTGAGGGTGATAGGCCGGAGAGGGGGTGGGGGCGGAGAGGTCGGGAAGAAGATTGCAGGTCAAGAAGGCGGTGCTGAGTCCGAGGGTTGGGACTGAGATAAGGTGGGGGGAGGGGAAATGAGGCAGTGGGAGAAATCTGCATTCATCCCTTGTGGTTGGAGGGTTCCTAGGCGGAAGATGAGGCGCTCTTCCTCCAGGCGTCATGTTGCTATGGTCTGGCGATGGAGGAGGCCAAGGACCTGCATGTCCTTGGCGGATTGGGAGGGCGAGTTAAAGTGTTCAGCCACAGGGCGGTTGGGTTGGTTGGTGCGGGTGTCCCAGAGGTGTTCTCTGAAACGTTCCGCAAGTAGGCGGTCTGTCTCCCCAATGTATAGGAGGCCACATCGGGTGCAGCGGATGCAGGAAATGATGTGTGTGGAGGGCAGGTGAATTTATGACGGATATGGAAGGACCCCTTGGGGCCTTGGTGGGAAGTGAGGGGCGAGGTGTGGGCACAGGTTTTGCATTTCTTGCGGTTGCAGGGGAAGGTGCCGGTTTTTCTGCCGTTGCCGCATTCACTTCCACCCCCAGTGACGTCACTCACCTGCACAACGACCACGCCACATGCATCTCCGTCTCCGCGCCGATCTCCGCCCCCACGCCCAACCCCGCCCCCATGCCCAACCCTGCCCCCACACCCAACTCCAGCCCCACACCAGGTCCTAGCTCCCAGCCCTGCCGTGTTTTCACCATCCCTCCAGACCTCCCACTCTCTGAGGATGAAAGATCAGTCCTCAGCAGAGGCCTCACCTTCATCCCCCTACACTCTCGGATTAACGAGTTCAACACGCGGCGAGACATCAAACAATTCTCCCGCCGCCTTCGCCTCCATGCCTACTTCTTCAACCAGGATTCTTGCCCACCCTCTGACGACCCCTTCTCCCGCCTTCAACACACTCCATCCACCTGGACACCCCATGCTGGCCTCTTACCCGCCCTCGATCTCTTCATAGGCAACTGCCGCCGCGACATTAACCACCTCACCCTGTCCACCCCTCTTACCCACTCCAACCTCTCATTCTCACAACGTGCAGCCCTTCACTCCCTCCGCTCCAACCCCAACCTCACTATCAAACCGGCAGACAAGGGAGGCGCGGTGGTAGTTTGGCGCACCGATCTTTACATTGCTGAGGCTAAACGCCAGCTCGGGGAAACCTTCTCCTACTGCCCCCTTGACCATGACCCCACCTCCCACCACCAAACCATCATCTCCCAGACCATCCAGAACCTCATCACCTCAGGGGATCTCCCATCCACCGCCTCCAACCTCATTGTCCCACAACCCCGCACCGCCCGTTTCTACCTCCTGTCCAAAATCCACACACCTGACTGCTCCAGCCGACCCATCGTCTCAGCCTGCTCCTGCCCCACCGAACTCATCTCTACATACCTCGACACGGTCCTGTCCCCCTTAGTCCAAGAACTCCCCACCTACATTCGGGACACCACCCACGCCCTCCACCTCCTCCATGATTTTCGCTTCCTCGGTCCCCAATGCCTTATCTTCACCATGGACATCCAGTCCCTGTACACCTCCATCCCCCATCACGAAGGCCTCAAAGCCCCCCGCTTCTTCCTTTCCCGCTGAACCAACCAGTACCCTTCCACTGACACTCTCCTTCGACTGACTGAACTGGTCCTCACTCTGAACAACTTCTCTTTCCAATCCTCCCACTTCCTCCAAACCAAAGGAGTAGCCATGGGCACCTGCATGGGCCCCAGCTATGCCTGCCTCTTTGTCGGATATGTGGAACAGTCCATCTTCCGCAGCTACACTGGCACCACCCCCCACCTTTTCCTCCGCTACATCGATGACTGTATCGGCGCTACCTCGTGCTCCCACGAGGAGGTTGAACAGTTCATCCACTTTACTAACACCTTCCACCCCGACCTCAAATTTACCTGGACCGTCTCAGGCTCCTCCCTCCCCTTCCTAGACCTCTCCATTTCTATCTCGGGCGACCAACTCAACACGGACATTCACTATAAACTGACCGTCTCCCACAGCTACCTAGATTACACCTCCTCCCACCCTGTCCCCTGTAAAAACACCATCCCATATTCCCAATTCCTTTGCCTCTGCCGCATCTGCTCCCAGGAGGACCAATTCCAATACTGGAGGAGAAAGTGAGGTCTGCAGATGCTGGAGATCAGAGCTGAAAATGTGTTGCTGGAAAAGCGCAGCAGGTCAGGCAGCATCCAGGGAACAGGAGAATTGACGTTTCGGGCATAAGCCCTTCTTCGGGAATCCCGAAGAAGGGCTTATGCCCGAAACGTCTATTCTCCTGTTCCCTGGATGCTGCCTGACCTGCTGCGCTTTTCCAGCAACACATTTTCAGCTCCAATTCCAATACTGAACAACCCAGATGGCCTCCTGCTTCAAAGACCGCAATTTCCCCTCAGACGTGGTTGATGATGCTCTCCACCGCATCTCCTCCACTTCCCGCTCCTCCGCCCTTGAACCCCACCCCTCCAATTGCCATCAGGACAGAACCCCACTGGTCCTCACCTACCACCCCACCAACCCCCTCACCTGCCACCCCATTCTTCGTCATTTCCGCCACCTCCAAACAGACCCCACCACCAAGGATATATTTCCCTCCCCTCCCCGATCAGTGTTCCGGAAAGACCACTCCCTCCGCGACTCCCTAGTCAGGTCCACATCCCCCCACCAACCCAACCTCCACTCCCGGCACCTTCCCCTGCAACCGCTAGAAATGCAAAACTTGCGCCCACCCCTCCCCCCTCACTTCCCACCAAGGCCCCAAGGGATCCTTCCATATCCACACACATCATTTACTGCATCCGCTGCACCCGATGTGGCCTCCTCTACATTGGGGAGACAGGCTGCCTACTTGCGGAACGTTTCAGAGAACACCTCTGGGATACCCGCACCAACCAACCCAACCACCCTGTGGCTGAACACTTTAACTCCCCCTCCCACTCCGCCAAGGACATGCAGGTCCTTGGCCTCCTCCATCGCCAGACCATGGCAACATGACACCTGGAGGAAGAGCGCCTCATCTTCCGCCTAGGAACCCTCCAACCAAAAGGGATGAATGCAGATTTCTCCAGCTTCCTCATTTCCCCTCCCCCCACCTTATCTCAGTCCCAACCCTCAGACTCAGCACCGCCTTCTTAACCTGCAATCTTCTTCCCGACCTCTCCGGCCTATCACCCTCACCTTAACCTCCTTCCACCTATCGCATTCCCAACGTCCCTCCCCCAAGTCCCTCCTCCCTACCTTTTATCTTAGCCTGCTTGGCACACCCTCCTCATTCCTGAAGAAGGGCTTATGCCCGAAACATCGATTCTCCTGCTCCTTGGATGCTGCCTGACCTGCTGCGCTTTTCCAGCAACACATTTTTCAGTCCTAATTCTTATAACCAGGATGTCCCAGAGGGAGCTCTCACTGCAGGGGGTGACAAGGGAGTGGAGGAAAATAGGTGTCTGATAGTGGCCTACCCGCTGAAGGTGGCACAAATGGCAGCTAATGATCCTCTGTATGTGGATACTGATGGGATGGTAGGTAAGGACAAGAGGGACCCTACTGATGTTTTGGAAGGGAAGGGAGGCAGTTAGGGCCAAAATGTGGGAGATGGGTCGGATACAACTGAGGGCCCTGTAACCACGGTGATAAGAATCCTTGGTTGAGAAAGAAGATGGACATTTCCAATGCCGCCTTTTAGAAGCTGGCATCATTGGAAAAGATTTCATGGATGTGGAGAAACTGGAAAAATGAAATAGAGACTTTACAGGAAGCAGGGTGTGAGAATGTACAATCAAGGTAACTGGGAGTCAGTGGATTTGGAGTGGACATTGGTGGCTAGCCTATCCCCAGAAACGTGAGCACAGATGGAAGGGGAGTTGAGGCCTGTGGCAGATCAACCATGATATTGTTGAATGGTAAGGCAGACTTGAGGGGCTAAATGGTCTATTCCTGCTACGATTCCTTATGTTCTTATACCTCCAAGGTGGCCTGTGGCACTAATTTGAGAAAGAGCAGGTGAGTTATCCAGGTAGACTGTCTAATGTTTCTCCCTTAAACAACATCTCAATGATTTGGTAATGATAACAGTTGAGGGAGCATGCTGTCAGCAAATTGGCTGTCATGTTACTCAGTAACAGTAAATACACTTAAAGAAAATACTCTCCTTTGTAAAATGCTTTGAGATGACCTCTAGGTGTGAAAGACATGATAAAAATGCAAGTCTTTCTTTGTCATTTTCCCTTTTTCAAGATGGTCATTGCACGGAAATGGTGTGGCATGAATGTTACTTGCCACATATCAATCCAAAACCCAAATACTGTCAGGGTCTTGTTGTGTGCGGCTACAATACGAAGAGTTGAAAATCAAACTGGACATTAGGCAATCATTCCCACTCCTCATCGAATGATGCAGACAAGGCTTTTGGTAAAGCAGCTGAAGGTGGCTGCCCTTGGACTCTACCCTAAGGAACTCCAATAGCCTTATCTAGGATCTAAGAGGATCGTCCTCTGACAACCACGATCATCCTTTTCTGTGCGAGGTATGACTCCAACTCATGGAGAACTTCATGTTGATTCTCACCAACATTAATTTTGCTAGAGTTCCATGATACCACATTCAATCAAATGCTGCCTTCACATTAAAAGCAGTCACTTTCACTTCACATCCAGAATTTGTCATCTTTATTTACAATTAAACAAGCTGTAATGCCATGCCTCACAAGCCTTATTGAGTTCTTTGAGGATGTGGTGAGACAAGTTGATGAAATTCAAGCAGTGGATGTGGTGTATATGGATTTCAGTAACACACACGGTAGGTTCATTCAGAAAGTTAGAAGGTCTGGGATACAGGGGAATTTGGCTGTCTGGATACAGAATTGGCTGGCTGAAAGAAGACAGTGAGTGGTAGTGGATGAAAAGCATTCTGCCTGGAGGTCAGTGACCAGTGATGTCCCACAAGGATCTGTTCTTGGGTGTTTGCTCTTTGTAGTTTTTATAAATGATTTGGATGAAGAAGTGGAAGGGTGGTTTAGTAAGTTTGCTGATGGCACTAAGGTTGGTGCTGTTGTAGATAGTGTTGAAGGCTGTTGCAGGCTACAACAAGACATTGACAGGATGCAGAGCTGGACTGAGAAGTGGCAGATGGAGTTCAACCTGGATAAATGCGAAGTGATTCATTTTGGAAGGTCGAATTTGAATGCTGAATACAGGGTTGAAGACAGGATTCTTGGCAGTGTGGAAGAACTGTGGGATCTTGAGGTCCACGAAAATTGATTCCTCAAAGTTGCCACCCATGTTGATAGTGTTGTTAAGAAGGCATATGGTGTTTTGGATTTCATTAACAGGGGGATTGAGTTTAAGAGCTGCAAGGTTTTGCTGCAGGTCTATGAAAACCTGGTTAGACTACACTTGAAATATTGTGTCCAGTTCTGGTCGCCTCATTATAGGAAAGACGTAAATGCTTTAGAGAGGGTGCAGAGGAGATTTACCAGGATGCTACTTGGATAGGAGGACATGTCTTATGAAGAGAGGTTGAGTGAGTTAGGGCTTTTTACACAGGAGAAAAGAGGAAGGGAGATGACTTGATAGAGGTGTACAAAGTAATGAGAGACACAGATAGAGTAGATAGTAGCCAGAGACCTTTTCCCAGGGCTGTCACGAGGGGCCATTATTTTAAGGTGATTGGAGGAAGGTATAAGGGAGATGTCAGAGGTAGATCCTTTATGCAGAGAGTGGTGGGTGCGTGGAATGCACTGCCAGCAGTGGTAGTACAGTCAGAGACATTAGGGACATTTAAGCAACTGCTGGACAAGCATATGGACGGCAATAAATTGAAGGGTGCGTAGGTTAGGTTGATCTTAGATTAAAACAAATGCTCAGCCCAACATCATGGGCCGAAGGGCCTGTACTGTGCTGTACTGTTCTATGTTCTATGAGATTGACAGATGAACGGACCTGGCAGAATTCCAACTAAGCATCAGTTAGCAGGTTATTAGCAGATAGACACTGCTTGATAGCACAGACTATGACACTGACAATTATTTTGCCGATCTATCACAATGCTAATTCTATTGGAAATTTGAATTATTGTGCCAGTACAGTTTACTTAGAGTCATAGAGATGTACAGCATGGAAACAGACCCTTTGGTCCAACCCGTCCATGCCGACCAGATATCCCAACCCAATCTAGTCCCACCTGCCAGCACCCAGCCATATCCCTCCAAGCCCTTCCTATTCATATACCCATCCAAATGCCTCTTAAATGTTGCAATTGTACCAGCCTCCATCACATCCTCTGGCAGTTCATTCCACACACTTACCTCCCCCTCTGCTGAAAACATTGCCCCTTAGGTCTCTTTTATATCTTTCCCCTCTCACCCTAAACCTATGCCCTCTAATTCTGGACTCCCTGACCCCAGGGAAAAGACTTTGTCTATTTATCCTATCCATGCTCCTCATAATTTTGTAAACCTCTATAAGGTCATCCCTCAGCCTCCGACGCTCCAGGAAAAACAGCCCCAGGCTGTTCAGCCTCTCCCTGTAGCTCAGATCCTCCAACCCTGGCAACATCCTTGTAAATCTTTTCTGAACACTTTCAAGTTTCACAACGTCCTTCCGATAGGAAGGAGACCAGAATTGCACGCAATATTCCAACAGTGGCCTAACCAATGCCCTGTACAGCCGCAACATGACCTCCCAACTCCTGTACTCAATACTCTGACCAATAAAGGAAAGCATACCAAACGTCTTCTTCACTATCCTATCTACCTGCAACTCTACTTTCAAGGAGCTATGAACCTGCACTCCAAGGTCTCTTTGTTCAGCAACACTCCCTAGGACCTTACCATTAAGTGTATAAGTCCTGCTAAGATTTGCTTTCCCAAAATGCAGCACCTCGCATTTATCTGAATTAAACTCCATCTGCCACTTCTCAGCCCACTGGCCCATCTAGTCAAGATCCTGTTGTAATCTGAGGTAACCCTCTTCGCTGTCCACTACACCTCCAATTTTGGTGTCACCTGCAAACTTACTAACTGTACCTCTTATGCTCGCATCCAAATCATTTATGTAAATGACAAAAAGTAGAGGGCCCAGCACCGATCCTTGTGGCATTCCATTAGTCACAGGCCTCCTGTCTGAAACACAACCCTCCACCACCACTCTCTGTCTTCTACCTTTGAGCCAGTTCTGTATCCAAATGGCTAGTTCTCCCTGTATTCCACGAGATCTAACCTTGTTTACCTCTCAATTTTCTGATTCTTTCTGGAAGTGCTGTCTTCTTGCAGGACTATCCACAGGCCCAAGCCATTCTGGTGACATTGGTAATACTTTGTGGTATCGTGAAATGTTGAGTACTGGTCTGTTGTGCTAATGGTCATCATAGCTGAACCAGTCCTCTTTCACTGCAAACACAATCAGCAACTTCAAATAAACTTTGTTCTGAAGGGTCTTTGGACCCGCAACAGAAACTCTAATATCTGTTCACAGATGCTGCCAGACCTGCTCAGATTTTCCAGCAATTTCTGTTGTTTCAGTTTTCCAGCATCCACAGTTCTTTTGACTATTCAACTAAACTTTCCTCTCCATAGTGAAGTGACACTGAGATCACTATTATGCCAACTATTGACTTGGCAAAGATCAGACATTAAATCTTGACCTTTTTTATTGCCCTTACAAATTAATCTATCAGGGAACCATAGAGACAGATGACAAAATGACTTGCTATTGACCATTACTGTCAAACAGGATTGCTGAACACGAATTATTGATTTTTTTTCTGCCGTTTCCTTGAAATATATAAGCTGCCTAATCTTTTGATAATAATACTCTGGACAAAAGTTATGAACTTGAGTACATTTTGTATAAATCCTCAACATTAAACAAGTATATTGTTTCTTTCCAGCTAATTCAATTTTTTGTAACAATGATATATTCAAGTCCTATTTTTACCAGAGAAACCTAAGTATGATATTCCAGCACGGGCAAATATAAAAAATGTAAAATGTTAAAATTTGCCATTAAAAAATTAACTTTGTTTATAAAATGTCACATAAAGCATAATCTGTTGTACAATTCTCTAATATTTCTTTCCTTATTTCATACATAAAACCTTAATCTTCACCTTGTTTCATTCCCCTCACCTCCCCATTTCTGTTTCATCTTAAATGTTATCCGACTTGCTGACTATAGGTTAATTATGAAGCTGGTTTCATTTTCAAGCCTGTGTGAACAAATTGGTTGTCGTTAAGTCAATACACAGTCATTCAACCGCACTTTCAAATGAAATGCTGTCTTCTGGTCACATTCCACAGTTCCTATCTAATGAAAGCACTTCTTTATTTGGATTTACCCTCTGAACCCCAGTACCCTTTAACACAATATGAATAATCAAAACCTCAAAGAAACTGTTTGTTATGATTTTGTATGTTTGGTAGGGAATTTGTAGATACGGTCAGATTAATGAAATACATTTCTTCAATGTTCACTGCAGCAGATATAACCAGTGAATGCAAATCTGGAATCTGTTGCGATCAGAGTCACTGGTGATAAAAGAATGACAAATAGCACTTAGTTTATTTAGTATGCAATAACACTATGTGTAGGCGACAAATACTACACGATCTGGTTGCTTTTTCTGAATGTTTGCTGAATTTCTCTGTTTTATCTCAGAGTTTAACAACTGTACCTCAATAAGAACAAAGAACTAGACAGCACAGGAACAGACTCTTTGGCCCACCAAAACTGCACTGACACATGACACCTTGTAAACTAAAACCTTATGCTTCCCCGTGATTCATATCCCTCTATTCCCTGTCTATTCGTACATCTGTCAAAATACCTCTTAAATATACTTCGCCATATTTTGGGAAGGATGTGGAAGTATTGGAAAAGGTGCAGAGGAGATTTACCAGGATGTTGCCTGGTCTGGAGGGAAGCTCTTAAGAGGAAAGGCTGAGGGACTTGGGTCTGTTCTCATTGGAAAGAAGAAGGCTAAGAGGGGATTCGATGGAGACATACAAGATGATCAGAGGGTTAGATAGGGTAGACAGTGAAAGTCTTTTTCCTAGGATGATGACGTCAGCTTGTACGAGGGGGCATAACGACAAATTGAGGGGTGATAGATTTAACACAGATGTCAGAGGCAGGTTCTTTATTCAGAGAGTGGTAAGGGTGTGGAATGCCCTACCTGCCAACGTAGTTAACTCAGACACTTTAGGGAAATTTAAACAATCCTTGGATAAGCACACAGATGATGATGGGATAGTATAGGGGGACGAGCTGAGAATAGTTCACAGGTCGGCGCAACATTGAGGGCCAAAGGGCCTGTTCTCCGCTGTATTGTTCTATGTTCTAAATGTTGCTATTGAATCCGGCTCCACCGTATCCTCTGGCAGGGCATTCCAGACACTTAACACCCTCTGTGTAAAATACCTGCCTCTTGCAGCTCCTTTCAATACCCCCTTTTTACTCACCCTCTTTTACTTTAAACCTATGTCCTTAGTAATTGACATTTCTGACCTGGGAAAAAGCCTCTGACTATCCATTCAGTCCATCTCTCATTCTTCAATGTTCAAGTGAAAACAAACCAAGTTTGTCCAATCACTCCTCACAGCTATTATCCTCCAAACCAGGCAACATCCTGGTAAACTGTTTCTGTATCCTGTCCAAAGCTTCCACATCCCCACATCCTTCTGGTAATGTGGAGACCCTAACTATACACAATTTTCCAAATGCAGCAAAACTAAAATTCTGCTCAGCTGCAACATGACTGGCCAATTTTTTTATACACTACACTCCAAATGATGAATTAGGCGAAAGTGGGTACTGCAGATGCTGGAGATTAGAGTCAAGATTTGAGTAGTACTGGAAAAGCACAGCAGGTCAGGCAACATCTGAGGAGCAGGAAATCCACCTCATACTTATCCAGATTAAACTTCATCTGCCATTTCTCTGCCCAAGTTTCCAACCTATCTATATGCTGCACTATCCTCTGGCAATTCTCCTCACTACCTGCAGTAGCCTTTGTGTCGTCCACAAACTTACTAATCGGACACCTACATTTCCTTCATTTATATATATTATAAACAATAGAAATCCCAGCACTGATCCCTGCACTAAACACCACTGATCACACACCTCCAATCTGATAAACAGCCTTCCACTGCTACTCTCTGTCTTCTAAAACTAAGCCAATTCTGTATCCATCTTACCAGCAGATCCCACATGACTTCATTTTCTGTGTCAGTCTGCCATGAAGGACCTTGTCGAAGGCCTTGCTGAAGTCCACATCAAAAACATCTATCATCCTGCCCTCTTTACTCAAAAAATTCAATTACGTTTATGAAACACAACCATCCCCACACAAAGCCATGCTGCCCATGATTGATAAGTCCACATTATTCCAAATGTGAGTAAATCCTGTCCCCAGGAATCTTCTCCAATAATTTCCCTATCATTGATACAAGGTTCACTGGCCTGTAATTTCCCGGATTATTTCCATAAAGATTACAATTAGAATACTAATAAAGTAAACAGTAATAAAATAACTAGTAACAATTAGAGAATTAATAAAGGTATAAACGGGTCTGAGCAAAGGAGGTTATAAAAAGCATAGTGAACAAAAAGCATAAATTACACAGTTTAAATTTCTGATGTAAAATCTCCTATGAATCAGCACATTTGGACAAAATAATGTAACATTTTTCCTTTGCCATTTAGAGGTATTCCTTGATCATTTACCTCTTGCTACCTACCGCATTTTTGTTAGTATTAGTTAACGATGGACTTACTTTAGAACTTAAGGACTGAACCTTACTTCTTTCAGCTAAGTGTTAGTTTCATCGAGTTTCCTGAGACTGAGCAAGATCTCTCTGAAGCTTACCAAACCTGCCTCAAACCTACCCATCCCAATGGCACCCCCTTGACCAATTCTTGTCTCATCTTACCTCACATTGTTCTCAGAACAACCTACCACTGCCAGGATATCCCAGAACAGACTGGCATCCCTGGTGCAGGCACCATCTTTAAAAGTATTGTACACCAGACTAGCACAGTTAGTCTGGACTTGACATGCGTAGTCCCTGACAGTTGCCACACACATGTAAGACAAGGGAAAACTGGTGCCTTGCTTTGCAGGTAGGGATCCGGAGCTCCTGTTGGACAGGATAGGACATCCACTTTCCTTGGACTGGCAGTAAAGACTATGATACAAGGGAATGCCAGCCTAGTCTTAGGTTGCTGCCCAGTCAGTGCAGTCTCAGTGTTTGGAGAAATGCCCAGCAATATAGGAAAAGGGTCAATGACCTTCTTCACTCTACTGCTGTAATTGTATCATCTTCTTGCTGTGCTGGGAGCCCCTGCACAAAGGCCATATCCCTTTACTTGACAGGGGCCTGCTGATGACAATGACAAACTTCCTGATTGTGCATTTATGCTAAATGGCAAAGCAATGCAGAAGTACTGGGAGGTTGGTATCTACGCCTGAGCGGGCAGAGCACAAAAGGTCAAGCAAAGGCAGGGCTGCTGAGAATCCAGAAAGGCTCAGAGTGAATAAATAAGCTCTTTGACAACATATGAACAGGCTGAAGGTGCAGTCTGGTCCAGTCCAGTAGTAGGACACTCCAACAAGAACTTGTCTGTTCCGCTCGTTCTTTTTTCTTTTTTTCTCCCTCTTTCCTCCCTTCTCTCAGCCTCTGACTCTCGATCCCCAAAGTGAGGATGCTAGCAACCAGTGGCCCACAGTGGAGACGCCAGCAGCCCAGTGCGAAATGGGGGCAGTGACCCAGTGTGGAGTGTGGTAGCAGCCAGACCACGTGGTGGCTCCCTGCACTGTTCTGCTGCAGACAGCCCTTGCAGAGGGATTGTGATGTTCGTCTTTTTAACTTAGCTTCTTGATTTTCTGACCTATGGTTATATGATGTATAGCTGTAACTTTTCTTCATCTCTCCATTCTGTAAGTAAGGATTGTACCTAGGTGCTCAGTAGTTAAGGTTGCACCGTGTGTTGCTGACATTGTTACACTGTAACTAATCCGGAACTGAAAAAGCTGTACTTAAGATGGCAGTGTAAGTGATGACTTATAAACTTTTCACTATTCTTAGTTGAGTATGTGATAATAAAGCTAATTCAGTTCAATTTATTCCAGGAGCTGGGTGTCTGTCTCTGAGTGCGCGGTGTACTTGCTGCAGCTTCACAATGATGGCTGCTGGTACAGTCCAAGGTGTGGTATTGATCTGCAGAAGTGTCCTGTGAGTGGACTGGAGAAGTGCCAGGAGGTTCTTAGAAGCTGGCACATTGCATGCTGTTGGCCATGGATATGGGGTGCATGTGACTGTGCCCATGGAGTGTGCCGCAAGATGTTGGTGCCCAGTGTCCAATATAGAGGTTTGAGCAAGCAGACAGCTTAAATCACTAGGCATCTGCTTTCACTTCCACATCAATAATTCTCCAGTTTACTCAGCAGGAATGGCAAGGTAGGAAGCTGCATGTTAATGAGGTGAGTTGTGCAGTTAAGAAGTCATTAACAAACAATAATCCCTGGTAATAGGCAAGTTGCTGTTCCCTAGCGACAATCTCACTTTAAGATACTGCGAATTGCTTCCGAGGTCGAGACAGGCCTCACTGGACTTATTCTGTCACAAATCTCACTGTAGCTCACTTTGTTCAGGCCCCTATAAGATTCCACCCCATGCATTTTTAGTAAGTATCCAGTGAGTAACCTGACTTAAAATAAATGAAAATAACTTAAGAACTATAATGAACTGTCTGCTTACTCTCATTGTTGTACAGTCAGTTCCTCAGTAAATAGTTTTTCACATGAATAAACTTCTAAATTGTGTTTGTGCGTTTAAGAAAATAAACACAATTTGAACAGCTTTCCCAAAGTAAAGCAGTTGATGTACTTGCACTGTTGACCTGGGATAAACATGTGGGCAGGGCTTGACCTGGTGAATTTAATCTTAATCCAGAGTAAGTAAAAAATCATGGAAAACAGAAACACAAAGTTAAACTCACTAATGTGTAAAATTTTCAGTCATTTTTTGCAGCTGAGCTAATTCCACTAGGATTGCATCAATACTACCAATGTAAAAGGAGCAGAAATTCAGCTGTAAAATTTGTGCCAAATATCTTCTCATATAATGGCTGCTTTATTATTTCAACTGGAAATGTCCAGCTCATTGGAAATTGAGTAGTTTTCTCTTATCCAATGTTCCGATGATTTTTGTATGTCATTAGTACAGATGGTTCTTCTCGCAGTCAAATAGCACTCCCTCCACCCATGCACTTAAAAAGAACAGTAATATCTTCTCTCACAACAACCCCACCAGACTGAACATCCTAAGATATTCTTCTTAATTAATAAGTCCCAAGCTCTCAGAATACTTCTCACAGTATCCCCTCTTCATTCTGTAAATCCCACAATGAAGATTAATCCAGATCTGTTCCAATTTCACTGAAGTTGATAGTCATCCATAATTTCCAAATGCAATCAGCAATAACCAGAGAAAAACCTCCTACCACTGAATAGAAAGCCTCATTATCAGTACAAATGTGGAAACCCTTAGACTGTTGGGGATCATGAAGGACATTCCAGGCACCTTGCATTTATACATAAGTAAGAATAAATAAGTAGTTAAAAAGGAAACTGGAGCATAATGGGATTAAAAAAAAATCGAATCTATTCAGAAAAATATGTTGATAGAACATATAAAGCTTAATATTAAATGTGACCAGCACATAAAATGAGCCTGACACAAAGTGTTAATGCACAACATTGAAAGCTCAAATGGCAAGAACTACAAAAGTGAGATTATATATATATAATCTCTAAACTTGCATTTGCAACCAAACCTAGATGTTTTTGATTTTCCTTCAAATTGAAAGACCTATCAAAATTGTTACAACTGGTCCCCAATTCATTCCTGTTTCAGATGGGCTAACCCCCAAATACTTCTCATGAGGAGTGATAAATTGGCACTCTTTCTTTGCTCAGTCCTCTCTTGTTTGGTCGCAGCAAGGTTTATGGGATATCTTCTCCCATTCCCCGCCAAATATATTTATGTTTATGTGAAACTAATTCAACCAGGCCATCTTGAGTTAAAAGTGTGTATTTGTTAGCTACCAAAATGCAAGAAAATATAACAAAACTCAACATATATGCAGACAGTTTAGAAGTGAGAGATGAATCCAAGGTGAACCCGTTACAATGCACACCTCAGTTCTCTGGGACTTGGCTCTGCTTGCTTTAGAAAATTTGAAGACTTTTAGTCTTCACCTCTACATCCTGGTAGTCCGCATGATAGCTTTTGCTTCCTATACCAATCCATGTCTCCCAACCTTTCATATATTGCCCCACATACCCATCGTTCCAATGCAATGATGATTCTCCAAGTATCCACTCCAGGGAAGTCTCAGGAGCAAAGTGGAAGTGAAAAACAAAACTTATAAAAATCTAATATAGCTTTTACTACAGACTTGATATTGGAAAACTCCCACCATTAAATATTCAATAGCCCCTTTATGCAGTCAAACTGTGAATTCAGCCCTGCTGAAGAACTTATAGCTTTTTAAATCCAGTCAAATAATTATAATAAATAGCAATTACAGTGGTGTGTGGGAGGTGGTGATGTCAATGTCTAAATTGAAACTGTTCACGTTGTTGCTAGCTGATGAGGCAATCAAAATCATAAATAACCCTGACTGTGCAGTCAGTCTTTTTTAGAGTTTAAGGAGCAGAAAATGTAAAAACCATCCAGTTAAACAGCACTCTTCAAGAAGGTTTATGCCTAGCCTAAACATTTTTGACTCCCACATTGTAGGTTAAGACCTTTGCAATAGCCATTTTAAAAAAAAATTGATATCACAAGATGTAGGCTCACTGGCTAAGCCAACATTTGTTATGCAAGAGATATGGGTTTTTCTGGATATTCTCTTGTACTATGAATATGAAATATTGTATTTGGGTAAGCAGAGAGATAACTGCTGGTATGTGAATCACTCTTTGTCTTGACTAGGTTTGTTTAGAGACAGCATTTTGTATGAAATCTGGACATTAATAGAAATGAAAAGTGGAATCTTCCTGTGACATCATACTGTATTCTTCCAGGTGAGTGGGCAGTATCCCATCACACTCTGATTTGGGCTGTGTAGATGGTGAACAGGCTTTGGAGAGTCAAGATGTGAGTTACTCGCCGGAATGGTAGTGATGGTAATGCCTTTGAACTTCAAGTGGAGCTGGTTAGATTCTCTTTTGTTGGAGATGGTCATTGCCTGGCTCTTGGGTGGCATGAATGTTGCCTGCCAAAGCTGAATATTGTCCAGGTCCTGTTACATTTAGACATGGATTACTTCAGCATCTCAGGAGTTGTGAATGGTACCAATCATTGTGAAATGATCGGTGAACATCCCCACTTTGAACTCTATGATGAAGCAGATGAAGATGGCTGCACCTAAAACACTGCACTGAGGAACTCCAGCATCAATATCCTGGGATTGAGACGTCAGACCTCCAAAACCACAAACATTTTCATTTGTGGTAGGCATGATTCCAACCCATGGAGAGTTACCCCCGATCTCCATTGACTCCCTTTTTTGCTAAGGCTTTGTGATGCCATACTTGGCCAATTATCAAGGGTAATAATTCTCTACCTCTGGAAGTTAGCTCTATTTGCCATGTTTAAACAAAAGTTGTAATAGGTCCAAAACCAAGTGGTCCCAGTGGAATCCAAGCGGAGTGTTAATGATCAGGGTATTGCTGAGTAAATACCACTCAATAGGGTGGCACACTGGCTCAGTGGCTAGCACTGCTGCCTCAAAGTGCCAGGGACTTGGGTTCAATCCCACCCTTGGGCAACTGTGTGTGGAGTTTGCACATTCTCCCTGTATCTGTGTGGGTTTCGTTCAGGTGCTCTGGTTTCGTCCCACAGTCCAAAGGTATGCAGGTCAGGTGGATTAGCCATTGGAAATGCAGGGTTACAGGTATGGGTCTGGGTGGAATGCTTTTGGGCTGGTGTGGACTCGTTAGGCCAAATGGCTTGCTTCCACTCTGTCGGGATTCAATGAAATATTGTGGACATGTTCCGTCCATAACTTTACTGATGGCCAAGTAACTGGTCAGATTGGATTTATCTGACTTTTTGTGGACATTTCACACCTTGGCAGTTCGCCCATTGCTGGATAGATGGCAGTGTTGGAACTGCTAGGCTAGGGGTCTGGTTCATTCTGGAATGGTCTGTGCCTGCAGCCTTTGCAATGGAATGAATTATATTGGCTGAGGGCTGGCAGTTGTGGTATTTGTGACTGCAAGAGAAAATAAAGATGTATTATCCACTGCTGAGTTTGAGGGTTGGGACTGAGACAAGGTGGAGGGAGGGGAAATGAGGAAACTGGAGAAATCTGAGTTCATTCCTTGTGGTTGGAGGGTTCCTAGGCGGAAGATGAGGCGCTCTTCCTCCAGCCGTCGTGTTGCTATGGTCTGGCGATGGAGGAGTCCAAGGACCTGCATGTCCTGAAAGCTGTGGCAAATGTTTCAGTTTTTTTCTATACTGGATGTGCTGGACTTGCCTATCATTGAAGACAAGGAGATTTTGTGAAGCCACCTCCTCCAATCAACTGTTTAATTCTTCACCACCATTCATGACTGGATGTGGCAGGACTGCAGATCCAATCTGTCATTGTGGAAATTGCTTGGATTTGTTGATCACATGCTGCTTGGCTTGCAAGTTGTCCTGAATCTCACTTCAGTTATAGGTGTGTCTGATGCTCCTCTTGACACTCCTTCCTGGACTCTTTATTGAGCCAGAGTTTATTTCCCCCTCCTAGTTTGATGATCATGGTAGCATGGTGGCTATATTGGGCAATGAGGTTACAGATTATGATTAAATACCAGTTCTGCTACCAATGTTTGAACTGAGCACTAAATTCAAAAGATGTTGCTGCTACTGAAATAGAGTTTCACTCCTGTTTACCCTGCTTCTTTATCAATGGACAAGAATAGGATCAGTTGGTAACAAATGCATGAATAAACAAATTCTGGTCCAACCTACCATTTTTAAAGGTCAACACAGTTGGGAAGACTCAAAAACGGAACCGAATACTGTTTTATTTATTACTAAAATGTGTGTTTTCCTGCAGGTTCTAAGAATTTCTTAATATATTCAAAACAATCCTTGTAAAGTTTGTTCACCTGATCACATCTAGTCATACAGTTACAAAATGTAGATACTGCTACGTGTTTCAAATTTGGCTGATAGTTGAGTTCTCTTGTGGCACATGGCTTTGTAATTGAGTTGTTTTAAAATTAGGCAGCATCCAAGGAGCAGGAGAATCGACGTTTCGGGCATGAGCCCTTCTTCAGGAATGAGGAAAGTGTGCCCAGCAGGCTAAGATAAAAGGTAGGGAGGAGGGACTTGGGGGGGGGGGGGGGGGGGGCATTGGAAATGCGATAGGTGGAAGGAGGTTAAGGTGAGAGTGATAAGGTGAGGGTTTTAGGCCGGAGTGGGGGTGGGGGCGGAGAGGTCAGGAAGAAGATTGCAGGTTAGGAAGGTGGTGCTGAGTTTGAGGGTTGGGACTGAGACAAGGTGGGGGGAGGGGAAATGAGGAAACTGGAGAAATCTGAGTTCATCCCTTGTGGTTGGAGGGTTCCTAGGCGGAAGATGAGGCGCTCTTCCTCCAGCCGTCGTGTTGCTATGGTCTGGCGATGGAGGAGTCCAAGGACCTGCATGTCCTTGGTGGAGTGGGAGGAGGAGTTGAAGTGTTGAGCCACGGGGTGGTTGGGTTGGTTGGTTGGTCCAGGTGTCCCAAAGGTGTTCTCTGAAATGTTCCACAAGTAGGCGGCCTGTCTCCCCAATATAGAGGAGGCCACATCGGGTGCAGCGGATGCAGTAAATGTGTGGAGGTGCAGGTGAATTTGTGGCGGATATGGATGTATCCCTTGGGGCCTTGGAGGGAAGTAAGGGGGGAGGTGTGGGCGCAAGTTTTGCATTCCTTGCAGTTGCAAGGGAAGGTGCCGGGAGTGGAGGTTGGGTTGGTGGGCGGTATGGACCAGACGAGGGAGTCACGGAGGGAGTTGTCTTTTTGGAACGCTGATAGAGGAGGGGAGGGAAATATATCCGTGGTGGTGGGGTCCTTTTGGAGGTGGCGGAAATGACGACAGATGATACGATGTATATGGAGGTTGGTGGGGTGGTAGGTGAGGACCATTGGGGTTCTGTCCTGGTGGTAATTGGAGGGGCGGGGCTCAAGGGCGGAGGAGCAGGAAGTGGAGGAGATGCGATGGAGAGCATCATCAACCACGTCTGTGGGGAAATTATGGACTTTGAAGAAAGAGGCCATCTGGGTTGTTCGGTATTGGAACTGGTCCTCCTGGGAGCAGATGCGGCGGAGATGAAGGAATTGGGAATATGGGATGGCGTTTTTACGGGGGGCAGGGTGGGAGGAGGTGTAGTCTAGGTAGCTGTGGGAGTCGGTCGGTTTATAGTGAATGTACATGTTGATTCGGTTGCCCGAGATAGAAATGGAGAGGTCTAGGAAGGGGAGGGAGGAGCCTGAGACGGTCCAGGTAAATTTGAGGTCGGGGTGGAAAGTGTTAGTAAAGTGGATGAACTGTTCAACCTCCTCGTGGGAGCACGAGGTAGCGCCGATACAGTCATCGATGTAGCGGAGGAAAAGGTGGGGGGTGGTGCCAGTGTAGCTGCGGAAGATGGACTGTTCCACATATCCTACGAAGAGGCAGGCATAGCTGGGGCCCATGCGGGTGCCCATGGCTACTCCTTTGGTTTGGAGGAAGTGGGAGGATTGGAAAGAGAAGTTGTTCAGAGTGAGGACCAGTTCAGTCAGTCAAAAGAGGGTGTCAGTGGAAGGGTACTGGTTGGTATGGCGGGAAAGGAAGAAGCGGCACGGTAGCACAGTGGTTAGCACTGCTGCCTCACAGCGCCAGAGACCCGGGTTTAATTCCCGCCTCAGGCGACTGACTGTGTGGAGTTTGCACATTCTCCCCGTGTCTGCGTGGGTTTCCTCCGGGTGCTCCGGTTTCCTCCCACAGTCCAAAGATGTGCAGGTTAGGTGAATTGGCCATGCTAAATTGTCCGTAGTGTTAGGTAAGGGGTAAATGTAGGGGTATGGGTGGGTTGCGCTTCGGAGGGTCGGTGTGGACTTGTTGGGCCGAAGGGCTGTTTCCACACTGTAAAGTAATCTAATCTAATCTTCGCTTCATGGCTCAACACTTCAACTTCCCCTCCCACTCCACCAAGGACATGCAGGTCCTTGGACTCCTCCATCGCCAGACCATAGCAACATGATGGCTGGAGGAGGAGTGCCTCATCTTCCACCTAGGAACCCTCCAACCACAAGGGATGAACTCAGATTTCTCCAGTTTCCTCATTTCCCCTCCCCCCACCTTGTCTCAGTCCCAACCCTCAAACTCAGCACCACCTTCCTAACCTGCAATCTTCTTCCTGACTTCTCCGCCCCCACCCCCACTTTGGCCTATCACCCTTACTTTATCACCCTCACCTTAACCTCCTTCTACCTATCGCACTTCCAACGCACCTCCCACAAGTCCCTCCTCCCTACCTTTTATCTTAGCCTGCTGGGCACACTTTCCTCATTCCTGAAGAAGGGCTCATGCCCGAAACGTCAATTCTCCTGCTCCTTGGATGCTGCCTGACCTGTTGCGCTTTTCCAGCAACACATTTTTCAGCTCTGATCTCCAGCATCTGCAGTCCTCACTTTCTCCTTGTTTTAAAATTACTAAATTAACACAAAATAAAAGAAATCACAGCAAACTCAAAGCCAGAAATCATCTTCTATGTCATATGAAATTTTGTGAAATAAATTAACAATATCAGGAAAATATTTTCAGTATACTGGAGAAAATAAATTAAATCAGCTGTTTGTAATGCCGTGCTTCTGATTCATTGTTTACCAATGAGACGGAGTAGGAAATTATCTCATCTAGTTCATCAGGAAGGGAGACAGACTGTAAAATGATTCCATACTGTATAAGAAGAGTATTTGTTGACAGGCAGTAAACTTAACACCAATTTGTTAAGGAGATTCTTAAGTGAAAAATTTAAGATATGTGGAATTGAGACACTTAGCTGATGGACACATGACTATGAATAAAAATACCAAAAATAATCTACTTTCAAGAATAAGTCAATGTGTCTTCCTGAGTTTCAGCAGCCAATTATACTCAAGTTGCTTCTTTGTAATTGACTCTTGATCACATGGCACAGATTTATTTCCAGTGATATTGTCAGTTACAGTTTAATAATGGTCCATCTGTTTCAATAAAATGGGCTTGACTTTGAGGTGCTTCTTTAAAAGTATTTATTAATAATATATGCATGATAATTTAACAGCAGCATTTTGGTCCTAAGCTTCCAACCTATCACAGAGTCTTCCTCTCATGACTACAGAGGTCACAGTTACAGCTCAGCATGTCACAGAAATTTATCTGCATTTTCATTAAATCCCATCTCTGCATTTGTTCTAAGTACATTCTTTGTTTTCAAAAATGATTGAATGAAAACATTTAATTATAAACATGGTTCAAGGTCAGCTGGCAAACTATTGTCGTTCTACACCACTTTGAATGGCAAGGTCTGGAAGGACTATGAGATCTGAAATTTCCCATTTAACTGAAGGTATTTTCATTGCAGCATCAACTCTTGTAGTCTGTTATTTATGCACAGATTCAAGCCCTGTCCAGATCTCATAGTTTTTCTTGGTCTTGCCATTCAAAACAGTGTAGATGGACAAGAGGAGGATTAGTAATGTCATCTTCACAGTACTGCAAGGACCAGTTGTCCCAGGGCAGATTAATTAAGAGTAAGGTGTTCATTGGGAGTTACCACTTGCTTTTGATTGCCCTTTTGATTGGTCTCAGCTCTTAATGTTCTTTCACACTGTCTTCTGTTGGAAAGATAATTTGATAATCAAATCTGGCTGAATGGTGAAGTTATATTTATTGAGTAAGAGCAGAAAGGTCATCAGCAGCAAATTATCATTGAGCTTCTTGCACCTTTTTCTCAGTCTAGGAAAATGTAATCTAATCTAATCTAATCTAATCTAAATGAATCTTGTGGAAGAATTCAGAGGTACAGGTTCAATTCTTTAGAAAACTCATACAAAGGCTGCAAATTTTTGACAAAAACCTTTGCAGACATTATTCCTTGCACTGCAAAATTTGTTCTTAAGATTCTTAGACTACATCTGTGGTTGCTGCAAATTATTCTGGAGGAAAAGACAAAATAAAACAAACTTTATCTTTGAATGCTGTCATTTCTTACACTATCCCTAGAAAACAAGGCAAGTTCAATAGACTTTCTGGGTTCTGGAAAAGCAGAATATCATATTCATGCTCCAGTGTTGCTGGGAAATTTCCTGCAAGTGCAGAATTACATGTGATTCTGTGAGATCTCATCAGACTTAGTCTGCCAGTTGCTAGTTAGAAGATTATTGTGACTGTGTCATATACTTGAGGGTATTGGTACTTACATACACAAAATAGCAGTAGATGTATACAGTTCGATCCTTCAAGTCTGATCTACCATTCAATAAGATCACAGCTGATCTAGTTAATTCACATTCACCCCTAGCCCAATAACCTTTCACTTTCTTGTTTGTAAGGAATCTAAATATCTCTGCCTTACAAATATTCAAAAGGTTATGCTTCTGCCATTTTTTGAGGACAAGAGTTCTGGAGACAGTCAGCCCTTTTTAGAATCAAAATTCCATCCAACTGGAAAACTTCTACAATATGAAAAATCCCAAAACCCATAAACATAAGTCCTGTGAAATAAAAGCCAATGCTCAGCACAAAACACACAAAAATGGGTGATGCAGTAAGGGGTTAATACATGGGGAGGAGGTTGTTGAGTGGTACAGTCATTGAGGAGAAAGTGAGGACTGCAGATGCTGGAGATCAGAGCTGAAAATGTGTTGCTGGAAAAGCGCAGCAGGTCAGGCAGCATCCAGGGAACAGGAGAATCGACGTTTCGGGCATAAGGGCTTATGCCCGAAACGTCGATTCTCCTGTTCCTTGGATGCTGCCTGACCTGCTGCGCTTTTCCAGCAACACATTTGCAGCTCTGGTACAGTCATTGGGCTATTAATGTAGAACTCTAGGCTAATGTTCTGGGGCCATGGCTTTGAATTTTACCATGGCAGATTGAAATTTGAATTCAATAAGAATCTGGAATTAAAAGCTATTATAATGGCACCTTGCAACCTATTGTCATTCAAAAAATGCAGTTTACTAATGTCCTTTAGGGAAGGAAATCTTCCATCCATATCCATTGTGACCCACAGCAATATCATTGACTCTTACTGTTGGGATGGGTAATAAATGCTGACCAAAACAGTGACATCCCACAAACTAATGATAAAAATGTCAATACTGCAATAGAACTGATACAGTTAGAGATTAAAAAAGGGAACATCACCATACTGATGGTGCAAAGTCACTGCCATTGCTTGAAACAGTTAAGATCATTATCAATGGTACGCATCAATTACCACACTCTCCCTCCATTAAGAAACTGAGAACACCATAACTGTAACAGATGACCCAGACAACAGCCATTATTCAGCACAATTAATTGCTGTTAAGTGCAAAACAATTACAGGCTCATCAACTTTGAAGCCAGGGATCCCTTGGCACAGGGTGGGGGCCCACTATTTTCTGATAATGGAAATAATGTGAGAACTGAGTACATCTGTGGTCTTGTGTTAATGAGGGAATATAATAAGCTAAAGGGAGAATGATGCGAGACACCAAGATGTTGAGCAAGATGGCAACTGGAGATGTAGTTGTGATATTGCAGTATGAATCATCATAAAAAGAGAATGAAATTGAAGGGAGTTCAGTGCAGTCAGGAGAAGGGTTAGGACTGATCAGCTGGATCTGGGCAAACAATCAACAAGTAGACACACCAGCCACGTTGGGAATCTTAATGACATTGATCTGAGGTTTGTGTTTGTAAGGGTTTGGGATAGAAACAGTTCCCACATTTCACTAAGGTGTGAACGAGTCATGGTGCCTTTGTTGGATTAACTCAGAGTCATAGTCAAATTGCAGAAGGGTTATACTGGAACTAGAACTTCCCTTGTTGTCTAATTGTCAAAACGTTTGAACTAGGGTTACTTATTTTAACAACACATTTGTGTTATTTGAACAATTATAGAGGTATCCATATTAGGGACAATTAGTGAAATCAATAAAGCATCAAGTTTATAGCTGAGTCGAACTGTCTAAGCAATTTTGTTAATTATAAAATGTTGAAGTCCAATAATTATGATGTTAGATGTACAGAAGGGGGAATCTTAATGCCTCGGTGAGAAAAATCTCTCCTTTTCTCTGTCTTAAATTGGGAACCTTTTATTATTAAACACAACCTTTGGTTCTAGATCCTCTCGCAACAGGAAATAACCCCTCCTCATCTACCCTGGCAGACCCCTCAGGAACTTTGAACCACCTCTGGCAGACCCCTCAGGAACTTTGAACCACTTCTTACTCTTCTAAACTCCGCTGGATACAAGTTTCACCTGTCCAACCTTCCCTCATAAGACAAACTGTCCATTCTAGGTATTGACCTAGTAAACTTTCACTTAAGTTAGGAGATTAACACCATAACCAGTATTCAGAGGTGGTCTCACTAATGCTCTGTACAACAAAAGCTTAATCCTCTCCACTTTCATACTAATTTCCCCTCACAATAACCAGCAACATTCTGCTAGCTTTCCTAATTAATTGCTACATCTGTATTGTAAATTTTTAATATATTCGTGCACTTGGTCACCCAGATCCCTCTGAATCTTCCAGCTTTGCATCATTCATCATTTCGATAAATGCTTCTTTATTAGTCTTCCCACCAAAATGGACAATATAATATTTACTCCCCAAAACCCAATTATATCAAGTCTTCTGACTATTAATACCATATTATTTACTAAAATTGAAAAATTTTGGTGTATTTTGTTAGACTTTTCTTCTTTCTTTCCTTGTGTTCTACAGAGGCACTAGTCCTTCCACACACCTATTGTGGAAGTGAAATCTCATATATATGGCATGTATCTCTTTGATTCACAGAAGCAAATTAGAAAGGAAGGTGTTTGCAGATTAAAATATATTTTAACGGTAAGAGCAAGGAACCCAGAAACTGTCAGAAGCTTTTGCTATTTCAGCCATAGATTATTGTACATTCTCAATTTAAAATTAAAATTGGAAAGGGAACATACGAATTTTGTCATTGCGTTTTCTCATTCAGCAGCTATTTATCCTTACATCCCTTCAATTCTAATTGTCAACGCAAAACAAAGAATCCACAAGCCTTTTCACATATGCTAGCAGTTAGTCAAACATTATTATTCATTAGCACATAAACAAGCTTTTAGTTATGTGATAAAGGTGTTCTTTTTCAATTTCTCTTAGGTGCAATGCTTTTCTTCTCTGCAGAGCTCTGTCCTATTGCACTGACTGCTAAGAAGCAAATCCAAATGATCATTAATCTATAAACTCAAAACTCACACTTACAGTTCAAAGCCAAGTGTAAGTCCTGGATCGCTCCACTGCGATTTTGGAAATGAGAAGCAAATAAATGCAGTGAAGGAAATTAGTGTTTTGTGAGTGGGGAGCTTAAAGTTAATTTCATTCTTATATTTTGTTCTTAAAGTCTAATCTAGTCTGCAATTAGGAAAAATTGGAGACTAATGTGCAAGTTTCTTTTCTTTTTTGCTGCTCAGACAGACTAAACACCCTGCGCTATGACAGCTGAGGAGTTAATTTGCTAAGCTAAATGGCTGAATCTAGTATCTTTAGGCCCAGATCAGCTAGCTGCAAATACAGGGTTTTTTATTGCAGCCAAATGCAGTTAAGATCATTCAGTGCAAACTTTTAATTTAGTAAGCAGGGAGTTTGTTCTAGTGGGAAGAAAGTGGTGGTTATTTCATAGAGTCATACAGCATGGAAACAAACCTTCAGTTCAACCAGTACCTGCCAACCAGAATCCCAAAATAAACTAGTCCCACCGGCCTGCGCTGGGCCCATATCCTTCCAAACAGTTCTTATTCATGTACTTACCTAAAAGTCTGTTATATGTTGTAATTGTACCCGCATCCACCACTTCCTCAGGAAGTTAATTCGACACATGAACCATTCTGTGTAAAAGTAAATTGCCTCTCGTCTTTTTAAAATCTTTCTCCTCTCACCTTAAAACAGTTGCCCTCAAGTCTTGAAATCCCCCATCCTAGGGAAAAGACACCTGCCATTCACTTTGTCTGTAACCCTCGTTATTTTATAAGCCTTTATAAGGTCTCCTCTCAACCTCCTAGACTCCAGCAAAAAAAGTCCCAGCCTATCCAGCCTCTCCTTATAACTCAAGCCCTCCATTCCTGGCAACATAATGGTAAATCTCTTCTGAACCCTCTTCAGGTTAATAATATCCTTCCTAAAACAGGGCAATCAGAACTGGAAACAATACTCCAGAAGAGTACTTTTGTTTTTGCTTTTCTACCCTTCGCACCCTGTAGGACCAGGTTCTTACTCCACTATAGGGCAAGGAGCTAGCTTTTTGGTGATTATCTGGTCAGTAATCAGTTTATTCCATTCTGGCATTTAATAGAGCAAACACATCAACGGCAAAGTTAACGAAATATATTAAAAAGCAACATAAACAAGTAATTAATTATGTAATAAAATTATTTAAAACCTGTTAAGGATGACAGGATGGGGACATAGAAAATGGGAGCTCCGAGAAACCATTGTGATGCCAGGCAAAAGTATCTGTAGTAAGCATTTGGAGTTTGAGCAGCTTTGGCTCAGAGTTTATGAGCTGGAGGCTAAATTACAGACACTTATGTATAAGGAAGAGGAATGTGGTGTAAATTCTTTGTACCAGGAGACAGTTAAACAACTTAGGACAAGGTCTTTTGATTTGTTCAAAGTTAGAAGCATCGGATTTTGAGTGAGGCAAGTAAGGGAATCTAGAAGATAAGGGATTATATACTGAAATATATGGTATAGAATATGGTAGAGAATAGAGACAAGACAAGAGAGTATGAGGGTCAAAAATGACAGAAAAGGACAGAAAGAAAAAAATCTAAGAAATCAATGCAACTGGGAAAGGTCAGCTTGGTTTTATGAAGGAGAAATCATGCTTAACCAACTTTTTAAAAAATGTGCTATGATAAAGGGGAGTCAGCAGATATACTGTACTTGGATATCCAGAAGACATTTAATAAGAAGCCACATCAAAGGCTATTGTGGAAAATAGAGTAGGGTCCATCCCGACTCTGTGGATCTTTGTCTGATTGGTGGAATGTGACAAGTTGAATCCATATGGGACTCCATTCGGGTCTCAATGTTTTACAAAGAATTGTATATAGAAAGATTGAGTGAGCAGGCAAAAAACGAGGCAGAAGTTGTTCACGCTCTGTTTGGCTTGTCCTAGGATGGATGTGTTGTCCCAGCTAAAGTGGTGTCCTTCATCAACTGGCCACAAAACGACATGACCCACTCTCACTAATATCCTTAAATATGGATGAGGAAGGACATCAAACAGAGATATGGATAAGAATTCCTAGAAGTGTGGCATTCCAACCAGAACTCTATCAACAAACACATTGACTTGGATCCCATTTACAATCCTGTGAGAAAAAGAACAGGAAATGACATCATCATAGGAAATAATGTCACGACAGAAAATGACATCACCAACCCAAGGAACTTCAAACATTAATAGAAAGCGGGCTACATCATCAGTGCTTTATCCAGAAGCTCACTGAAGATGTTACCTCGAATGATGATGAAACATCTGAAAATGAACCTTCCAACTCGCTAAAGCAGATGTTAGTTAAGCAGAGAATGCCTGTGGAATTCTGAGATGGATAGGAACCTGATTGTTCTAGCATCATAAAAAAAAATCAATTGGTAGGCATGGCATGTAATCAATAAGGCTAATAGGATGCGTTTCTTATAAAATAAATAGAACATAAAAGTAAGGATATTACTTTGGTTGTAACATCATCAGCAAGCATCCCCACTTCTGATCTTGTGATGGAGGAAAGACTAGTGCAATGAATGACATCTTTTTGTGCTACATCATTGGAAAAAATCACATAAAGGGCCATGAACCATAATGTCAACGAATTGGAGAGCCCACACCTCAAATAATATGTGTAGTTTTGATTTCCTCTTCATTTAAAGAAGGGTGTAAATGCATTGAAAGTGGTTCAGAAGTGGTCTTCTGTATTAAAATCTAAAATGAGATGGTTACCTTATGAGGATAGATTGGACAGGATAGACTTGTTTCCACTGGAGCTTAGAAGAGTGAGGGGTGACTGGAGCATATAAGTTCTGAACGGTCTTGACAAGGTGGATGTGGAAAGGATGTTTCCTCTTTTGGATGAGTCCAGAGCAAGGAGATATATTTAGGAGTAGCACTTTCAGGACAGAGATGAGGAGATTTTTCTGAGGGAGTTTTGTGACTGGAACTCTCTGTCTCAGGACAGTGGAAGAGTGGTCTATGAATATTTTAAAATCAGAGGTGGATAGGTCCTTGTTAGGCGAATTCCAGGATAATCAGAGATAGATGGAAATGTAAATTTGGAATGAGAGTAAATAGTCAATGATCTTATTGAAAGACAAATCAGGCTTGCAGGACTGATTGGTCCACCTCTATTCATATTTCTTCTATATACACAACATTAAAGTTACAGGATAAAAACTGAAAGCTTTAAATCAGAAACAAAAACAGAAATTGATGGCAAAGCAATTCTGAGGATGTGTTACCGGATCCAAAAGTTAACTCAGACTTCTCTTCACAGATGCTGTCATTAAAGTTATAGAATTGAAATCTAAGATCAACATTTAATTTAATCCAAGTCATATTAAAATTAAATAAGACGTACACCCACAGCAGCTGCTTGCTCAATAACAGAACTTGATGGAAAACATTTTTCAATAATACAACTTTACCTGTTAGAATATTGAGAAATTTGATAATCAGTAGTGACGTAACTAAATATTTTACAAAACACTACAGATGCAATTCAGACTTTTTTTTAAAAACTAGAATATTTAGAACATAGTTTGTAATAGCTACATACTAGATCACAGTATATAGGCATTTAGATGGAAATTAAATATTTAAATTTCACACTGATCGAGAAGAAGAATACATGTGCAATTATTGTCCCAACGAGGAAACTTAGCTCTATAATTGTAGGTGGGAAGGCATCAGAGTTGCCCAGCTACCACATATAAAGAAATAATCATGAGCTAATTCAACTTATGAAAAGTTCAATTGTTCACAAGTTCATAACATATAGGAACAGAGTTAGGCCATTCAGCCCATCATGTCTGCTTTGTCATTCGAGCATGGCTGATGTGCTCTTCACCCCCACTTCGCTGCCTTCTCTCTATAACCCTTCAACCCACTACCAATTTAAAAAATCTGTCTAACTCCTCCTTACATTTACTCACTGTCCCAGCATCCACTGAACTTTTTTTTAGATTAGATTACTTACAGTGTGGAAACAGGCCCTTCGGCCCAACAAGTCCACACCGACCCACCACCCACCCATACATTTACCCCTTCATCTGACACTACGGGCAACTTAGCATGGCCAATTCACCTGACCTGTACATCTTTGGACTGTGGGAGGAAACCGGAGCACACCCACACAATCACCTGAGGCAGGAATTGAACCCGGGTCTCTGGCGCTGTGAGGCAGCAGTGCTAACCACTGTGCCACCATGCCGCATAGCAAATTCCACAGATTCAAAACTCTTTGGGAGTAATAGTTTCTCCTCAACGCTGTTTTAAGTTTGCTACTCCTTATTCTGAGACTATGACCTCTCGTCTTAGAATTCTCCACAATAGGAAGCATCCACTCCATGTCCATTCTATCCACACCTTTTACTATCTTGAATACTTCAATTTGATCTCCCTCATTCTTCTAAATTCAAACGAGTATACGCCTAAACTGTTCAATCTCTCTTCATATGACAAACCCCCCATCTCTGGGATCAACCTAGTGACCCTCCTCTGAACTGCCTCCAATGCCACTATGTTTCCTCAAATAAGGGGACCAAAACTTGCACAATAATCCAGGTGTGGTCTCACCAATGCCCTGTACAGTTGGAACAATGCTTCCTTACCTTTATATTCTGTTCCTATAGATATAAAAGCCAACATTCCATTCACTTTCTATATTATCTGCTGTATCTGTATACTAGTTTTCTGGGACTCACGAACGAGTACACCTAGATCCCTCTACACCAGAACATCCAGTAATCTCTCCCTGTTAAGATAATAGGTCACCTTTCCAGTTTTTCAACCCAAATGCATGACCTCGCACTTGTCCACGTTAAACTCCATCTGCCACATTGTGGCCCGCTCTCCTAACCTAGCAACATTCCTTTGTAAGGTTCTTATTTCCTCAAATCTTCTTCAAAGACTGCAATTTCCCCCCAGACGTGGTCGACGATGCCCTCCACCGCATCTCCTCCACTTCCCGTTCCTCCGCCCTTGAGCCCCGCCCCTCCAATCGCCACCAGGACAGAACCCCACTGGTCCTCACCGACCACCCCACCAACCTCCATGTACAGCGTATCATCCGCCGTCATTTCCGCCACCTCCAAACGGACCCCACCACCAGGGATATATTTCCCTCCCCTTCCCTATCAGCGTTCCGAAAAGACCACTCCCTCCGTGACTCCCTCATCAGGTCCACACCCCCCACCAACCCAACCTCCACTCCCGGCACCTTCCCCTGCAACCGCAAGAAATGCAAAACTTGTGCCCACACCTCCCCCCTTACTTCCCTCCAAGGCCCCAAGGGATACTTCCATATCCACCACAAATTCACCTGCACCTCCACACACATCATCTATTACATCCGCTGCACCCGAGGCCGCCTACTTGCGGAACGTTTCAGAGAACACCTCTGGGACACCCGGACCAACCAACCCAACCACCCTGTGGCTCAACACTTCAACTCCCCCTCCCACTCCACCAAGGACATGCAGGTCCTTGGACTCCTCCATCGCCAGACCACAACAACACGACGGTTGGAGGAAGAGTGCCTCATCTTCCGCCTAGGAACCCTCCAACCACAAGGGATGAACTCAGATTTCTCCAGTTTCCTCATTTCCCCTCCCCCCACCTTGTCTCAGTCCCAACCCTCAAACTCAGCACCACCTTCCTAACCTGCAATCTTCTTCCTGACTTCTCCGCCCCCACCCCCACTCCAGCCTATCACCCTCACCTTGACCTCCTTCCACCTATCGCATTTCCAACGCTCCTCCCTACCTTTTATCTTAGCCTGCTGGACACACTTTCCTCATTCCTAAAGAAGGGCTTATGCCCGAAACGTCGATTCTCCTGTTCCTTGGATGCTGCCTGACCTGCCGCGCTTTTCCAGCAACACATTTTTCAGCTCTGATCTCCAGCATCTGCAGTCCTCACTTTCTCTCTATCCCTGTATCCAAGTTGCTAATGTAGATTGTAAATGGCTGGGGTCCAAGGACCAAACCCTATGGCACCCCACTAGTGACATCTTGCTATCCAGATGGTAAGAAAGGGCACACCTCATTTGAGGCACTTCATGTGGATTGAGGGCATCCGCCTCAAGATGCCACCAGAGCCTTCCTTCCACACTTCCTGAACTAACTTCTCCCAGCTCCTGTCTGTTTTTCCATGGATTTCCCCACCCCAAAACCCCAGAATCTACCACTGTGAGGGTAGTCATGATCTTGTGTGGGCTTCTTTCTGAAGTCCCGGCCACGTCATTCCAGTGCCTCTGGGAGGAATGGAGTTGCTAGTAAATGAGATTCACCTGGCAGCTCCCAAGGACAAAACCTCCCTGAGTGATGACAGGGAGTCCCACTATTAGGCAATATAGCTCAAATACAGCAAATACAAATTCTGGCTGTGAGGCTGGCTACTAATGGACAACTCTCTCACCCCTCCCCCCCATCCCCCCAACCACCCCCACCCCCAAACCGGATATTTAATAATTACACAGAACAAATATATGGTTGTTAGTGAACGAATAATCAGATCTTCTAGCACTACATTTTGTTGACACTGAACAGGCTATCAGCATTTTTAAAAACATTTTAAAGTAAAGCTTTCTTTTCGTTCATTCGTAACAGTGTCACTTGGCTAGGAAATTGTTTATTGCTCATGCCTAATTTTCTTTGGAAGATGGTAGGGAGGCCCCTTCTTGAATTGCTGTAGTTCTATGTGGTACATACAGCAGTGTGGTCAGAAGGAGTTTCTGTAGGTGAGGAAATCGTGATATATTTCCAAGTCAGAACGGTGTGTGACTGGAAGGGAAGCTTGCAGGTCGTGGTGCTCCCATGTACCTATTGCTTTTGTCCTTTTAGATGTTAGAGGTCACAACTGTGGAAATGTGGTTTAAGGAGCCTGGGCAAGTTGCTGCTGTGCCTCTGGTACATGGTGCATCAGTAGTGGAAGGAGTGAATGTTTCAGATGATTGATGGTTTAGCTATTAGGCATTTATCAGATGATTTTAGCAGTCATGAAATGGATAAAAAACTTAAACAGCTTTATGATCAAGAATATACATGGAAAATTGCAAAATATGTTGTTTTCCAACCCCCACACACACAGTTGTGAATTGAAAGGAACATGGCTATAAATTAATTAACTGCAGAATTAATTGCAATGGTACCATTGTTTTAATAAGATACATGGAGAGAACTACAAGCATTTACAAAGAATTTAGGTTGGATACTGTTCGTTTGTGCAAAAAGCTACTTTGTGCTATGAACTCCCATTTGGCATACAAAATGTTTATACCGATTAAACCTGATCTAAGTTGCAAATCCATAATTTCAATTCACAAAATAACTGTACAGTAATCTGTTTGTGTCTAATATCCAGGATCTACTGCAGCACAGATGTACATAAACTAAATTGATAATTTTCTCCACCTCAGTGTATTTTGTTTTGCTAGTAAATGTGAGAATTCCAATTCTAAGAACCTGTACTTAGCAGCTGTCCTTTAATGACATTCATTACAATAGCAAGTATAAAACTAATTTCAATGTTTTAAAGCTTAATTTAAGGTTGATTCATTAAGATACCAGATGCCCTCTTCTGTATATTCTATTTATATTTACTGAAATTCTATTATTACTAAATTAAAAGGGACACTGCAAAATGGAATAGATTGTAAAATGTGTGTCAATTAACTGTGTTGTGATGGCAGCAGTAAAAAAAGAACAGGTCACGGTAAGAACAGGTCACGGTAAGAACAGGTCACGGTAAGAAACTAAAATCAAGGTTGATCAGCACTGGAAAAAATTCAAACCGAGCTCCTCAATCGCTTTTCTATACGCCAATTATCACACAACAGCATTGATAATAATTGCAATGCCACTTACCCAGTGTTCTGAAATTGAATAAATTACAGCACTTAAAATATATTCTTATTCAATACCATGTTAAATCAGTCCCTAATATTCTGGACACATTTCTCGTTCCCTTTCAATTATTGTATGACACAATTTGCACTGCTTAGAGGACAAAGTTGGCATAAATCCTGTTGCCACTAGCAACCTTAATGAGTTACGAAGGCTAATTTTATTTGTATACAAGCTATTATTTAGTTTTAATTATGACATGGACTAGGGATTACTATAGGGTCACTTCACTATATGTCACTACAATTAAGCCTCAGTCTTTTATATGGCTTCACAAGTGAACTTCGACACATAAATGGTTGAGATATATTCTAAAATAATTATTCAGAAGCTTATTTTTCTGCATTTTGTAAAACAAAACCCACTAAATATTGCGCACACATCCCATAAGAAGATGGCTGATTTAATGCAACATGGTTTAATCAGAAGGAACAGCAAAATAGAATCAACCAAACAATCTTGTAGTTTCATGTGATTCTAATATTTCTCTGCCAACTGAACAACCAACTAACCAGTATAAATGGCAAAGTGTCTGTAAAGCATATAATACTCTTATGAAATGGCAAGTGACAGTCAGAAAGCTTACTTTATAAACTAGAGAGTCTTGTGGCACAGGGTACAGCCCTATCTTTACACCACAAGGTCCTGGTTCATGTATCAGCTATGTGTTATAAAATGTCAGAACAGGTTGATTAAAATAACTGTTGCAGACTGAGCCCCAGCAATCTACATAATCAATGAGTTAACTGCCAAGGTGCAATTTTCCAAATGGGTTTAAATAGAAATGAATAATTTGCTTGAAAATATTCTTTTGTGATTATTTCAAATCATTTCTTCATATCTATAACACATTACTATTTCTATTCTTATTTGTACATACAGATTTTAACAGTGTCCATGCACCACTTAGATTATTAAATTCTTCTGAAATGCTATATAATATGAAGAAAATTACAATTGCGCAAAATGTTCAACTTCACTTGGCAAAACACCAATAGAATCGTGAATAACTTTCCCATACAAGAACATTAATTCTTTAATCGTAGAAAGCTGTAAGTGTGTATAAAGTGAAATAAGTGTCAGGTAATGATGTCATGCAGTGCTATCTATGCTTTCAGTTCTTGAGAACCACTTTTTAAAAGAAAAGTATTCCTGTTATATTTTTGCAAAAGAAAACACTTCCCGTGGCTTTTAAAGAGCTCTGATGGCTCAAATATTCTAGACTGTGGCCTGTCCAGTCACTAGTATAACTTGACAAAGGCCAAGATGGCAGCACAAGTAGTCATTTGGCCCCTTAAATGGCCCCACCATTCAGAAGATCAACTCCTCAGCCTTCAACTCCCAGGAAACAGCCCAGTCAATCTCTTTTGAACTGCCTCCAACTGCGTCTTTGAAACATGAGGTCATAATATCATTCGCCTATTTTCATGAGGCTTCGATGGGACTCCCACAGTTCCTAATGCAACCAGAAAACCCTGTCCCTGGCCAATAAGGAAAAGGGAGGGAGGAAGGTGGTTTGTGAGACTCATTTACAGGCACTCCAAGCTTGAGAAAGGGACTCAGCAATGGTATGTGGATGGATACCCACTGAAAGCCTTTCTCCTGCCATTCCAGAAAGTCCCTTTACCGCACTCCCCTGGCAGCAACTCCCTCCTGGTGACATCCACTCCTCCTAGTTATAACCAGTTCAAAAAGAATATAGTTCTGGTTGTTATCTCAGTTGAAAGAAAATTTTTCAAGAGTTCCTCAAAGGCGGGTCCTATGCCTAAGCATCTCCAGCCAGTTCATCAATAACTTTCTCCATCTTCAGGTCATAATGCCATTGACCTATCTCCATGGGCATCCAGCAATGATCCCTGGTAAAGGTCTCCAAGAATTACCAGTAGCAACCACTGCTAAGGTGCACTGTTGCCTGCTTTGACCATGAGATTTCTGCCCTTCAGAGGTCTGGATCACATGAGAGGCCCGAACTTGCATTTAAATGCCTGATTGCAATTATATTGCTTTACATCTCCTGGACAGACTAGTATGGAGTTCATAGGCATCCAGGTTCATCCTTGGTGATTAAAATGCAAGGAACAGACGACAGTCCCAGAATGTATTTCTACACATGGTCCCCGTTTAAAAGATGAAACCAAGAGACTTTCAATTCGTGCCAGGCCAAAGCCTGTAAGTATTGGGAATACACACTGGGAAACTATTAATGGAACATTCCGTACAGATATATATAAATTCACTTTTTTTTAAATAAGTGATTGAACACAGCAACTGAACACTGTTAAACAAATTATCGCAAAGAGTTTTGCTGCAAAGTGAAGATTGATATTTAAAGTTCATTTTACACTTTTGCATACTTGTACTGCATATCTGCAATCAATACAGTTTGCAAACATTAATCCACTTGAAATAAAATTAAAATAGAGCAGATAGAAATTAGCACCACATCATAAGTATTTGCAACCAAAAGAGAAAATGCTGGAAAATCTCAGCAGGTCTGGCAGCATCTGTAAGGAAAGAAAAGAGCTGACATTTTGAGTCTAACTGACCCTTTGTCAAAGCTAAGTATTTGCAACTTGCTCTTCAGGACTTTTTAGACATTTGTATTTTGGAAGTTAATGTTTCTGTTTTATTAACCAGCAATTTGAAATTTCCATGGCATAAAATACATTTAAAAAACATAAGGACTATATTATTGTCTGACTTCTACATTTACATCATTGGTTAGTTGGTGTGTTGTTCTATTTGACCTATTGTATTCTATTGTTGTTCTATTTACAAGTACCTAGTGTCCTCCTGCAATGAGAAAACACAAGGCAGCCATCCTCAAGCGACAAAAGTCTTTTGTTTTGAGACAGTGTATTGACAATCTTCATTTTAAAGAACAATCCCACATGGAGCAAGCTGTCAAATAAAATAGTTCCAGCCTCATCAATTGATCTCCAGTTCTAACTTCAGGTCATTTTCGAATATAGGTTCACTTGATCACTATATTAATGCTTAGTATCTGTTTCAGCTGGTGCTAAGTACATTTATAAATGTTGATGGAATGTGGATGTTACACTGTGATGCAAAAGTGTTGATGCCTGCAAGTCATTTCCTACAACATTACTGTCATGACCCTTTGGTCAGTAGATGTAAGAAAGTAAAGCATACACATTTGTTAGGAAACTGGTTGAACATAGGAAAACAGGAGTTGATCATTATTGGCATCTATGGATCAGTATTATGGTCTAGACCATTTACTCATAAGTTAAATAATATAACAGAGAACCATTTATCCACATTTGCCGATGTAACTGAGATTGGTGGCATAGTAGGTACAGATGGGAGTATAAAATTACAAAGAAGCAGTGCTAGATTAAGTGAGAGGGCAAAACTGTCACAGAACAATTTCAAAGAAAAACATAGAATTAAGGATTTTTAAATGGTGAAAAGTAACAGTGGAGGTCCAAAGACAAGTAATAGCCCATGCATACAAATTATGAAAATATTGAACCTGGTATAAAAACATAAAAACGTTAATAAAGCGTTCACCTTTATGACGAGAAGGTTAGAATAGAAAAGGGAGGACATATTACAACAGCTATACAAAGAACTGATTAGACCACAGCTGGAGAACGGTATAGAGGCCATTCAGCTCGAGAAGAGAAATTAAATCACATGTACTATAAAGAATTTAAATAAATTTATTTGTTATTTGTTCATGGGATGTGGCGTTGCTGGCTGGGTCAGCATTTATTGCTCATCCTTAATTATGCAGAGGACAGTTATGGGTCAATCACATTGTAGGTAGACTAGTAATCCAAACATTCAGGTAATGTTCTGGGGACTTGGATTCCAATGCTATCATGGCAGATGATGGAATATGAATTCAATAAAAATCTGGAATTAGGAGTTTAACGATGACTATTAAACCATTATCGATCATCCGAAAAACCTATCTGGTTGACTAACATCTTTTAAGGAAGGAAACCCTGCTGTCATTACCTGTTTGGTCTCCGTGTGACTCCAGACCCATGTCAATGTGGTTAACTTATAATTGTCCACTGTGCAATTAGAGATTGGTAATAAATACTGTCCTGGCCAATGAAGCCCTCGTTCCATGAATTAATTAAAAAAAACACTGCTGTCAGTCCCATGAAGGCATCTCAAGTAAGGATATCAGATATCCCCCCAAAAAAGGCATTACTGAACCAGATCAGTTTTTACCACAAACAACAGTGGTCACATGGTCATCATTAGTCTAGCTGTCTATTCCCAGTTTTATTGAATTCAAGTGCCACTCACCGTCTGCCATGGTCTGATTTGGATCTATGTCCACAAAACTATGGTCAGGGTTCTGGTTTGCTAGTTCAGTGATATTACCATGACACTGCCACTACCTCCCCAATAATACTGAAGATTGCATCACCAAAATGATTATGTCGAATGGACTCATGGAAGGAGAACAGCTTCGGATCTCTGAGGAGTAAGATCTCATATTAATGCTTTCATTATGGATTCAGTGACAATCAAACCAAAGTAACTTGTACCCAGTTGCTAACATACAATAGGCTAAATCCTACTTAAGACAACAGCCTACTCTTGTTAGACTTTGAGGAATGGGTTTCATTAAACGGTGAAAAGTAACTGCATTAAACAAAGCCAGTCCTGTCCATCCCTACAATTAAACTGGATGGTAGCAGCAATCTCACACAGTACAGTATAATGGTCTGACTCCCTGTAAAACATGACAGGCAAGTGTATGAACATGACTACCTGTACAGTGTCATGAGCAGTGGGATGGATTTGATTTGACTGCTTATGCAACATATTACAAGCATCAGGATGAGAATATTGAGGAATCTGTACAGAGAGAACCTCACGGCAAGATGTGACCAGGCAGAAATCTACATTCAATTGCAACAAGCATTTCAGACTCAGTAAGAGGTGTGCAGGAGTGTGAGCTGGAAAACCCATGGAATGATAACCCCATGGAATTTCATCTGGCCCTGACGATCTGTAGGAATGGCCCTTACTCTCAGTTCAGCCAGAAAGTTTTTAATTTCAGAAATGTGTCAAATGTTCTTCCAGAACACAATGTTGGACATCTTAACATGAATAGAGGACTGCGGAAATAATCAAAGACAGAGTTGGGAAAAGGTGAGCATTTTCAGAAGAGCAACCTGTAACTAGTGAAGTAGTCAAGGATCAGTGCTATGCCATAATTATTTACAATATACAGTACTTGAATGAGTTGGATGATTGAAATGAATACACTAATGCTGAGTTTGTGTATGACACAAGAATAGGTGGGAAGGTGAGTAATGAGGGTGACACAAAGTCTGCAGAGGTGACAAGGACACCTGATAGTGTAATTACAATGCAGCTGCTATTTGGAAGATTTTCAAGGGGGTGGGGAGGGAATCGTGTTCCCATCACACTTATGGGAAGCAGGCCATCAGGTGAGAGGGCCCTCTGGGTTAAGTTTATTCATCTCCTTTGGAGAAGCAGAAAGAGCAGGAATGTTTTCCCAGGCCTCTCTAACTCAGGTGACCTCACTCCCTTCCCAAATCACTGACTGTGATGGATCACCTATCTCACCACTTTGCTGCCCTAAAATGCCTGCTTTTACTGGTGGGACAGCCACTCTGATTGATTTCTCATTGTCTAAATCAGAAGGTTGGCCCCACTGGCATGTAAATGAGGCCTGGTTCTTAAAAGCACCATGTCTCTCATTGCCACTTCCAGATGAACAAGCTGCTGGTGTTAAAATACTTCACAACACAATGACAAACTCTGAGAAACCTACTGCTCATTCAAGGCTTTTCTGCCTTTAAGTCAAATAATGGGAGAAAGTAACATTAGATTAATTCTGACAGGCTCCAAACTCCCTTCTCAATGATTCAATTGTCTGAAACCCCCAACACCACTGAAAAAGTTCACGTCAGGCTGACACAGTTGAAAAGCTTACCTTCAGTTTAAAAAAAACTGATCACTAACATGCGTGTGACCTTAATCCTGTGGCCTCTGCGGGAAATGGGTGAATGAAGAAAACCAGCAAAGAGGGAATTGCAATCATTTGTGATATCGTGCCTTCACTGAACACATCCTCCACCCAACACATTTTACACACTTACCAACATTCACTGCCAGGGCTCAGACATGAATAACAGCCACTTGGACTATATTATTATATCCCTGCAATGATTCAACGCCTTTGAGTAGGAGGGAAAATTAAGAAAAAAAGTTTGCAATTATTGAAAGAATTAACAAAATGTTGTTTGGCACAAGTTATGCCTGCTTGTTGTCAGTATTAGATATTTACCAAGTTCAAATACAATTTTTACACTGGAAGTCTATTATTATTTTTAAACTTCAAAAGACCTCAGGAAAAAAATATTTTTGTTAGATGAATAGCTATGAGACACACTGTCAGCATCGTTTTGCTCAGCATGTGATTAAAAGCACATCCATTTACCTGCTCTCTGAAGTGTAATTACTCTTACAGATTTTAACAATTAGGTTCAATTGCTGTGTCAAACCTATTTCTTTATCTGCATTCCAAAACATGAACAATAAATAGGTAAAGTAGAAAAACTCTTCACCAAAGGTGTAGTGGACAGCGAAGAAGGTTGCCTCGGATTACAACGGGATCTTGATCAGATGGGCCAATGGGCTGAGGACTGGCAGATGGAGTTTAATTCAGATAAACGTGAGGTGCTACATTTTGAGAAAGTATATCTTAGCAGGACTTATACACTTAATGGTAAGGTCCTCGGGAGTGTTGCTGAACAAAGAGACCTTGAAGTGCAGGTTCATAGCTTCTTGGAAGTGGAGTCGCAGGTAGATAGGATAGTGAAGAAGGCGTTTGGTATGCTTTCCTTTATTGGTCAGAGTATTGAGTACAGGAGTTGGGAGGTTGTGTTGCTGCTGTACAGGATATTGATTAGTCCACTTTTGGAATATTGTGTGCAGTTCTGGTCTCCTTCCTATCGGAAGGCTGTTGTGAAACTTGAAAGGGTTCAGAAAAGATTTACAAGGATGTTGCTAGGGTTGGAGAATTTGAGCTATAGGCAGAGATTGAATAGGCTAGGACTGTTTTCCCTGGAGCTTTGGAGGCTGAGAGGTGACCTTATAGAGGTTTATAAAATCATGAGGGGGATGGATAGGATAAATAGACAAAGTTTTTTCCCTGGGGTGGGGGAAGTCCAGAACTAGAGGGCATAGGTTTAGGGTGAGAGAGGAAAGATATAAAAGAGACCTAAGGGCAACGTTTTCATGCAGAGGGTGGTGCGTGTGTGGAATGGGCTGTCAGAGGAAGTGGTAGAGACTAGTACGATTGCAACATTTAAAAGGCATCTGGTTGGGTATATGAATAGGAAGAGTTTGGAGGGATATGAGCAAAATGTTGGCAGGTGGGACTAGATTGGGTTGGGATATCTGGTCGGCATGGACGGGTTGGACCAAGGAGTCTGTTTCCATGCTGTGCATCTCTATGACTCTGTGACTCTATATCTTACCGTCAAGACTGTGGTTAGAATTTATCATAAAATGTGTTTTTTAGACTGCAGGAAGTGTGGTGGCACCTTGACACTTAGTTTGTGCACAATTAAGGGAAACAACAATTTGTTTGCTATAGTTATGAAAGGGAGAACTTACTGACTCAGCAGCATCTTTTTCAAATGAATGAATCAGCTGATACTTATGTGTAAATATTTGTTCATAAAAATAATTTTTGACCATAAACACTGCAGTACAGCATGTTGCTCATTAGATACATTGGTTTCTGTGTTTTTTTAATTGTTGGAAGTATGAGCTGATAATGTCCCAGTGAGGGGAACAAAAGGCCAGGCTTTAAATAAAGACTGAAAGAACAATGCTGTAAGTCAGAAACAAAATCAGGAAAAGCTCAGCAGGTCTGGCAACATCTGTGGAGAGAAATCAGAGTTAATGTTTCAGGTCAAATAACCCTTCCTCAGAGGCTCACTGTGTGATTCAGACCAGGATGTCTCGAGATTTGGTCAACAATTGGACAAGCTGTGTATCTCTTTAGCCAATGAGATTAAAGGATTATGAGATAAGCAAAGGATGAATGGAAAATGAGGTAGAATTGGAGTGGATCAATTTAAATCAGACACAGAAAATTGGGAGAGAGACAGAAAAAGACTGGATTAATGGAGAAATGGGATCTGCAAGAAAAAGTACAAAAATGTAAAAAATTAAAATATGAAATTTTCAAAATCCCTTTAAACAACCAACAACCTGAAAGAGTGGAACTTCACGCTTGCAATTAGTCACCTTCTATCCAAGTGAATATGATTAGTGGTCATTAGGTTTCCACCTCTGCACATTAAACCCTCTGTCAAAAGTTATGCTGAGTAATTATGAGCATAAATTCTTTATTAATGATGTGATAAATGAATGATGCTATTACAATTAGCAATTATGTAGTGCCTTTAACATTTAATTATGTAAAGAATTCTTCCAATGAACTGTAGTAAAAAAGGGTCAATGATATCTTTACTGTAAAAATAACTGATGAATCTGTGCAACTGGACATCAGATCACATTGAATTAAAGCCTATGTCCAAGTCTGAAGAGTATGTCTTCTTTTACCATGCCTTGTAAATTGTTATGTTAATAAAATTTGTTTGGTATACATTAATACGCATATGTTACAAAGTGACAAAGTGACCTTCCCCCCCGACCTCAAATTTACCTGGACTGTCTCAGACTCCTCCCTCCCCTTCCTAGACCTCTCCATTTCTATCTCGGGCGACCGACTCACAGACATTTACTACAAACCGACCGACTCCCACAGCTACCTAAATTACACCTCCTCTCACCCTGCCCCCTGTAAAAACGCCATCCCATATTTCCAATTCCTTTGTCTCCGCCGCATCTGCTCCCAGGAGGAAAAATTCCACTACCGAACAACCCAAATGGCCTCCTTCTCCAAAGACCGCAATTTCCCCTCTGACGTGGTCGACGATGCTCTCCACTGCACCTCCTCCACTTCTCGCACCTCCGCCCTTGAACCCCGCCCCTCCAATCGCTACCAGGATAGAACCCCATTGGTCCTCACCTTCCACCCCACCAACCTCCGGATACATCGTATCATCCTCCGTCATTTCCGCCACCTCCAAACAGACCCCACCACCAGGGATATATTTCCTTCCCCTCCCCTATCAGCATTTCAGAGAGACCACTCCCTCTGTGACTCCCTCATCAGGTCCACACCCCCCCACCAACCCAACCTCCACTCCCGGCACCTTCCCCTGCAACAGCAAGAAGTGCAAAACGTGCGCCCACACCTCCCCCCTCACCTCCCTCCAAGGCCCCAATGGATCCTTCCATATCCATCGCAAATTCACCTGCACCTCCACACATCATCACTTACTGTATCTGTTGCACCCGATGTGGTCTCCTCCACACTGGGAAGACAGGCCGCCTACTTGCGGAACGTTTCAGGAACACCTCCTGGAGGGCTTTTTCCTGAAACATCGATTTCGAAGCTCCTCGGATGCTGCCTGAACTGCTGTGCTCTTCCAGCACCACTGATCCAGATCCTGGACACCCACACCAACCAACCCAACCGTCCTGTGGCTGAACACTTTAACTCCCCCTCCCACTCCGCCAAGGACATGCAGGTCCTTGGCCTCCTCCATCACCAGACTCTGACCACACGACGCCTGGAGGAAGAGCCTAGGAACCCTCCAACCACACGGGATGAATGTAGATTTCTCCAGTTTCCTCATTTCCCCTCCCCCCAACTTATCTCAGTTCCAACCCCCGGATTCAGCACCGCCCTCTTGACCTGCAATCTTTTTCCTGACCTCTCCGCCGCCACCCCCTCTCCGGCCTATCACCCTCACCCTCACCTCCTTCCACCTATCGTATTCCCAGCATCCCGCCCCTAAATTTCCTCCCCTCCCCCACCTTTTATCTCAGCCCATTTGGCACACCAGCCTCATTTCTGAAGAAGGGCTTGTGCCCGAAACGTCGATTCTCCTGCTCCTCGGATGCTGCCTGGCCTGCTGTGTTTTTCCAGCATCACATTTTTCAACTCTGGTCTCCAGCATCTGCAGTCCTCGCTTTCTCCATATGTTACAAAGTGTACAATAACAAAATTAGTTACTCAAAGACTATCGACTACACTTTTCCTCATAGTGGCAGGTGGTGATCAGAGGCACAGTTCAGGAGCAGGTATGAGCCCACAGAGAAACCCAGTAACAGCACAGCATTCCAGGTAAACCACAAAGCCAACCCAACAATCTGAGTTCAGAAGCAGGGAAAATAAGGGAAGAGAAACTTGGCAGCTCTAGAGACCAGCAAACAATGAACTTCAAAGCCTACACTGGCACTGAATCACAGAAATGCAAGACCAGTGCAAAACCTGATAAAGCACAGCAGAAGGTCCACAATGTAGAACATATGCAACAAAAAACAAAAAAAATCAGTCAGCCACAGTGAGTAGTGTACTCCCACACACAGAAGGGGTTTCAGAAAGGCATAACTGTACATAAGAGGAGATCTGTGCTATGAACAACATTGTAGGGAAGGCCATCCAAACAGGAAACATTTTCTTCCCATAAACATACCGCAAATACTCTTAAGATGGAAAAGACCACCTTAACCAAACCAACTAGAGCCCTGACCAGACTTTGCATTGGGGTTACAATTGTGCCAAACGTTTTGCAGACACTGTACTGCTTCAGGCCTCTTGTACCAAGCCAGACAAAGGTAAGATCAATGCATTGATGCACATGATTGGTTGCTGGGTCATGTCACTTTTATAATCAGGGAACTGCAGAAGAAACAGCAAGGTATGAAGTAGTAATTAAAACTTTCAACTCCTGTTTCAATGTAAAACAAAACCCCATTATAGACGAGGCAATGTTTAGTCACCCAAATTGATAGCAAGGGGAAACCATTGACTCTTTTTTTGAACAATTTGCATCAGCTCATGGATAATTCCCAATTTGGAAACATGAAAGTAGAGTCATACAAAACTGCAATGTTGTAAGGGCACAGGCTGAAGCTCCGTTGAAAGCTTTGAAGTTTAAAAGACCTGGAAAGCCTTTTCTGCACTGTACCAATCTGTGAATCTATTAAAAGATCCAATACTATCTCCAAGCAGTGCAAGTCACCAGATAGGCTGGACTTCACAAGTAAATCAGACTTCTTGTCGGTATAAAGAGAATTATCCTGGAGTCTACCCAAAGACTCTGACTCTGTCCACTTTATCAATCTCTTCATTATTTACTATTAACTCGACTAAGGAGTCAAGAAGTATTTACAAGGGGATAGGGCATCTTCAGACAGTTTGCTAAAGTAGTAACCTACAGCAAGAATGTTTCAAAATGTTTCAGACCACCTCAGACTGCAACTGTCCAAGATGTAGGTGCTATGGAGGACAATGAAAGATTCTGAGTTCATATTTCGATACCAGTTCTTCAGAGTCATACCAGACTTGAAATGTTAATTCTGTTTTTCTCTCTCTCTGCAGATGCTGCCAGACATACTGAGTTTCTCCAGCATTCTCAGCGATTCTTTTCAGATTTCCAGCATCTGCTGTATTTTGCTTTTAAATGAAACATTTTTTGGAAAAGTAATAGTTCAATAACAACAAGTAAATTTTATCCAAGGAAAGGAGATGCTTAGGTTTAGATGAGATCATGCCCACATTTAAAATTCTTTCATTGTTACTCTAGAAACGTCTAAGCAAATTGTTCAGAGATGTTATGATATGCCTCCAGAACAAGTGGGACCTTAACCTGGACTGCTGATTCAGAGATAGGGACACTACCATTGTGCCACAAAGCCCCCACATTGTTACTCTACAAGAAAGTCAACAACAGTCTACAGCTGAACACATCAGAAACTTAGAGAAGCACTCAAATTGCTTTGAGCAAAAACAAAGAGAATCAAACTACAGAGGTTCTAAAGACAGAGAGGGCTTTAGCGAAGATGAAGGTCGAGCATAAAAACAAGCTTCAAAGGACTGAAGTTAAACAATAATTGGAATGTCCAAATGCCTTAAAAAGACCAATGAATTAAAATCCCAACTATTTGGAGATACCCTGTACAATCAGGGCTTGGAGGTTAAAAGACAAT